>NC_133769.1:118451733-118573782 GCF_003597395.2 Chelonoidis abingdonii
TCCGCAATTGTTAACCAAGAGCTTGTTGTCCATTGATGTGACAAAGTAGCTGAGTGTATTGTAGTTTCTAAAGTTTAAATTTTTTTATTTTGTGCAGTTATTTTTTGACTTCACATTTGTAAGTCAACTGCCTTACAAGATATGCACACAGTATTGATTAGTGATAAATATCTATTTCTTTATGTTTTTTTCAGTGCAATATTGGAAAAAAATATATAAAGTCATCACTGGTACACTTGTATGCTGTGTGTATTACTAATTATAATATTGATGTAAAACAAATCAAAATTTAAATAATTGTATCTATATTTTATACATGCGCTCAGCATCGTATATTTTTTAATGGCTTAACAGCCTACTTTTGGAAACAAATATTCACATCATGCATTTCATTATCCTCATGCGCAGATATCATAAAGACTCCGTGTTAGTTAAGCTTGACCTCTTCCTGAATGCTTCTGTAGACTATTATGAACCAACGGTGCAGTTTCAGTTTTCTGCCTGATGAGAAATGTGGAACTTTCTCCTCATACATTTATATTATATTAACATAAAATGTATTATATAAAATGGCTGCTTTTGTCTACTTTGACAAAAAAATGGATTATTGTCTACTTCAACCTTCCTCTGAAAATCTGGATCAAATCTGTCTATACTCTACATATCAGTTAAGACATTCCCCAAGTTTCTTGACCATCCGGTGTAATATTCACTGAGCCCCACCCGTGTTCTTGTTATATTATCATCTCGGTGTTTGGAATGATATTGTATGCTTGCAAGGGTCATTACAAGCTGCACCAAAAGATGCATAAATTATATCAGTCATAGTATTCTTCTCTCAATTGAACTTAAGTCCAAATGACCAGGTACTAGCATGAAATCCTTAAGCTTGAATATACCAGCTTAGATCTGATAGCTAGCAACAATCCAGATCCTGAGTGTCTGATAACTCTGTCTCCAAAACTTCCCTGGACCCCACCGACACCCTGGATCTTAACAGAAGTAAACTCTTTCCTACCAGTGCCTCTCAGGCTTTCTCCCTGTTAACTAGAGATACTGGATATCAATCGTAATCTAAACAGAGTGCTCACACCCTCCTTCTCCCTTTCCGCAGAGGCAATACAGATCAAGCTCCATATTACAACAAGAGAGAATATCTTCCTTCTCCCTCCAATTCCTGTGGATACAGATACATTCCTTGAGCCCAATCAGGAAAAAATCAAAAAGGTCTGTAAAAAGCCATAAAACTTTAATAAAAAGAAAGAAAAAATAAAGTTATCTCGTAATTAGATGTAATAATTACAGGGTCTTCAGTTATAGACAATAGAAAAAATTTATCAGCAATAATAATTTAATACTTCGCCATACCATTAAAACTCTCCGCCCAGATACAGATTGCAAATACGAAATATCAAAGATATACCACTTTTACTCATACACTAGTCTAATATAAGAGACTGTAGCACGGGGAGATTTGCAAGAAACTGGTTGCCCTCTGTAGTCCCCTTCCAGGACTCAGAGAGAACAAAGCAAACCCCAAAAACCACATACAAAGGCTTCCCTCCACGGAGATTTGAAAGTATCTTGTTTCCTGATTGGTCCTCTGGTCAGGTGTTGTTTGTTAACCCTTTCCAGGTAAAGGAGACATTAACCCTTAGCTATCTTTTTATGACAATCATCCAAAGAGTAGCCCCCAGAAGCATTCTGACTCAAACACCTCTTTGAGTCTCAGTTTCTTCCATTTCGTCCTTGTTCCCAGGTGGTAGTTTTCTGTTGGACAAAACCAGTAGCAAGTTACTACTGCCCATACCCCTCTCCCTAGCTTTCTTCCCTCTTCCTCCTGGTACTGGCTTAGCTGCTTGGCCAGGATAGGGGCAGGAGTAGAGCTACAACTCTACCCATTCCTCATCCATTTCCCATTCACCTGCTTCAGGGAGTAAGTGGTGAGTAGCTCCATTTTTTCCTGTGTGCCTGGTCCCAAGCCAAGGTGCAGTGGGAGCTGTTACTCACTTGGGCAGGTCTGTAGTCTGACTACAAACCTAGCCCTCAATAATGTGACAAGCAACTGAGGCAGGGAATGCTGCGCACTAGTTCAGACTGAAAGCTTTGTAGGGAAAAAACTGATGATTAATAAGATTAAAAGAAGAAAACACCACATCCAGTAAACCAGGTTTGGTCCAAAAGGTAGATGAAATTGCCAAAGAGAGCTCCTTTAAAAGGCCCAGTTGGCTTCTCTGAGACCAACATTCTACTGGTTTCCCTGGATATGTTTCACAGAGCAGCAGTGCCAAGGGATTTTTAATGGTTGGCTCCAGTGTTCTCTTTTGAGCCATCTTGTCTGCTCCTGCAGGAGATGAACAGAGGACCCAGACTCCCCCTCTCCTGACAGTGCAGGTCTTCAGGAGACATGCTTCCACAGAGTGCTCCTCTACACCCTATGGCAGTGCAGTAAAAGCCAGGGAGGTTGACTCTATGTGAAATAATTCTGCCTTAGCTTCTGTGCAGATTTCCAGTCAGAAATCTAGGTAGGGATCAGTCCTGCAAGGTGCTGAGCATTCTGCCCAAGGTCAAAAAAGCACATAAGTACATGCTTAACTTATAGCATGTCAGTAGCTCCATTGCCTTCAGTGGAATTACTCACATGCTTAAAGTTAAGAATGTCCTTAACTGTTTAGGGGCTAGAGTGCACCTCACAGAATTGATCCCATAGTCCTGAGGGGAATATACTGTACCATGCAACTATTCCCTGAATCCACCCTTTCCACCACAGCTCTGGCATCCTATATCCACAGAGGACTGTCCATAGCTTTGAAAGGAGACCATGTTATATTGACTCCACTCCGTCCCTCCCACAGGCATAGGGTTTTTTTGGTACCCTAAATCTTGCTTCTTTGCTTTCCTCTAGAAGGTCATAGGGACCTTGATTGGCAAAAAAAAGTATAATGTTCCTATATAATAAATATTTTTAACATTTTATCAGTGTAAATAAATCTTGTAGTCTGGAAGCCCAGAGAATGCAGCTAACAAGTTTTGTTTGCTGAAACATTTATGGAGTCATTTTCAGGCAACAGCATGCAGCCACACTAGTTTGTTAAAGGTAAACTGAAGTGCTTTGGAAATAAACACTAAAAGGTGTTTAAGAGTTTTAATTATTACCAGAATAAAAGAGTAGGCTGAAAAATTACAAATAGTCTATTTTTGTGATTCCCCTTCCCTAGCCTCTATCTACCTGTCTATCTATCCATCCTTGAGAGCTTTTCAGGGCAAGTACCATCCCTTCATGAATGTGCAAGAGTGTGTAGCACATTGTGGTGGTTTCCACATATAAATAAATATATTGAAAAACAACAAACATTTGAACATCATTTCATATTCACTTGCCAGACCTAAGGTCAGGGCTCTGTTTCTCCTGCATTAGTGAATGGCATCACTAACCTCTATAAAGCCGCGTAAGCAGTGGTGCTGGAACAGTTTTTATAGTGGGGATGCTGAGGGCAGAAACCACGTGTTTGGGTTGTTATTACTACTTCAAGCCAGAGGGCGTGGCAGCACCTCCAGCATCCCTAGTTCCAGCACATATAAGTGTAAAGATGCAGCTCTCCACTCTGCTGTAGTGGGGCAGTTGATGGTATCATCTTTTTTAAATCCAGAATCTGCAGTTTGGTCTTGCTAGATAACAAACCATTCCAGTTTAATTTTAGAATGTATTTATGAGTAAATACTATCCATTTTCTCTGTTAGTGGAATATGCTGGCACCTTCTCCATGTCTGCAGGGGGAAACTGTAACTCAAATGGTTCGCTGTACAGGAGAGTGGGGACTGGATGGGACACAGAGTGGTGGAGTGAGTGAGCTCCATGCATGGCAGCATGGGGAGACTGGGAACAGGTGGAGCTTGGGGCAGGGGAACACTTTAGATGTGATTTCTCCCATCCTCTTCTCTTCCAGGGGTTTGCAGGGGCTCCTCTAGCCTCTGGCTGTCATAGACTCTGGTCTGGGTTGGAAACTTTGCCCCAATTTCCCCTGGTGCACAGACTCATCTAACCAGTGGCCAGCCCTCCTATTCAGGGCCGGCACAGAGCTCAGGGTTTGCCACTTTATGACTGAGACCATTTCGATGATGCTTTTTTTTTTTTTTTGTAGTAAAGACAATCTCTTTGTACTGTTGTTTCCACTGTCATACCTTGACTACTCCTATTCTTCTTTCTCTGCTATCCCTCTCTCTTTCCTCTGCTACTCCACAACTGGGTCCTCAGACACCGCTTGTGAGTCAAAGAGATCTGTTTGTGTTGCAGGGCTGCGGGAGCTCAGAAAAATTATACTGTGATAATAACTTGTCAGCAATGCTGGACACATAGTGATAAATGTTGTGTGTGATTTTTTTTTCTCCTGCAAGTAGCTTTTGGCAATTTTTTTTTTGAGCTGACACTTCTAAAGTTGCTACGTTGTTAGCAGTTTTCAACTTTTAGAACCTCTGTGAATACTTTAACAGTAATGTGTGTACAATTTGCTAATTAATGGAATCATTTGGATTTGAAAACAGTTTGTCCTAATGGAATACTGCAAAGCACCTGCATTAATTCATGATAACATTATTCAGTAGCTTTTCTCTTCTTTTCTGCAAAGTTGATTTATTATTGTATAGAAGCTTTTTCTAATTAACCTAGTAGACGCCGATATAAAACTCTTGGTGGTACCAGTTCTCCCAGGCTGTCTGAACTCCTTTACTAGCTCCTGTTTCTGGTGAAAGCTTTTGATTTTTTACAACCACCACTTTAACAAAGGATGCAATGGTTTGAACTGACATTGTCTACCGTGTATATCTGCAGTACACTTGAGCATTTTAATGGAGTGGCTTTTTATATCTTTAAAAAGACAGCACTTTTTATGCATCATCATGGTTATCTTTAATACCCTCTCAAATGCTTTGGGGAAATCCTCATATGAATGTTAAATAAATTAATAAAAATAATAATTAATGACTAATAATATGAAACTAGGGTCTTAGAATACTTGACCTTCAAGTCTTGACTACATTTAGGATTGGTGAGGCCTCTAAAGTCATTGACAATTAAGAACTTCCTATGCTTATTTGTAGGCTATTATAAACCCACAAATTTTGGATCCAAATCTGAAGTTTCATAAAGTTGTTGGAATTAGACAAATTCAGGGTTTGGTTCAGACCTCTGTCTGCCATTTCCCATGTAATGATTGTGGAGTGGGAAAGTGGTTTTTATTTTACTGTGAGACTCCTAAAAACATGTGGGATGGAATTTTTGTCTGGAATAAATTAGCACCATTTTCTGACATGGACTACAGTTAATCTTCTGTACGTGCAGGTAATTCAGACTAGAAGGGTGAACAAAATGAGCAATGAGAGAAAGGAAAATCATCTCTGACTGGCTCAGAAAATAACTGATCTTTTAGGGGGGCATAGCCATATTTTCCTCCTGAACATGGCTACCCATCCATAGCTAATCCACAGTGGGAATGCCACAACTGAGCTGGCAGGACATCCTTTTCTAGTGTGAGGTGAACATCTGATAACATCAATATTGTGTTTCATTTACAGATTACTATATGAAAAACAGGGTATTCCATGCTGAATACAGTACACCTTAGGAGGGGATGTGAATCATAAAACTGTAAACCAAGTGACTATAACCACTCAAGAAGTGCTCTCTGAAAATGGTATCAATATAGTGATATTGACAGCTGACTCAAGTAACTGCAAGTGAATGAACTGGGTGTCTGGCTGGTGAGTCTTGCTCACATGCTCAGGGTTTAGCTGATCGCCATATTTGGGGTCAGAAAGGAATTTTCCTCCAGGGCAGATTGGCAAAGGCCCTGGGGGGTTTTCACCTTACTCTGCAGCATGGGGCATGGGTCACTTGCTGGAAGATTCTCTGCACCTTCAGGTCTTTAAACCATGATTTGAGGGCTTCAATGGCTCAGACATAGGTTTGTTACAGGAGTGGATGGGTGAGATTCTGTGACCTGTGTTGTGAAGGAGGTCAGACTAGATGATCAATAATGGTCCCTTCTGACCTTAAAGTCTTTGATTCTATGATTCTATGATCCAATTAGCCTGACAATTGACATCTTCTCTGTCATTCTTACTGGATGCTAGGACGATCAGGTGAGCAAATTAGAAGACTCAGTCTGCTCTGTCAGTGACAAGTGGTTTGCACATAAGTGTGCAAATGCTTATTGAGAAATGTATTATCATCATTAGAATGCATTTAAATTAGTTGTTAAAACAGTAGTAAAAACAAAAATGCCTAGATCTCAAACAATAGATTTGAAAAGTTAATGGTTATTGCAACTTGGCAGGTGTACAGCAGACATTTACAACTCGAATCACATGTTTCAGAAATCACAGCTAATATCAACTTCTTTGATAAGATGACAGAATTTGTAGGAGACATGAATGGGTTAATTCAAGGCTAACAGTTATTGCAAACCCTAAGGAGCTTATAACTGTGAACTGGCTGTTTCTCAGCTGAAGGATAGTGGATACTTAAGATGTCCATAGGGAACCCTCTCCACACTCCCAACATTAATAGCATAATAATGTTATGCTATTTATTGTATTTTCACCATCCAAATGAGGATTTGTAACTTCGTAAACATTAGTGAATTTCCAGTAACCTTACAACATTCCTGTGATGTAGATGATATTATTTGTGTTTTAGAAGCGGGGGAACTGAGGCACAGAGAAGTCCAAGGTGCTGAGAACCTTCAGGTCCCATCAATTTCAAATGGAGTTATGGATGCTCAGCACCCTCTGCAAATCAGCCCATAAGTGACTTCCCACTATCACACTCTATGACAGAGCCAGAACATTGAACCCAGATTTCTGGATTCCCAGACCCACAGGTGCTGGCTTCCAATTGTCCCAGGAAGTACTTAACCCCGACTTAGCCCCAGGCCCCTTCCAGAGGTGGAAAAGAGGCGCTGAGAGGGAGGGCCACTGGCAGGCAGGAGGCGCTGGGGGAAGCGGGAGAGTTTGGCTGCCAGTGGGTGCTAAGCACCCACTAATTTTTTTCCTGGAGCACCCACGGAGTCAGCTCCTATGCCCAGACCTATGCCTTAAGTACAGTATCAGTCTTCCTCCCTCTGTAAAAAATACGTTCTCACCTTTCATCTCTGTTGGCAAACAGGGCATAGAGTTACCCTAACAGAGCATCTGGGGATTTCCCTGTTGTAGAGGGAAGGCCCAGGTGACATAAAACCAGCATCAAGTTCTGTCTCACCCAATAGGAGTAGAGAGCATTCCTTGTCAGGCTGAAAGGACGGGACAAAGATGAAGTGCAGGGTGCTTTGGCAATCTTTAGCCAGCAGAGCAGGCTTTAGAGGATCATTCTAGTCAATGTAATCTAGAGTGGCCCTTAGATTGCTTTAAATTGTTCCAGAGATTGGTTTGGCCCCCAGTCAGGCCAAGAATCGGGGAGCAGAAAGGAGCCCTGATGCTACCTTCCTTCTCTACACTCCAAGGACTGCTCTGCCAGTTCCGGGCATCTGGCTCATTGGTGTTACCCACTGCTGCTCTTCTTCTGGCTGAGTTCTGGATTTGTTTCTCTTGTTCTTTTTACCCCTTTTTTCTCACTTATATCCCCCGAGGAACACCTTATAACTGATTTTTGGGAATCTGCAGAAACAGCTGCTGTGTTCCATCCCAGAGGTGGTAGCATTCAGTGGTAGGTGAAGCAATCTCTTCAGTAGTTTACTTTGTAAGTCAGGTTTGCTGTGGTATGTTTGTAGAATACTCTGGGCTCCCTCTGGATGAAAGATGATGTATAAATATAAGTCACTATTATCAGTTTATCAAATGCTGGGGGAGGGGGATTGGTTTTATATGCCCAATAAAAATGAAGCATTTGTCTGCAGTTTACAGTCCTCAATGGCTTCTTCTCTTATTGATAGTGTTGCCTTCTTCCCTCTCTTCAGGTCTCCAAGTGGTTTTAAATTCCATTATCAAGGCTATGGTCCCCTTGCTGCACATTGCTCTGCTGGTGCTGTTTGTCATAATTATCTATGCCATCATTGGACTGGAGCTATTCATGGGGAAGATGCACAAGACCTGCTACTTCCTGCAAGGTGGATTACTAGGTAAGAGATGTGTTACATGGGGTGGGGGGTGGAGGCTCAATTCACTGTTGCCCTGCACCTTGTGTAAGATTTACCCCAGTGCAAAAAACATAAGAACTGAAGAATGGCCATACCGGGTCAGACCAAAGTACCACCTTACCCCAGTATCCTGTCTTCCAACAGTGGCCAATGCAAGGAGCCCCAGAGGGAATGAACAGAACGAGTAATCATCAAGTGATCAATCCCTTCTCGCCCATTCCCAGCTTCTGGCAAACAGAGGCTAGGGACACCATTCCTGCCCCTCTTGGCTAATAGCCATTGACAGAACTATCTTCCGTGAATTTATCTACTTCTTTTTTGAACCCTGTTATATTCTTGGCCTTCACATCATCATCTGGCAAAGGGTTCCACAGGTTCTGTGAAGAAATACTTCTTTTTGTTTGTTTTAAAACTGCTGCCTAATAATTTCATTTGATGGAGCTATCCTCCAGGAATTGATCTACTTCTTTTTTGAACCCTGTTATGGTCTTGGCCTTCACAACATCCTCTGGCAATGATTTCCATGGGTTGACTGTGTGTTGTGTGAAGAAATACTTCCTTTTGTTTGTTTTAAACCTGCTGCTTCTTGATTTCATTTGGTGACCCCCTAGTTCTTGCGTTATGAGAAGGAATAAATAACACTTTCCCCCTACCAGTCACGATTTTATAGACCTCTATCATATCCCCCATTAGGCATCTCTTTTCTAAGCTGAAAAGTCCCATCTCTCCTCATACAGCAGCCATTCCATACTCCTAATCATTTTTGTTGCCCTTTTCTGAACCTTTTCCAATTCCAATATGTCTTTTTTGAGATGGGGTGACCATATCTGCATACAGTATTCGAGATGTGGGCGTACCATGGATTTATCCTATTATCTATCGCTTTTTTAATGATTTCCAACATTCTGTTCACTTTTTTGACTGCCGCTGCACATTGAGTGGATGTTTTCAGAGAACTATCCACAATGACTCCAAGATCTCTTTCTTAAATGGTAACAGCTAATTTAGACTCCATCATTTTATATGTATAGTTGGGATTAGGTTTTCCAATGTGCGTTTCTTTACATTTATCAACACTGAATTTCATCTGCCATTTTGTTGCCCAGTCACCCAGTTTTCTTGAGATCCTTTTGTAGCTCTTCGCAGTCTGCTTGGGACTTAACTATCTTGAGTAGTTTTGTAAATCTGCAAATTTTGCCACCTCACTGTTTACCCCTTTTTAAAGATCATTTATGAATATGTTTAATAGGACTGGTCCCAGTACAGACCACAGGGGGAAACCAGTATTTACCTCTCTCCATTCTGAAAACTGACCATTCATTCCTACCCTTTGTTTTCTATCTTTTCACCAGTTAACAAAGGATACGAATAAATTACCAGTTTTTATTATGGAGAGGGTGTTAAATGCTACTATTATGAACAGGTAGTGTTTGAACATCCAGCTGGCAGTATCTGTGCACTGGTGTATATATATGACAATACAAGGTGTAGGGCAACGATGAATTTGGCCCTGATAGTGCAGGGAGGTACTTGGATGCTGCTGATTTACCAGCTAGAAGAAAGCAAAAATTCTAGGGTTTTGCTCCAAGATACTGCGCTGGGTTTAGTCAGTTTCACAATTTCCTTCTTGCTGTTTTGGGAATTTCATGATTGATGTATGTGTGTTAGTGTGATGCTGGTGTGAGCAGGAGTGGCACCAGGGTTTTTGGCGCCCTAGGCTCAGGGCCGGCTCGCTGGTCCCACAGATCCGGTGGACCTCCCGCAGGCGTTCCTGCAGACGGTCCGCTGGTCCCGCGGCTCTGGTGGACCTGTTGCAAGTGTGCCTGCGGATGCTCCATCAGAGCCGTGGGACCAGTGGACCCTCCGCAGGCACGCCTGCGGGAGGTCCACCAGAGCAGTCTGCCGCCCTCCCAGATCCTGGCACCCTAGGCGACCACCTAGGACCACCTAGGTCGCCTAAATGGAAGCACCGGCCCTGGGTGTGAGTGGCCCTATAGACAGTTTTAGAGCCAAAAAGAACAGTCTGCTACAGTATTTGTCTAATTTACACATTTATATAGCACTCCTTACTGCTGAGCTAAGCAGAAGCTTGAGTTTCCTACACTCTGATTTTTGCAATTGTTTTAATGGGATTTTCCAGTTTTAGAAGGATCTAGAGCCAGCCATCACCAACTAACACATTTTTAAACACGACTGTCTTTGTCCACACTGAGGGCAAAATGATGGTTAACAACCTTATAGTTAAAATGTTTTAGTGAACATGTTTTCTGCCACAATGCGTTTTCCTGATGTAAGCCATGCCTGTGAGGCTGCATTAGGGAAGTGTGAAGTGCCCATTCTGCAGATGTGTCTGTGGGCTTCTGCAGTGGTTTGGTGGCACATTTAAATTATTTTTAAAATTAGTTTTGGGTCAAACCAAAACCAATTTTTTTCAAATAACTTTTACAAATCAAAATGTAAAAAAAAAAAAAAATGGGTCAACCAAAAGCTTCATTTTGATTTTGAGCTTTTGATAAAAATTAAAATTAAACTAAAGGAAATTTCAAAACAGCAAGTCATTTCACTGAAGCATCTCATTTCAGGAATGTTGATAGGAAATATGTTGATTTTTTTCAGAATATTTTTTTAGGGTTTTTTTTTGACCAAAGCATTCTGACTAAATTTATGAAAAGTTTCAGTATTGCCAAATCTGCATTTTTTACTGGAAAAAACTTCCAGGCCAAAAATTTTGCCCAGCTCTAGTTCTGTCCCCAAGGAGGAGAATGTTTGGCCCTTGGTATTTAAGGCAGTTTGCACATTTTTTCTGTTTACTGTATCAGAAAAAGCTGCAGATGCCTTTAAACAGTTCCACAGAGGGATATTTGTCCATCAATGTACCATGTAATTAGAAATACAGCCAAAAGAGAACAAGTGCAGACGAAGGAATGATTGAACAGAAACATCCCTTTGTATTTTCCTTATGCAAGCCAGTTCCTTCCTCCTCCTCTGTTTTCCCAGTTGATTCATCACCAGAATTGGGTTGTTTCCTTGGTCATCTCTTTAAGCCTCATCTCTTCTCTAAGTCCTCATCCTTCAGAGTCCTTGTGGACCTGTGAGTGAAGGAAGCAGAAGGGCTTGTTAGGGCATCTTTATGGGCTTCACCGTCACTGGCTTGGTCATGTTAGAGTGTGCGTGGAGGAGCACTGCACCAACAGCAATTGCTGGAGGCATTCTGCTTGTGGAGGACAGAGAGAGAGCAGGCTGATTGCCTCCAGAGGACCAAGTTGCAAGGGTGTGACGAAGCAGCAATATTAAAGGCACTCTCTGCACAGATACATAAGTGAGAGGGAAGGAACTGCAGTCTACATACAAATATTTTCAAAGTGAGGCTTTCCCAGCATAATGTAAGTTTAACTGAATTGGAACATTTAAATGAATTTAGCACTGTTGAAAGGTGCCAGAGTGCCAGCACTAGAGATAGGAGTTCTCTCTCTCTTCACAAAACATGTACGATATGGGGATCAAAAATGGAAACTCCTTCTACTCTGCCCCATAAACAGGACTCAACTTTGATATGGAGAAACCAGCTATAAGGGTGAGAGTTTAGCTCAGTCTCCACAGCCCATCCAGTCATTGGCCTTTCCGTTGAGACTTCCGGCAGAGTTGTCAATTCCTGCTGAGCGTGGCGGTGGTATTTCATATGAATGTTTGCCATTTGCAGCTGGGCTGAAACCTCCAGTTCATTTCCCATGGACAAAAGCAATAAGACAGTAATGTCTTTCTCACCAACAGACTGAGTTGTATTTGAGTCAGAAACATAGAGTTGAACAACTCAGCTATTCTATAAGGACTTCAGTCCCTAAATATACAATACTGTAAACTTTAATAACTGCTATCATGGCAGAGGAGTTTCTAATCTATGATCAGCCCTTCCTTTTTCTCTCTCAGGATGTGGCTATGGTTAGAAAGGCAGCTACTCTGAAAGTAAAAATGAATTCATGAGAGGAATCCTGCACATGAAATCCATCAGGAAATGCCTTCTAAGAAAATCCAGTAGATTGTCACTCACACATCTACTCATCTGCTGTTTATCATTTGATTTATTTGACCTGAGCACCAGTGATCACTGTGAGATGCTGGGTACTAATGACTCTGTCTCAGTCATGAGCATATAGCAAGGAATTATCATACAGAGGGAAATTGCCACAGGAGTTCTCTAGTTTCTACCTTCTTATAAGATCAGTAAATTTCAGTTGCTGGAAAATGTACTAGAACTGTAATGACCTGCCACGGATTTTTACACTCTGTTAATATATATATTATCTTTCTCTATGGTAACTACTGAAGAGGCACCTGATTCTGATCTTGCTACTCCTGATGTACTTTGGTGTAAACACTACCAGAACTTTTGGAAATCTCACAAGAACAAGCTGTCTCATGAGATAGATAGTAGGAACAAACAAAATAGATAGAAACAAACAAAATAAACCCTCACATATCTATTTTAAATATAGGGCCTTATCTTGCGGTCCTCATCCAGGCAAAGCTCCCACTGCTTTCAATGGTAGCTTTGCCTGAATAAGGACAGCAGGACTGTACTCTTACTGATCAATCACTCTCATTACGTATTACTAGGATCCCAATATTAGTATTTGTGTTTATTTGTATGTATTAAAATGTTTTTCATGGGCTTTTTTAATGCACCAGAGAGTTGGAACAGACATGTAGCTTGGGTCCTTAATTTTACAAATTGGGAGAAACTCCAAACTTATATAGAATAGGCAGGTGGTTTATCAGAAGTTACGGTTCTGCAGAGCTTCTGAGCACCACAGGACCCGTCGATAACATTCCACAAAGCTTCTAAGCTCCAGAAATGCATCACAGCAGTTTAACATTAGTCCAGCATCCCTTGGCAGCTCCATAGCACTGAAGCCTGAAGTTTGGCTCCTTTAGAGGTAAAGTGCTCCACAGGAAGAGAGCTTCAGTCAGTTCAATGCTAGGGGGCATAAGTGACCTTAAATTAACCCAGACTGCCCGTGAATATGGAAATGGAAAATCACAGTTGCAGTGCGTACACCAAGAAATGCAATAGGCGTAACCTAACATCTCCTTATGTAGGAGTGCACTGATTCTTGTTTGTGGAAGGATGTGTATTGAAAAATGTAAATGACAATTTTGATGGTCATAATTGGTAGCTTGTCTATCCTCTGCAAAATAAAAAAGCCAAACCAAAAAATGCACTGGCACCTGGTTAAAACCAATACAATTTTTGGTGGTGTCTTTAAATAATGTCTCAAATGCGCTGCAAAAGTCTGGTCTAAAAAGCAAGTATCCTTCTTTTGCCTTTCCAGTGACTCAGGCAGTACTTAATAATTCTCTCATTTTTGTTTTCCCACCATTTATGATATACCAGCGGAAGAGGACCCCTCTCCTTGTGCCCCTCAATCAGCGCATGGACGGCAGTGTCAGAATGGCACTGAGTGTAAACCAGGATGGGAGGGGCCCAAGCATGGCATTACCAATTTCGACAACTTTGCCTTTGCCATGTTAACTGTGTTTCAGTGCATCACTATGGAGGGCTGGACAGATGTACTGTACTGGGTACGTATCCGAAAATGACCAATCCTTGGGACCAATAGTCCTGTCCTGCCATGCTGAGAATATGGGGCTCTGGCTTGGTCTCTATTTTGCTCACTGGTTATGTGTGGTAGTGGGAAGGTTAATAATAAATGGCTTTAATTAATTTAATGTGTCAATGGGATGAGATGGAAGCTGTTAGCTGTCATATTTTTTTTAATTTAAATATGATCTTTCTATTATATTAAAATGTTAAGAGATAGCAGATGGCATTTTGTTTGAGAATCTGCAATGTACCTTTGTTCAGCAGCGTGTCACTGAGTGACCCTCCCGATGCATGGACTGTCTCACACAAATCCAAATTACTAATACAGCAGTATTTCTAATGAGCAAAGATAACCATGTTCTGTTAACAAAAGCACTAGAGTGAAGAGCCCCATGGATTTCATAAGGAAGTTCAGAAAATCCTTCTAGATCCGCACTCTAATCCTAATTATGAACCTCATCCTGACCCTAATTCTTATCCTGATCCTAATTCTGATATTGATCTAAATAATGACCTGCACATTTATCTTAATCATGACCTAAATTCTATGTTTAATCTCGAGCTTAACCTTAAAATTAACTTGTCATCTTCATCCTACTCCTAACCTGGAGACTTGCATTCAGCTTCCTTCAACTTTTTTAGGTCCCATGCTGTAATTCCTGTTATGTTTGGGGACCCGGTAACAGCATGGTAGTCGGACAAGAGTTAAAATAAGGACTGATCTTTCATTGTAAACTGGACCTACCTGGGCTTCTGAACTATGCTACTGCCTTGGACTTATGCAGCATTGCAGCATGGTCCAGGAACATGCTTAAAACATGATTTAATCCTGACTACTTTAGAGTCTGGATTATAACTATGTTTAGAGACTTTCACATTACATCTGGTTCCCCCAGTATGATAGGAATTTCTGTATAGATAGAACCTGAGGTTCAGTGCATGGTAGAATTAACACAAGATATTTTAAGGAAAATGGGGAAAAGGTCTGGACTGGGGCAAGCTTGTGCTGTTAATCAACACCCCCATCTCCCTTTAAACTTGATCCTGAAACTACTGCCACTGGGTTAGAGTTTAAAATATTCCTCTTTGAAGATTTAGAGTCCATTGCACACGGATGGGACTCACACAGATAATGATGGTCTTTTTACCCTTTTAAATGTAGATTCACTTTGTAATGCCAGTTCCCCCCTGGTGACTAAGATAAGAGACAGAGATGAAAATATTTGAGAGCAATCTGGGTCTTGCAAAATGAAAATTAGATTTACTTGAAACAAGAATATACATTAACAAAAACAGTGACAAAAAAAACTAAAACCAGAAAAGAAACCAGGCAAAATTTCTCAGTATTTGATACAAAGAGTATATCTGTCTGTCATATTTCAATAGTATCCATCACTGTAGTATCTGAGAGCTGTATCTCTGTGTATTTGAGGGAGACTCACAGGCCATTCAGTTGAGAGAATCCAAAGCAAGGTGAACAAGACAATCAGTAATAAATAGTGACACACTTGTGGTATTGTACACTGTTTATTCATATGAAATGAATCTCCTAAATTATCATTATTTTCTGTAATGGTAGATTTTACAAAAGACCATCCCCAAGTCTCTGCACTCTTGGGTCCCTGCATCATTCACATGATAGGGTATGAAACACTCAGGATGCAGTCATCAGTTCTTATTCACCTACCATTAGGAGCCAAAAGCATATAGCCACCGATAAATGCTCTTCTACCGTGACTGCTACAGATTGCTTCATTTTTCATGGATTCCCTACAGCAACCTAGCTTTTGGCTGTTGGGTTTTGGTTTGGTTTGAGCTACTTTCTGAAGTTATTTTTTCCTTTCATACAGTATAGTATATCAAGGCCTCAAATTATAATATTGTTGAGTATTAGTTCTTCAGGACATCTCTGGAGCTCTTAGTCATCAGGGTGTGGATATATAGAACACTTGCTTTGGAAGGAAAAAAAATGTTGTTCTTGTTCTCAGTTCTAAATTATTCACAGGCAAAAAATCTTAATTAAGCTCGGTGACAGAGTCTTCTGTGGCTGGGCAGCCTAGTGGCTAGATCACTGGTCTTTCAGTCTGTAAGGCCCAAGGCCGTAGTAGAGGGACCCAGACCCTCCCTCTCTACTGGGCCCCATCCCAGGGCCCTGTATAGATCAACCCCTAAACAGGGGTGATGGGGTCTCTCATTCCAGCAGGGAGTTAAGCCCCATTTCCCTGGGCTACTTCCTACCAGTCTCTTCAATTTGGGGCATGGCCCCACTAGTCCACTTGCCCTGAGCACTGGGGCTTATTTGCAGCTTCCCCTTGGCAGGGAGCCCTTACTTGCCTCAACCAGCTGCCTGATCTGTCCCTTCAGGCAGGCAGAGAGCTCCTGCTTCCTCGCCAGTCAGCCCCCAGCTGAGCCTGGCTCCCTTCTTTTCTTCCCTCCTCCCCACTTCAGGTCTGGCATGGGCCACAGGTATAGTGGAGCTGGGCTAGCTGAATCCAAAGGTTTTCTTTAACCCCTTCTGTGCGAGATGGCTGTTTCTCTGCTCCCTCACAAGCTGAAATTAAGGTTGTAAATATATTATCAATAACAAAAGGGGAAAATCTCTGTAACTAAAAAACTTCACACCATCAGCTTCTGAAAGCCAGGTAATGCAAAGTTCAGGTTACACTTTAGAAAAAACACCAGAAATGATGGATATTTAGGGTTAAGGTGATCCAAATAATCTTAGCTGTGCCCTTGTAGCCACACAATCCTTTGACTTTGTCATGTTATATAGATACATTGGCCACCATTAAGAAGTCTGTTTTTGTCTGTTGCCATACAGTAGTATCTGAGATGCCATGGTTATTTCACTCTACTTAGAAGAGTGCTATTTGTTTAGCAAATGCTAACTTTTAAGAGTGACTATGGTACACGTCTATGACAAGTGTTATAGCTATAATAGTTCGCATGTTGAAACCCTATAAACGTTGACATTTCAACTTAAACAACATGCACTGGTTTATGCAGTAGAATATACAGAACCGAAGAGCAAAGGTATACTGGCTTTAAGATACCTACAGCAACATAGAGACTTAACATTCTGAATAGTAAAGAGTTAACAGGGTTCCAAAATTTCCAACCCTCTGGAATGGGTGAAGTATTTTACAAAGTGGCATAGGATATGGGTAGGTTTGGGGAACCAATTCTATGAGTTGCTGGGTCTGTAGTAGAGCCTGGATCATAACCCAAATCTCTCAGCTCCCAGGTCTCTGCATTAACCACAGATTATTCTTCCCCTGCTTAGAGTTAGCCGTGGTGGCTACTCTGCGGTCAAGTAGGTGACACATGGCACTAAGGCTATTTAAAAGAGCAGCTGTGTCAAATTTGGGGGTTGGGAATCAAAGTTTGATTTAATTGGAAACATAGCTTCAACTTTAAAGAGAGATAGGTGTTTTTCCAGTATAATAGGTTCCCTCTCACCCACTTTCTCCAGAGAACGATGGAGATAAATGTGTTTTGTTTTTTATTTTAACTTGTATGTCAAGAAAAATGCAGACAATTTCCACGGCTTATGCCTCAGCAGTGGTTAAAAAAAGTCAGAATTTTAGGCCATTATTTAGACACCTGAATATTTGACCTGACTTTCAAAAGTGCTGAGCAGCCAAAGTTTAGAGAAAGCTGCTGGGTATTTGGCACTTTGAAAATCATGCCAATTTAGGTACCCAGAGTGAAATCCTGGCTCTATTGAAGTCAATAGCAAAATTCCCATTGACTTCAATAGTATCAGGACTTCGCCCACTTTTTAAAATCCTGGCCTAATCTCTCAATGCTCCACATTCAGTCACATGCACAAGACGTGGACCCACAAGAGTGTATTTGGGGATGGGATCTATTGTAATAACTATCTTCTGAGGACAGGAATTACAGGTAACCAATTTGTTTTTCTCTCCCTTCAAGTCTGAAAATGAAAGCATCTGTCCTAAAACTCAGTAGATCAAGGCAGTTGAGCAGAATTAGTTATTTGGAAATATTCAACCAATTGATCAATTTCCTTGGCTGAACATTGCTAAGTGCCTTGTAATATTCAGTTCTGCTTCCCCCTTCCCCTCCACTAAGGACAGATTCTGAGAAGCGCTGAGCACACACAATTCTTATTAAAGTCAATGGGAGTTGAGGGTGCTCAAATGCCTCTCAGAATCAGGAGCTGAAAGAACAGCAAGCCACTTAGGAAAACTTCTGAAGTCTGTCTGTCTGTATAGAGTCTTTTGACAGACACAACAACACCCTGGTACCAGAGTGCAGTTATTTGCCAATCTCCTGTTCAGTCAGGGTAAAATTTGCACTAGTGACCTAGGAGTTTAAGTCCAATTGGCTTTTCATGAAACTTAGACTTCTAAGACACTTAGGTGTTATTGCAGATTTTAACCTCATTCTCTTCTGCATCCTTTCTCACACTTGCTGTTTTTCTCATCTTTAATGAAGCCTATCCCTTCTATCTCACAAGATTGTTTCCCTGCCTATACCTGCCTGCCCATGAAAAGTGTCAGAGGTATTCAAATCAATAAACTTTCATTCCATAAAATGTTTTTAAAGTTATGTCAATAAAATCAATAAGCTGTCTAAGCTCCTCTCTCACTCAGTGGATAGTATGTGCAAATAGGTTGGCTTCCTTTAAATTTTTAGAAAAAATGATGCCCTTCTTTATATAGTTTAACATTACTTTATTTGCTATTATTATTGTTGTTGTTGTTGTTATTATTTATTTTATTAATGTATTATGGTCCAAATTCTGCATGCAAGACAGTGAGGTTGCACAGGCTGTAAATCTGAGCAGAACTGTGCCCAGTAAGCCCCAAATGCCTTCTGCATCCTCCATGCATTGAAAATGCTAGCCCAGTGCTGTCACTTGGGTGGCAATGTCCAGCAAAAATTCCACTGGCTCCTTAAATAACGTTTAAAGCCCTAAGAAATAGTAACAGCCCCCTATCTTTAAAAGTAGAACTGCTGAGGCCCTCTGTTAGAAAACAGCGTTCCATGTGGAGTCTGCTTGTGACTTTCTGAACTTGGTAAAGTTGTCCTTGCACGGGAGATACTGAAGGGGCCTTGTGATTACAAATAAGACGACACAGGAAACTGGTAGTTTAAATATTGCAAATAAACAGTTCATAATACAAATCCAGAGAAGCACTGAGCACCCACAGCTCCCTCTGACTTCAACAGTGGTGGTGAATATTCAGCACCATTCAGAATAGACTCTGAGTGTGAGCTTAACTCAAGTTAGGGTGACCAGACATCCCGTTTTTAAAGGGACAGTCCCGTATTTAAGCCCTCTTGCAGATGTCCCGACTTTTTCTTAAAAACAGGCACATTGTCCCATATTTTTTGTCTCTCTCTCTCTCTCCCACCCACCCCCACCCTCACTCCATCAGTACTGATGGGTCCAGCTGCTGGCCAGATCTCTGCTCACCAGCCTCCCGCTCACCAGCGGTGAGTGGGGGGGGTCCAGTGGCTGACAATGGGTGTGGGTGTGCAAAGCTGGTGGCAGGGCTGGCCACTCCCCCAGCTGGTCCATCAGCTCAGCCCCTGCTGCATGCCAGCTCTCAGCCTGCAGGGCCCTACCCCACATTCCATTTCCAGCTGGCACTGGCTGTGCGCTGTGAGCTGCAGTGGCTGGTGAGTGTGGGTAGGCACCAGGTGAGGGCCGGTTATGTGTTGCCTCTGCTGTCCACCCATCGGCCCATTATGTGCTTCCCCTCTCACTGTCCTCTCCCTACTTTGCCCCTTCACCTCCTCCTGCTCCTCCATATCCCACACCCCGGCAGGGCGCATCCCACTCCCAGAGCTGTGTGGAGAACCAGCCCCTGGTTGGAGTGTTCAGCTCACTAACTGCCTGGCCAGCAGACTCCTTCTTTCCCCCATTGTGCCCCGGGAAAGCCCAAGACCTTCCCCACAGCACTGGCACGGGGAAGCCTCTCTGTCCCTCAGATAAGCTCTGGAGTGGGGCAGGGAGACCGATTTCCAGCCTGTTCATGCCTTGAACCTGCAGGCTCCACAACAGCACCCCAGGCAGGGGGCTTAGCACTTTCTTCACCTGCCCCTCTCCCTGGGTCCTGCCCCAGGGAGCACGGGGCTGAAGCCCCTGCGGTCAAGTTCCCTGGGCCCTGGTGCACAATGCATCCTTAGGGCTTAACCCCTTCCTGCCCATGCTGTAGCCAGGGGACAGGATGTGGCTGGGTTATGTCATTGGCCAGCAACAGCCGGGAGGTGTTAGCTGCCTTTTGACACTGTGTGGGCAGGAAGGGACAAGCTGCTTCCAGCCACAGGGGAATGCAGGAGAGGACCATGGGAGAAGAGATGAGCTGTGCAAAGACACAGGCCGGGTCATTGCTCCCTGGCTCCTCCTCTGTGGCTGGAAGCAGCTCCCATCCCTTTCCTCCTGCATAGTGCCGAAAGGCTGCCACTGGCCATGTTCTGGTGTGAACCCTAGCAGAAATCTGGGGAGGGAAGGCATGTGAGCCTGCTTGCCCCCCTCACATGTTGCTGCAGGAAGATGCAGCTCCAGGTACCAAGTGAGACAGGTCCATCCCAGGTGCCCAGTCAGGCAGGAGGGCGGAGAGCAGCGGACAGGGAGGGTTGGTCGGTCACACGCTCTCTCCTCTGTGTGAGAGAGGTGTACAGGAGAGAGAGAGAGTGTGTGTGTGTGTATGTGTGTGTGTGTGTGTGTGTGACCTCTCCCCTTGTGAACCCTAAAGCCTTAAAGATAAGAAAGTAAATAAAAAGAATCCAACTACACAGTATTTCTTTTTAACAGGGACTCAGTCAACTTGATGTTAATTTGAATGTTTGTACTGCATAGTTCTGATTGCTATTGAACTCTCTCGAATTCGAGTAATTTTACCAGGTGTATCGTATTCAGGGACATATGGGGAAAATAGTCACCCTACTATTTCTTATTATTACTAAGCATAAAATATGCAAAGAGGCCCCAATTGAGCAAAAAATGTACTTATCTGCTGAAGTCCATAACTATTTAGCAAAGGACTTAAGCACATGTTTAATTTTAAGACCCACTGAAGCCAATCAGGCTGAAGCCACACCCAAATTAAACATGTGATCAGGTGCTTTATTGAATGGGGACAGACTGTTGAATCAGGACCAGAGTGATCTCTAGCTTAGCTCCAGCTTACTGTAGTACATCTCCTACATTGGCTGAGCCAGATGGAGGTGGTTCATTTTTTGGTTTACATTGTAGAACTTCTCCCTATGAACTATGGAGGTTTGAATCTCAGAGGTACTAACATTCTGGACACCCGAAGTATCCCAGCCACTGAATCATAGAATTGAGTTGGAAGGAATTGGTAGTGGTCATGCTATTTCCTGTTTATCAGGACAAGATTGGCCTTATCATTCCTATATCCCCTCTGAACAGATGAGTGTCTAGTCTTGGCAGCTCATTCCATTGCCTAAACTGCTCTCACGACATTTTAAAGTAGGGACAAGTCTGACCAAATCCCATTCAGAACACCATTGAATTTTAGGAACATTCAGAGGAAGACCAGATCTAAAAGTTACAGATTGCTCCCCTTCTCTATTTTAAAGAAAATCTCTGCTGTAGCTCTTTATTTCTTGTACTCTTTTTGATAACGGGAATAATTAATCCCTGTCTACTTTTTAACATCCCATTTAAGTATTTGTAGACATTTATCACGTCTCCCCCCAGATCTTTCTCCAGACTGAACAGATCCAATTCTCTTAACAGGGCTTCATTTTAATTATTTTTAGCAGTTTTGTTGCTCTCCTTTAGGGGAGGTGTCACTTATCAGTTAATATGCTATAGAGTAAGGCTAATATCTAGAATGTGTGTTAACCTTTGTATGCCGTATGCCCCTTGCAGCTTGAGCTATGGGACACACTGCATGTAGACTGCTGTGTGCAGCTTTAGGCCTGGTTTGCACTGAAAAGTTACATCAGTGTTGGCCACCGGTGTGAAAAAAAGCACATCCCTGACCAACATAGCTATGCCAACAAAACCCCCAGTGTAGGCATAGCTAGGTCAGTGGAAGAGGGCTTCCTATCTTCAAACAGGTTTCAGAGTAGCAGCTATGTTAGTCTGTATCCGCAAAAAGAACAGGAGTACTTGTGGCACCTTAGAGACTAACAAATTTATTTGAGCATAAGCTTTTGTGAGCTACAGCCTCACTTCATCGGATCGTCAGTCAGGTATTCCTACACTGTAGGCTGTCACTGTAGGCTGCCTCTAAACTGTGGGGCTATACTGACATAGTCTCTGTAGTAGAGACATACTCTTAATTCTGGAAGCCCGTTTCTCCATTATGCTGCACTTTGAGGTGTCATTTCCGCTAGTGCAAAGTGAGTGCAGAGTGGCTGTGAAATGCTACCAAATCAGAATGATTGCACCCACTTTGCAGTGGTGCAAATGACTACTTATGGTGCCGAGTAATGGAGAATCAGGCCCTGGGATGATCTGCATGCAATCTGGTCCTTGCAACTTGAATTCTAGGATCAAGCAGAATAACCACTTTTTAAAAGAGTCATTCAGGCTTCCTCAGTGAGGAGGGATTTGTTTTGTTTCACATAATTCATGCAACACTTCTGAATACTTGGCCAAAATCTCTGAAAACATGACATTCCAGTACTTGCAAGGGCAGTTTGCACTGAGGCTCTGACTATAAAGTAATAGTTGTAAAGTAAAGAAGGGCAGGTTTAGCTTGGATATAATTAGAGATGGACATGAGCTAGAACACTCGATCTGAACCCTCCTGGACTTTAGGCAAGATCAGATCCAGGGTTTCAGCCCATCCGTCTAAGAGAGACCTGAACTGGAATGCAGGATTTCATCCCCCTCAAATTTAAGAGGACCAAACTTCATAGGTTGGCCCAATCCCTACTCAGATTGAGAAAATACTCTAAGAGCCGTAATACAATGGAACAGCCACCTAGACAGCACAGTGAGTTTGAATCAGTGGAAATTTTCAAATGTGGGTTAGATGACCCATCCCAGGGAATAACACAGGGTATCATGCACTAGATGCAACAGGTCAGATGTGCTGTCTTGACAGGCCCCTTCCAGCATCAGTGCCTATGAATCTATGAAATCATACTTCTGAGATGATTCAGTAAATGAGCTTGAAACCAGAGCTCACAGTCACCCTGGAAACTCCTGTCAGAAAATCAAATTGGAGAAGAAACCAAGCAATTGATATAATTTACTTTGCTGACAGCCTTGACATGCTTTGTGAGCTTTTCTCATCCCTCCACAGCCTGATGAAGCCCGATGAGGAAGATGTGGTGAGGAGTACAGTGATATTGCCATAAAGTGGAAAATGTTAAATGCAGATTTGCAACCCCCAATTTTCACCAGCTGTGTTGTGCTTTCTAACCCTTTATTCTTACAGCGCTCAGCTTGAATTAGTAAGGCTTTCCGCACAAGGGAATGATCTGATTCTCAGAATATACCTCTCTCTGTTTCCACAGCATTTATTTTTTCCAAAAAGTGCTGGATTTTTATTGGGTTTTTTTATGATCACATTAGCAGGATTTGGCACGGTGGCGAAAAATAATAAAAAAATAAAAATAAACTTGAGAGCACAAGCAAACGGTCTCACTGATCACAAAAGTTATTCCACTTTCATCCACTGTAACAATGCTGTACAGTGGGGTGTCCACATGTTGTGGTACTGAGGGGCCACAACATTGACTTGCCAGAAGACTGATGGCCAAGCCTAAAATTTATGTCCCACGGCATAAATCTGTTTTTCACAAGCAAATGCATATGCAACCATAACAGTTGCTTCTACTTCTGTCTTCCTTGAGCAATTAATAGGAATGGCTTGTTGTTTTACTCCCACAGAAGAAACTTGGCCTCCATACAAAGAAGGTGCACGCTAAGACTGCAGGTTTCATGTGACCCTCAAGCCTCACTTTGGGCACCCCTCCTGTATATGTAGAGAGGCTCTCTGTTTAGGATAAGCTTCTTTCTTGGATATTAATGAGTTGGTGTTAATGGAGTGCCTCTGCCCAATGCTCCTGCTTGTGAAGGATTTCTTCAATAGCCCTGTTTTTCTCTTGCCCTCTACCCCTCTTTCTTTCTTCGCTCTTCCTCAGACTCTGTCCTGATGATGGCTTTCTCTACTAGAGGGACCTTCCTCACCCTCATCTTCTTCCCAAAGCTGGAAAATTGAGAGCTTACCTATTGGGACAAATATTTCAAAAGTTACAAGAGATTTTGGGTTCCCAACTTGAGACCTCTTAGATTGGCCAGATTTCCAGAAGACACATACTCAATATTTTTTGAAAAAGCAGGCCCTGTTAAGGTGAATCAAGTTTAGCATTCAAAAATTGAGGCCCCCGAAGTCATGGTCACTTTTGGAAATGTCTTTGTTCCATCCACCAGCCCAGGGAAGTAACAGTATAATGACTATGAGGTAGAGGCATTGTTTGTCAGATGTGCCCAGAAACTGAAGCTCTAGAAATAGATGATATAATTATTTGATTTGTTTCCAGTCTAATTTTGTTTTCATGAGTTGCTTTCAAGACTTGGAGCCCAATTCTGGTCTCAGTTACATGTATGACAGTCTCATTGAATTCAGTTGGAACACCACTCATCCAGTGAAGACAGAGTTGGTCCCTTAGGATTGGCTCCTGCATTTCTCAGAGGCAAAGTCCATTGATTTCAGTGGGAGTTGTACCTGCAGGAGGATTTGAGGATCAAATCCTCAGTAATCTCTTATGAGTGAGTGGCAGAAAGCTGCACACTTTGGGGTGACTGAACCACTGGTAATGGGGAACCACCAACAGGCTTGATATAAAGACAGGAGGAGACTGGAAATGAGAAAGGGAATGAGGTGCAATTGGAGTTCAAGACCCAACAGACTGAGAAGTTATTGTGAAACAACGACATCCTGGTGAGGCTAACTTTTGAGAGCTATTGTTCTGTTAGTCATAACGTGAATGATTCTTCCGTTAGGGCCATAATAGAAATCAGACTTTCATTTACTGCAGAGGTTTTCCTTTCAGATGGGTGTTTTAATACCTTTTGTTGCTAATAATGCACACAAGCATATCAGAAGATTCAGCCTTGTCTTTAGAGGTTGCAATCACAAGTTTAAGTGTGGCTTTGTTGGAAATGTTGTAGCAGTTGCATTGCATTCAAGAGCTCTGATTATGGTTTCCTCGGTAAAAGTCTAACAGATGTATTATGTTAATGAGTTAGTATGATAATCAGTGAAATGTGTACCTGTATATTGTGAGGTGTGAGTTAGCGTTCATCAGTACAAGTCTAGATATTTTGTTATATTTGTGAACTGTGAGAATAATTTCATCAATAGAAGGTGGTCGGTGTTTATGAAATGTGAATATGACTTCATTGTCTAAAATGGAAAGGCTGAAGTCAATTCATTTGCTGGGAATGTCATGGCTTGAAAATTTGCTCTGAAAGGAAACTGGGATATATTGATCAGATGTAAATTAGAAAAGTTGACTGTCATGCCTCCATTTAGTGAAGTGAATGCTTATCTACAGCTTATATTACTGCTTCTCGTTATCTTTATTTTTAAGGGCTTAATCGACTATGGAAATCAATGAACAGCATATACTTGGTTATTAACGTGCTTGCTGAAATCAGCGCTGTTCTGATATACCTATGGTAGTATCTTGTGTCAGCCTGTGTAGAAAAAGCACTGAGAAAAATAAAAGAGGATAAAAAACAGCAGTACAGTGAAATGGGCAGCAAATCCCTTTCTGGATGATCAGCCATGTAAATGTAAACACAAAATAAATAAAGGCATGAAAGGAAAGCCCTGAATTGTGAAATGAAATAAAATCTGTAGGTTTGGAGGCCTGCTATTTTGAGGAATATTTTCGTGCTTGAAATCAGCACTTTATCTTTGCAGAGTGAATTTCCAAAGCCTTTAAAAGATTAAAAGGTTTTTAAGCAGCAGAGAGTGATGGAAGTGCTGTGGTGTCTGTAATGAAAGAACTACCAGCTCCCAGGGTAAATACTCTATGGGCCTTATGGGCATTTTTTTTTCAGAGATCTTTACATGTTTTTAACACACACTCACTTAGGAGCAAGGTGACCTGGCAGGTTAACACATTAGGTCTTTTGCCTCTGGAGACCTGGATACAAATCTTGATTAAGTCACACAAGTCAAAATAATTTTGGAGGTCACTAGAGGCCTATATGCAGATGACAAAATCACTGCACACAAACATCTTGGCATAAATAGCAATCTGTAATAGGGAGGATGGGAATAGTAAAGTGTGACATTTGTTTGGATTGAGACCTGATCTTGACAGAGCGGAGTTGAGAGTCCAACAGCCTGAATTTCCTTTCAGTTACATGGATGTAAATGAGACAAGAATCAGGGCACAGAAATGGAATAGCAAGGTTCTTTGAGTGCTGGTCCCTATGTGTATTCCACTGTGGGTATGCATATGCACCATGGTCCTCAGAATGAAAGATTTTGCTAGTACTGTCCATTGGTCCATACCTGTGCTCTTCTCACATTTCAGATTGAGGGCATAAGGGCGTTGCAGGCCATCCACCTCTCCAGTTCCTTTCTACTACCACGTGGTCTGAGACAGAACCTCTAATGTCCACGGAGCTGCTGTTCTGCCTTTGAATCTCTTAACATTGTAATATAAAATTTTGTTAGTTAAGTATTAGTTATTTAGTTAGATTTTGGGGATCCCCCCTCTGGATTATGTCCAGCATTCCAGACTTCAGGAGCTGCATCTCCTGCCCTCCAATCCCTCCTGGTCAGTGACAACCATCAGAGGTGCCTAAACTGGATAATCTCCTCTCTCCACTAAGTCCAGGATCTTCCTCTTCTTCCCCAGCAGAACCCAGCAAATGCAGTGATTCATAGATTCCAAGACCAGAAGGGACCATCTAGTCTGACCTCTTGTATAACACAGGCCCTAGAACTTCTCCAAAATAATTCCTAGAGCGTATCTTTTAACAAACATCTGATCTTGATTTTAAAATGATCAGTGATGGAGAATGACCACAACCCTTGGTAAATTGTTCCAGTGGTTAATTACTCCCACCATTAATAATGTATGCCTTATTTCCAGTCTGAACTTGCCTAGCTTCAACCTCCAGCCATTGGATCGTGTTATGCCTTTGTCTGCTAGACTGAAGAGCCCATTGTTAAATATTTTTCCCCCATGAAGGTAATTGCAGATTGTAATCAAGTCACTCCTTAACCTTCTCTTTGTTAAACTAAAGAGAGGGAGCTCTTTAAGTTGCTCACTACAAGGCATGTTTTCTAATCCTTTAATCATTCGTGTGGCTCTTCTCTGAACACTCCATTTTTTCAATATCCTTCTTGAACTGTGACCACCAGAACTGGACAGTATATAATAAGATGAGTCCCTGAAACATAAACTCTTGTGTCAGAGGCCCAGTCTGAGGTCTGAATCCTGAACCAAAGTACTTCCAGGCATTGCTAAGCAAAAGCTGGGCTGTGAGCCAGAAGCAGGCCCCACTCACAGAAGTTGGTGAGAAGAGGGTTGCTAGAAGCATGTGCATCCGCACGTAAGTGCTAATAAGGGGAACTTGTGCCAAATGACATTAGGACACTCCACAGACATAACAAGAAACAGGCAGGTGCATCTTAAAGACAGGGTCAAAAGGATAGCATGATGGATAAATCTATCTGTTTAAAACAACATGATCGAAGGAGGAGACAGCACCCTAATGAGCCAAGGGGCTGTACTTCAATACATCAGTAGGGATGAGTAATCTGTCCTGTAACTGTATAAAAGTAGGTCCCAGAGTGCGCATCTTTGTCTGGCCTATGGGGCAGTGGAAAGTCCCACCACTGACTGAGCTGGTTCATTGCCAGGAGGCACAAATTCGTAGTATGTCTTGTAGAGTCTACGGGAAACTATTACTATGCTTCATTTGACAATAAACCTAATTCGAGTTCCTTCGTACCTTACTAGAGTCTATAGTCTTTGGGGGTTCTCTTGGGGTTTGCCATGTCAGCTATCTGTGCAGAGTTGGGGCAGCACACAGAGGAAACACACACGCAGCCAGCTGTTATCATCATCAAACAAGAGCAGAGCACCACACTGGTAGCTACTGACAACACAGTATGCCAACAGTGGTTGCACCAGTGCCAAATATGGAGGTAAAATAACCTCTTTACTCCTACTCAAGATTCCCTGTTATGCATCCAGGGATCGCATTAGCTCTTTTGGCCACAGCATCACACTGGGAGTTCATGTTTGGCTGATTATACTCCACCAGCCCCAAATCTTTTTAATGTCTTGTTATACAGGACCAGAAACCCTGTAAGCATGGAATAAACAATAACAGCAGAGTAGGTCAGCAGGAAAAGAATCATGAAGGAGAAGCCAGGAGCTTATAGATCCTGTTGAGTAGGCTTAGAGGGTGTGTCTGGCTCTTCAGATTTACCAGACATCTCAGGGAGCAGGCTATGAGTTTCCAGTCCAATCTAGGGTTGATGGACCCCTTGTACATTGGGCAGAGGCATCAAGGAGTGTACCACCTAGCAACACTACCTCAGATATAGGGGCGAGCAAAGGCAGAGCTACGGACTCCTCTTTCCCACCTCACCGTACAAAGCCTTCTCAAAAGCCTACAGAGAAATCCACTTTCAGAAACATTTTTAAGAAGATGGATGCTGGCCCAGCACCTTCTAAGTCAGGTGATTCTTTGCATCTGGTCCCAGTAGGCTCTGGAACCCATATGGGGTCACAGTACCAACCCGCAGACTCCGAAGGATAAGAGTTCCTCCACGTCAGCACCATCTACAGGAGTGGGATTGTCAGCACTGAGCAAAGAGAGACATAAGTCAAGGCCATGACAACCACAAGTACCAACAAAGGGTCCCAAAAGCAAGTACTGACACAGGCACAGAAGAAAACACAGGCTTCCAAGAGCAGTTCTATACCAGCTCACAAGTGCACAGGAAGAAGACTCTTCATCCCCAAAGATGACTGACAGATAACCCTCTAGAGGATATCTTCATCTTTCTGGACCCAGAATCATTCCTTCTATTGGACCTGATCTTTACTGGGGAAATTCTAACGCCATTGGTCCACAAACAGTATGAGAGATGTTGATCCCCTATTACGTCTATTAATTGCGCCATCCCAACCATAGTTGCCCACATTTCCTCTTTGGAAGAATCTGGCATGAAGAAAGGACCAACCTCATCTCCACAAAAGATGAAAACTTGGAGAGAGTTTCCAGAATTTCCTGGACCCTGCCACAACCTCATAAGATGGGGCATCCCCTCACCCAGGACTGCTGGTCCCCTTGCCTTGGGAACCTCCTCAATCTATTTTGGATCCCTCTCACTGACCATGCTAGGAACCATGGGATCCATAGGTGCAATATCCAGAATCGGTACGGTCTCATTAAGAATCATGCCATCCCTTTCTTCCACCTCTCAGGATCAGCCTGAGCTCCCTCAGCAGCCTATGGAAAAGGAGGAGGCAGAACCAGATACACCAGTACCATGAGTCCCAACAGGAGTATTATCAGAATTGCCCAATGAAGTGGTTGACCCAGACTTCCTGTCTCCTTCAGATGACCATAAACAGTTTCAAGATTTGCTGAGGAGAGTTGTGGATGAGCTCCAAATTCCTGTGGAGGAAATTGCAGATCTCACAGATTTCTGGACATGTTACAGAGTTCAGAAGCTAGTAGAGTGGTGCTCCCATTAATGAGGCCATCCTAGAGCCTGCCAAGATCATGTGGCATACCTCAGCAATACAGGCATCTGCGCCTCCGAGGGCAGAAAGCAGGTACTGTGTCTCAGCCAGGGGAGCAGGGCTTTTATTTATTCATCCTCCCCCAAACACTTCAGTGGTTCAGGTATCCAATGAAAGGAGTAGACAACAGCACCCAAAGTCCAGTCCCTCAAATAAAGAGGCCAAACATACGGACTTCCTTGTAAAAAAAAGCAAAACAACAAAACGGTATTGACATCCACTAGCCTGCAATTCTGATTATCCAATTTCCAGGCATTACTATCGAAGTATGATTTGTATCAACTATTCAAAAATTTCAGAATTCAAAGACAAGCTCCCTTCAGAGGACAGAGCACAATTTTAGGCCCTTATTGAGGGTGGTCAGATTGGGGGCCAGAACATCTCTACAAGCTATACTTGATGCAACTGAAACAGCCTCTAGGTCAATGGCAAGAGCTATTGTTATGTGTTGTGAATCCAAGCTGTGCTCCTCAGGATTCCCCAAAGAAGTTCAGTCAACTGTAAAGAATTTACCCTTCTGTGGGAATAACTTATTTAGTGAAAAGACTGATTTGTCTTTACGGACATTGAAGGACTCCAGGGCAACCCTTCACTCCCTGGGTATGTAGGGGAAGTATCATAGGCAGCCTTCTAACCTGAAGACCATTGCCACAACCATTCACTATAGGTCCAAATTATTATCAGTACAAAGTGTTCCCCTTTGGATGAGCAACAACACCGAGAGTGTTTGCAAAGGGGCTTTCAGTAGTGGCAGCACACTTCTAACACCATGGCTTGATAGTCTTTCCTTACCAAGATGGCTATTGACTGAGAGATATCATTGGGAAGTACTGACCTCAACCGCATCTCCTTTCAATCTCCTAGTGTTACAGGGAATCTTCATGACCACACAAAAGTGCCTTTTAGTTTCATCAGGGACTGTTGAATTTATCGGAGCAACTTTGGACTTGGCCAGAATTAGAGCTTACCTACCTCTGCACAGGTTTAATCAATGAACTGAAACAGAGCCCTCAGCCATCAGTTAGTGCATATCTTAGCCTCTTAGGTCACATGGTGTCCTGTATATACCTGATACTCTTCACGAGACTTCAGCTTCACTGTCTGCAAGCCTGGCTTTGGATGGTATACATCTGAAGTAGATGTGCTATGAACAAGCTAGTCACACTCCCCTCTCAGAGTGAGAGACTCTTGTTTGGTCGTGGAGCAGGGAGCAGGAGTTCCCTTCATTCTTCCCCCACTGCAGAAGATATTGATTACAGATGACTCCCTTCTAGGATAGGGCACCCATCGGGACAAACACACAGCACAAGGAAGATGGCATTTCCAAGAGTCCAGGATGTACATAAATCTCCTGGAGTTGAGAGGTGCCCATGAGGCCTTCAAGCAATTCTGATCACTCAGAAAATCCCAACATATTCAGGTTATTATGAAGCTGTCAGCCCCAGCCTCCAATCTTACCCAGACCTCTTGGCACAGGGCAGGGACAATATCAGACATCCCAATCCAGAGGCTCTCCACCTCACAGCCTGGTATTAGGATGGATGTCAGGAAACATGACAACAGCGTTCTACATCAACAAGCAAAGGAAAAAAAGATCCACCTCCCCTCCCCATGCCTGGTGATCAATCTGTGGAATTGGTGTATTTGTCCCCAAATCATCATACCAGCAGTACACCTCCCAGGAATACACAGTAGATTAGTGGGCAGCCCCAGCAGACACCTTTTGATCAACAGCAAATGGGATCTACATGATTCTGTAGTAAAGACTATATTCAGGCAATGAGGATTCCTATCTTGGGACCTATTTGTGTCACAAGAAAACAGGAAATGCAAGACATACTGCTCCAGAGGAACACAGGGTCAGGACTACAAAGGGCATGCCCTCTTAATCTAATGGGAGAGGCCCTTAGCGTACACCTTCTCCCCCCAATTCCTTTCTTACTGATTCAGAAGGACAGGGCAGAGATCATCCTCATTGCTCCCAGATGGCTGAGACAGTATTAGTTCCCCAACCTTCTCCACCTGTCAGCCCTGTCCTCACATCAGCCTCCAATCTTTCCCAAAACTCTTGACACAGAACAGGGGTGAAATCAGACATCCCACTCCACAGGCTCTCCACCTCACGGCCTAGTATTTGGGTGGACATCGAATTTAGAGCAGACATGTTCAGTAGCAGTTCAAATCCACCAGAAAGTGCTACTTGGCTCAGTGGAAGAGATTTCCTGTTTGGGCTCAACATTGCCATGTGTCCCCAGAAGAGTCGACGTTTCCCACCATTTTAGATTATCTGCCCACTCTGACGTCCTCAGGTCTTTCCCTTAGCTCCCTCTGAGCAGCCTTGGAAGCAATTAGCATCAGTTAGTGCCACAGAAGTACAGATCAGGACTGAAGTGCATTGGCAGAAATGTTGTAGGCAAGACTGGAAAAGATGCAAGTGCTGAAGATCTGGATTGGTGTGGTTTTACAAATGATGTGCGTTGTATCAGGGTGATGCTTACCCCACTCTGCACGCACGCACGCACACACACACCATTTCTGAAAATCCAGTTAGCACCAGATTATATCTAGCCCTTGTGCAGGTGGACAGAGGAAGGAGATTGCGTAGAGTCCGTCCTCCAGCTATACCTGCTGCTCAACAACCAAGCAAAATAGTTAGGGAGTGCAGTGATAAGGCAGACTACTGCTACTGCTGCTGTTAGCCTCTCCAGAGGTAAAAGATGGGGAGATGGTTACAGCCCTGCTAGCCCTCCAGAGCAGCTAGCAGAACTGACCAGGAGTAAAGGAAGGCTTCAAGGGTGGCATAACAGCCACACTACCTCTGTATTTATTGGGGCTCCCAGAGCCATTCTTCTTGCTCCAGGCATATCGTCTAGAGCTCTCACTTCAGTAGAGTACCTGCTCACCTTTCCCTACATGGGACTGTGAGTATATGTCACAGTCAATCCGTTAGCAGAGAGCAGATGATCCAGGGCAACATTAGAATCTTTTAAGAGAGTAGTTCAGATGAATGTATTGCATCTAAATTATGCAACTGTCAAAGTACCCTGTAGAACATGGGTCACTTTTAGTTTGTAAGACATGAAAATCAAAATTTCATCTTTGGACAATCCAGCTAATCTTTTGTAAGCTGTATGGTTGGGAAGATTGTTTGTACATGAGACACTGGGACACTGCTTTTCAAAAATGCATCTGTGTTATTGTGTGTGCAAAAATGTGTGCAGAGTTACTTGCCTAATTCCTGTGAACCTACCACAAGCAGATATTTTTACTTGCAAATGGCCATTTAGGTTTGTCTGTGACAGTCCATTTGTGTCACTAATTGGGTACTGCATTTGCAGATGCATTTTTGAAAATTAGGCCCAAAACACACTTATTTTCAAGAAGGGATCAATGACTGCCCAAAAAGAATTTTATATTTATTAGACAGTAAGTGCACAGAGTTGTAAACTGCACTGGAATCATTTCAGGCTTTCTGTATTCACTATTGCTGTTTTAAATGTATACTTTACCAAAAGAGATCAGGTTTAACAGATTTAACAGTTGGCATAATGGCCCCATTGTATGTTATGGATTATTTGAGTTGGAAGGGACCTCCTCTGGGTCACTTAATTCACCCCTTACATTGTAATTGAATTACTAAATTCAGCTGATTGTTGCACTTCTATTAATTTGTGTCTTTGGCTTGTCTCATTTACAGAGCCAGCTCTAACTTTTTTGCCACCCCAAGCAAAAAAAAAGAACACTGCCCCACTGTAACACCCCCCTCCCCGCGAGTGCCGTGCTGCCAAATCCCCCCGAGCGCCGTGCCGCCCAAGCCCCTAACCCCCGAGAGCCGCGCTGCTGAAGCCCCCAGCCCCTCCCGAGTGCCGTGCCGCCCAAGCCCCCTGCTCCTCCGAGCACCACACCACCCAAGCCCCCACCCCCTCCGAGCACCGTGCCACCAAAACACCCCCCCTCTCCAAGCACCGCCCGGCTGAAACAAAAACAAACAAAAACCCTCCAGTGTCGCTCAACTGAACAGGAAAAAAAAAAAAAAACCTGAGCGCAGCCTCGCCCTAAGGTGCCACCCCAAGCAAGTACTTGGTCGGCAGCTGCTTGGAGCCGGCCCTGCTCATTTATAGAACTTGCGTTGTCCCAAAGGTTCCCAATATACTTTGCAGATTTTGGGCCTGATTCTGATCTCTCACTGATTTAAATGCAAAGTAACTCCAATGACTTTAATGAAGTTACTCCAGATTTACACCAGTGCAGGTGAAATCTGAATCAACCTGCTGTGTACAGAGACCCACCCCTGAAATGCAGCCGCTTCTAGGGCAGAATTCCATGAACCATCTGTGCTTGCCACATGGCATAACAGGGTTTTTAGGAGAGAACATGAAGAGTTATGTATCCAGTTGAAACTACAGGCAAGATCTGAGCTGAACTGAAATTTGGCCTGGGCAATGGGGCTAACACCCCAGCTATCACAAAAAGTTCTTTGCAGACCTACAGTACCAGGATTAATTCACCCACTGGCTAATCTCAGCCATGTGGTTTTAGAACACCCAAACTCTCAAAGGGCACACCTGGGGTGTAGCTAAATAATCTTTTTACTGACTATTTCAAAAACAATACAGAAAACAAAACTTGGTCATTGATAATCTTTTTAAACTACCTGTGGACAATAATAAAATAACATCTACCATCATATCACAAATAATTCTTCCTTAAATTTCTGTGGAGGACTTGGCCTGATAGATTGTAAAGCAGGCAGCCAATTACTCTGTGCTACACTGGACTGACATACATTAAAATATTAAAATAAAATAAAATATTTTTTTCTGTAATTTATTAGCCCTGGGTGAGCTGGATAGGTGATCGTATGTGACCTGTCTCAGTGATGGAAGTCTCACTGTAATCCAGAACTTGACTGCCCTAATTGTAGGAAATATTAGCTATGTAACTAATATTTTCAGTAGGAGTGCACTGTGCTGTGGTGATGTATTTGTGACAGCTTTGATTGTTTCGCCGCTCTCTCTGCACTGAACTACAGAAATCGCCCACTAATATATTGATCAATTAAAATGAAAATGCTTTGGTTCTCTGAGCCAAACAAAGCACCCTATGCTTCTCAATTAGTCTGTGCCCCATGGTAATCCAGGTCTGATGTAGCATTATTGGTATCATTTAATCTTCTAACTTTATGGGGGGGAAATCAACTGTTCTCTCTGGTCAATAGAATTCCTAAATGTTTATGCTTATATTTTTAAAAGGGGCCATGGGGATTTATCTGCCAACATCTATTAACATCAGTGTATGTTGCACTATTACATTCTTGAACCTGTTTCAAAATTATGGGTTTAATTAAAACAGGAACTAAACACACCTGAGCCTTGTAAAGGGCCAGTATTCTCCTCCATCTCAGCCTGCTGCAAAGCAAACTAACATGCCATAAAAACATATGATCTGCAGGCATTTTCAACATGAGTATATTGCAGTAAAAAACAGTTCAGTTGACTCAGCATGTATCACAGATATTTTGACCCTCTGGCCTTTGAATACACATTTTCATTCTCTTCGTGCACTTATCAGAAGTTTCCAAAATGACACATACAGAGACCTGATAATTCTCACAATAATGTGAGCTTTTACTGAGCAGCTGACCTAAGAACAGAATGTTCAGTTGAAGCAAACACACATGGAAAATCAAAACAGAAACTGACCAAAAAGTAAAGCAATGTTACAGAGTCCAGTGTTCAGATACTGAGAACTAAAAAGCACAGCTGAAGGCCTCCGTGACAGGGTAGAATATCAGTAATTTAGCGCTAGATAGTCAAAAGGTGTTAAAGCAGCAAAGAATCCTGTGGCACCTTATAGACTAACAGACGTTTTGGAGCATGAGCTTTCGTGAATGAATACTCACGCTCCAAAACATCTGTTAGCCTATAAGGTGCCACAGGATTCTTTGCTGCTTTTACAGATCTAGACTAACACGGCTACCCCTCTGATACTTGACGCCATCAAAAGGTGTTGTTTGTTAATATGTGTTTTGGACTTTGCACAGCTTCATTTGACTGGAAAACCACACATATCCTCAGAGGATGTAACCAATGATGAAAATGTGGCTAAGTGCTAGTGTAAATAGATATAGTTGACTAATTCTAAGTTAGAAAATCCTGATGTCTGATCTAATTTACACCAGCAAGCTATGGTCCCCCAGTGACCACACACCATATGGAGATTACCAGAGCATACCACTCCCTTTTCTCGCTTCTCCCTGCCCCTGCTCTTCTTCCCTGTTCTCCCTCCCCATACCCTTCTTTCTTAGAAGATATTTTAAGAAAGGATCTAGGCATCTGTTTTATGTTTTTTTATGTAAGATTATTTGTAAAATGTCTGAATCCATATACTCAGATAAACAGGTAGTGGGGGGCATATAAGTAAGTACTAGATGTATCCAATGAGGCAAGAGAGCATTGCTTAAGATTTCTTGTCCTAACCTTGGAACTTTGAAATAAAGTGAATTTAAGGAGCAAAGAAAATAACCACTTTTAGCAGAAGCAGCTCAGTTGAGTGCTCTCTCAGAGTGAGGTCTTGGGCTAAGCTCTCCAGCCCTCCTCTTCCACATCAGCAATTCTGCTAGTGTTGCAGAGTACAAAATTATTTTTAAAAAGTAGTAATGTTGAAACATTGTCTTGATTCTTTTAAGGCAATTAGGAAGGAAGTTTTATTTTTAGAAAGATGTTCTATTGAGAAAAGAAGCAAAAGAGTCAATTTATTACTGTATTTTAAGGTATTCAGCAGCAATTTCATCCAGTCATTTTAGGATCTGTAAAAATAAGTCTTATCTCTTCTATTGCTTTTTTCCCTGCCTTTTCCTTGATTCAGCTGTGAAACTGCAGTTCCCCTCCTTATTACCTAGCTTATAGACTTTGGAATGCTGGAAGTGTATTTCAGTTTGATAAATTCTTCTCTTGGTGCACTGAAATGTCACTTGTCTGGACTGAAATGTCTAATATTCTGTTACATAGCAGTGATTTTTTGTTCATCCATCTCATTCTTGACTTCTTTCTAGGGAATTAGCAGAAAATAACCTCCCCATAATGTGTGACCCTCAATCCTGAACAAAGCCTCAATCAAGAAAAGCACTTAAGTACACATGTGATGTTAAGCATGTGAATAGTCCCTTTGACTTCAGTTCTACTGGTAACAACTCATTGGCCTTTGACTTCAATGGGATTAATCATGTACTTAAAGTTATGCACATATGTAAGTGCTTTGTTGGATAAGGAACCAAGTGAGAAAACCACCTAATGGGATTTTATATAGTGAATCTTTGTGGGAGCTGAAGGATGAAATCCTTATCCTGGTCCTTGGGGCAACCATGTCAGTAAGCCAAATCTAGCTCTTGATGAGTATAGTGGGAAGTAGCAGAAGTAGTCCTTTGTTCGCCTCCTATATGACTTCTGGGCCATGTGTGTTATGCCCAGACCAATTTTTTTCTTTGGCCATGCCCATACTCCCACTGCTCTTCTCTTTCTGTTCTTGTGAATAAAATGCAATCACTCAAATATTTATAGAAAGAGACGAGAAGTGGGAGTATGGGCATGGCCAAAGAAAATGCATTTTTAAATCCAAACATTTGGGCCTTCTTATTTTCAGTAGTCTACCATCTCGAGTCAGCAGGTGGCCTTGATAATCTATAATTGATAAAATTATTACATCAAATTAATAAATCTGTGGCCCTTTAATGCCTAAAACCCCAAAATTACCAAACAATGGCTGCAAAATGGCCAGTCATTCATTATGGGAACAGAAGTTTGGATGTATCAGATCAGACCATTAGTTCATTTAATCTGCTCTCCTATCTCTGATCATAGTTGAGGAAAGAATTGTAACACATGCTTAAAGTTAAGAATGTGTTTAAGCACCTTTCCTAGAGATAGGGATGTTTTCCTGAATCAGGGCCTCTGGCAGAGAGCTCATGTCACAGCAAGTTAAATTTTCTCCTGCCCCTTACTGTAGTGCACCTAACTAGTTATGCAGCGCTCTCCCTAGGGATGGGGATTCTTTCTAAACCCCCAACAGATAGGTCACTTCAGGAAAAATGGTATTTTATTTTCCCTTATCATTGCAAGCGTAGCGTACTTGCAGCTACAGATTATGTTGTTGGTCATAGCCCTAGAATTTGGCTTGACCACTTCCTGAGGCAATGAATTCCACAGTTGCCTATATGCTGCATAAAGTAACATTTTTTCCTTTTGATTTCTACATTTACTGCTCTTTATTTCGCTGAGCAGTCCATTGTTCTTGATTAATGTTAGTCTGCAAAAGGCTGTACATCTTATTATGAAGTGCTTGAAGCACTTGACTTATATTTTAAAAAACACAACCACAATATTCCACGGCTATTCAAAATCAATTAGCATTTTTTGCAGGAGATAGGCAGTTAGCCCTGGTGTCCTAGTTAAGTTACGTTCTGACAACCTAGAGCTCTCCTCTGTTTTTCACTGGATACAGTGTTCTTTGCTTTCTTGAATTGTTTCAGTTTAAGAGCTGCTGCTTTATTTCCTTCCTTTCCAGAGGCAGTTGCATTTCATTGATGGATGAAGTGATTCACATATATTTAGTTTGTCCTGGCTTTGTAGAGTTTCTCAATTGTTTTCATACAAGCTTTTGCACAAAATGTAATTGTATGTTTGTATATCCTAGAGGCACCATAGTCTAGTGGATTGTTTCCACCTCAGCCACTGACTGGATGAAAGACATTCTGTATATGTCTGGTGTTATTACTTGTTACATAGCTGGGGAAATTTGATGTGCCTTCTGCCTTACTGGTGGAGAATCACCCGTTCCAGTATGATGGTGAATAATAGCCATTCAGCCATAATGCCATTGCACCTGACAAGGGACGTCACTATATGAATTTAATGCTTGTAAAATGTGCCAGATTAGCAACCCTGAAAACAGAAATCCTCTAAGCAGGTAAGGGATGCCAGGAGTGCAAAATGCCATGCTCCACCCCACCAATATACCTCAACTCTGTTCTGGAAGAACCACCAAACCACCTCCACCAGCCAGATAGGAGATTCATCTCCATGTCTTTTCAGCTCTTGGCTTTGGCTGAAAATGCCAGTTGTGGTTGTAGTTTAGCAAACTCTAGAATTAAAAGTCCCAGCTGTTGCTGCTGCTCGCAGGCATTATCTGCATCACTGGGATCAAAGTCTTGAACTGAAGTTGAAGGCTGAGATGCTATTCCCATGACAGCAAACAAAGAAGGCTGCACTGTAAGAAAGGAACTGTTATTGCACTACTCTGTGTAAAACAGTTCCACGCTGGCAGAATAGCTGTCTGACCTCTGCAACATAAGTCATGACAGTGTGAATAGGCTCCTCAACTACCAACAACCCAGAATTGTCAATAAAATGATTTCAAAATTCATAGAATCTCTTCTGTGCCATATTGAACAATATCACCAATATAAACAGTGTTGTTTATTTCACTCCTAGTGGGAAGAATGACCTGATGTTTGTTTAGAACAAGGGACTTGTGTTGCACCCAGTAGAATGTGAGACTTACCTCACCTCAGAAAGATAATTATGCAAGAAACGTCAATCTGGAATACAGGGTTGTGTGGAATTCTATAATACTTGCATAATATGTTGACTGATATGCAGAGTAGTCAAAATTATTCCCAAAGTATCCAGCTGTTCTCCAGATTTTCCAAAAAGATAACCCATGTATAATAACTTCCCACAGAGTCTCACTAATAGCAATAGTGCTTTGCACTGCCATAGCCCTTTACAAACATTCATGTAATCTCTTAGTACCTCTTTGAGTTATGTTAGTAACCTGTTTTGCTGATTGGGAAATGATGGTGAGATGAAATGACTTTCCCAAGGTCACCTAGTGAGCATGCAGCAGAGATTCTGTTTCCTTACCCCAATTCTGTGCCTTACCCATAAGACCATCTCTTTCTTTTTTAACAAATGATACATCAGAGCTAATGTACAATAATGTACTAACCTTATGATCCCTGAGAGTAGTAAAATATATGCATCTGAGGATGTGACAGCTGAGAAAGGGTAGACATTTTGAGACGGGAAACCGAATGATTTCTGCAAATTATCATATTTAGGGTCCCACCTGCTGTTAGTTTTGAGGTCAGGTGGAAGTACTATCACATGCAATCTTTCACTGACACTAGCTTGCAGTCCCTGTGCCCTCTATCAGACCTCATAATCACTCAGCCTACATAGTATTATAGTCCCATTGCAGAACTGTAAAGTTAGTAGATGATCCACCTTTCCTGTTAAGGCTCCTGATCGATAATAAATGTTCACCTGTAGAAAGATAAGGGAAAATTTACCCTGCAACCAGAAGGCCCAGACAGCTGTAAAACAGAAGCGGAAAAAGTAACCTTTAGCATTGTCTCTGCCTATTCTCACTGGACAGCAGCTACGTAAAACATCCTGAGTCTAAGTCTCTGAACTTAATGGCATATAGACAGTAAATCTCTTTCAAGTCCTGCTGTGACCTTCTCCACTTCAACAGCATTATTAGCAAAAGCCAACTGTACCAGTCCAGTAAGTTCTGCAGTGACAGTCTCCAACCGCTGTCAAGGGGTATGTTTGTGATGCATGTCTGCATATTCACCAAGCTTTGAAAAATAGCCCAGAAAGATTTTGGACAAAGCAGAGATTCAAGGCGCTTTTTGATACAAGTACAGTAACATTGTTCAGCTGATGACAGTCTATCCCAGACTTTCAGGACAGGTCCACTTTACAGGAAGAATTCCCAGATATGTGGTGACATGCAGTCTTAGCTGAGGATATAAGGCCTTCCTGCATGATAGTATACTGTTGTTTTGGGCAAGTGTATGTATTTTTCTTTCCACCATCTGTCAAACAGTCCATAATCGCTGCTCTATCCCTTCTTCCCTCTTCCAAACCCAAAAGACATTCTTCATGGGCAGGTAAAGGATGCAAGATGTACCTGTCTTTTTAGCTTTTTAAATAATTGCACCAAAACTTTCCCCTCCACTTGAAGCCAATGAGAATTGAGGGTGCTCATAATTTAGCAAGATGCTCTATGATTGAGCCCAGGAAGAGACATAGTAAATAATGATCAGCTTCTTACCAAATAGCAGTGATTTCTGTACACCTAATGAATTATTATAAAATTAATGCTGCTTTCACTCAGCCTTTTCATTATACATAAGACTGTAGATTGTAAAGGAGATGAAAAATTGAGGTTCTGATCACATAGTATCAGAATCGCAGATGTTCTGCAATGCCAATGTGCAGCTCCCAGATTCTCCAGGTCATTTTGTGATGACTCCCATGGTCAGCAATAGCAAAGGAACATACACTAGTTAGGAATGTCTGGAGTACAACGTGCTCTGGCCATACCATTCCATTCTCTACACCAGGATGGCGTTGGAGCTGACATCTCCTCCACGCCAAAATAGTACAAAGGCCAAGAATGCACCTGTGAATCTGGCCCATAGCAGTTAGCGTACACTTAAATCAACCTTGCAAAATTTTACTCATCCGCAGTTCTAGGCTGAGTAATTTTTTTTTTGATGGGTAAGTAACGTACTGTTAGTTTTTTTCATTATCATCGACTGTCATTAAGGGATGTCAAGTCATTTTTGTGCCTGTGCTGGTAAATTTTTATGGCATTGTTTCAAACCTGATTTATAATAATTAAAAATCCCATGCTGTTCTTTGTAAGAGTAGGGGTGTTAACTCAGATGTCCTGGCCTAATTCCAGGTTGGACAATAACATTCTGCCCAAATTTCCCTCTGTGGTTTCAAATGGCTGTCTTATTCCTCCTGTCCTGAATGCCCATGTAGTGCTGCTGTGCACTTGAAATAGCTCCTGTGTTTCACTACAGAAGCAACTGCATTTCGGTGGGGGGAGAAGTGAAGCCTGTATAATTTGTTCTTATTGCATAATCCTTCCGACCCTTTGGGATGAAAGATACTACATGAATAGAAGACATTATTTCTATTATTTATAAACTAATGTAATAACAGGGAACAATTCTACACACGTATTCAAGAGACACCTTAGAGAAGGTCAGAAGAGGAAGCCTTGCACTTCTGAAGGGAGAAGGAGAGTTCAAGAGCTCTTTTCCAGGCACAAAACCTACAAAACCTCTTGGGAAGAGGCCAATGAGATAGTTTCATTGAGGCAGACTTTAAGTTCATTTTTAATGAGTTCTTTCCTGTTATGCTGCAGTTTAGGGATCGCTGCGTAGAGATATAGATTGCCCCATTGACTGTGGACTATTGCCAAAGAAAGTCATCAGATTACAGTTGGAAAGTTATGAATTTGGGACTTTAAAGACTGTACAATGAGAGGGATATGGATGAGGTACTTTTTTTCTACAAAGAATTCACTTAACAAGTATTACTTTCCTACCTCTGCCTACTGAAGATTTGAATTCTTTTCCTGAGTAGTTATGTGGCTTAGTCATCTTTTCTAAGCTAGTAATGTGTGAATGCCTGTCTACTGAAGAATTTTATGACCTGAAAGAAACAAATGGTTAAGTTGCCATAAGAGGAGCAGTTTCTGTACTATATAGCATAAAATGTTCAAAAGCATGGTCAGTGGGACTTAGGCTCCTAAATGACATAGGCACATTTGAATATGGAACTTAGGCTCCCAGCTAAAACACTTCAGTGCTTTTGAAAATTTTGCCTACAGTCTATTTCTCTGCCTTGGAGATAAGTGTTTATGAAATGTTAAGTCTAGATTAATGCATCCAGCTATGAGATATCTTCACTTGAACATCCCAAAATAAGAATTTCTAACAAAACTTTTAAGATAAGGGTGAGCCCTTGAATATAGTATTTGTGTGTACCTGAATTGATATGCTGGCTGTTCTCCATATACTGCAGGTTCTGTGCTCAGATGACATTGTGCTTGAAACAGTCTGCTCTATTTGCAGCCACCTGCACTCATGTCAAAGCTGGAACTGGACTCATGCCATTCGATTGCAGGGTCTCTGACTGACATGTACGGGAATCACTGGGTTGCATGAACACCCTCTATAGACAGAAGGAAGTTTTATAAGAAAAGTTTAGAAAGCACTTTACAGCACCATAAAATGATGAGCAGTGGCAGGGCTTTCTTCCCAGGCCTGGTCTATACTTAATAATTTGATAACCCTGAATGATGAAAAATTTCACACTGTGAGCACTGCAGATGTGTCACTCTAATCCCCAATGTAATTGCAGCTAGGTTGATGGAAGAATTCTTCTGTAGCCTCAGTGCTACAGCAGCACAGCTACAGAGCCATAGGTGTGCTGCTGTAGTATAGACATGGCCTAAAGGAGACAGAGACTGCCGTGACTATGGTAAACAGTGTGAGAATAACCAGGAAGTTGCCATTAAAAGTCAGCATTTGCCAACACTTACTACTATCTGAGGTACCACAGTTCTCACTTTACTTAGAATGAAAAATTACTTATCTGAGATCACAATGTGTGGTGTGTGTTGGCAAAAGCTGATTCTATAAAGGTGACCACAGAAGGTCATACCTATGTGGAAACAGGTAGAGAACAAAGGAATCAAAGGAGAAGAAAGAGAAGTGAAGACATAATAAAGAAGAAACATTTGGTACATTTATGTGTAAATAACCAGAGGCTCTGTTTACAAACCTTTCCATCTGTTCCTTCGCCTAATCAGTTCTGCTTTCTCCCTCTCTGTCTTCTAACTTTCCTTCGTCTTTCCAGATGCAGGACGCTATGGGCTATGAGTTACCATGGGTGTATTTTGTCAGTCTGGTCATCTTTGGATCCTTTTTCGTTCTAAATCTGGTTCTTGGTGTGTTGAGCGGGTAAGCTGCCAGTTTTCGATGTCCTTTTTCCAATGCTGCAGGGCAAGACTCCATAATCAGGGTTCTTCCCAGTCACCAGGATCCCTTCCTGACTCACCTCCGTCCAAAATAAAATTCTGAATCCAAGGAAGTTTTTACATTGGTTTTGAAATAAATAAGTTAAAACTTGATCAGCCAAAATAACTGTCACAACAAAGGGTTACTCTCTAATGAGGAAATTCAACCTCAGTCCAACCAAAATACCCAGCTCCAACTAGACTGGAGAGAAGACAACGTGATCTCAATCATAAACTACAGTAATGCAAAACTTTGAAAACGCTGGTGCTGGTGACTTGAGATCCCTTTGGCTGGAGCCTTGCAGTGCTCAGAAACTGAGCCTGTCTCACTAATTATCATTCCACTCTTCCAGGTCAATGATGCCATAGGAAGGGACTGGCCCTGGATCTATTTTGTTACACTAATCATCATAGGGTCATTTTTTGTACTTAACTTGGTTCTCGGTGTACTTAGCGGGTAAGCAGAACCAGGAAAATGTTTTATTATTGTTTATATATTTCATTTATATCTCTATTCCTTCTCTTTGGTTATGGCTATAGTGGGGCAGTGGTGGGTCACTCTCAGAAATGTTTAGTAGGAGCCCCTAGCTTTGTTGTGTAAATACCAAAACATGGTATCAGATGGCCTACCTGAAATTGGGGGAATCTTTGAGTAAATCCCTTTATGAAAAGCCAATACGTTGCCTTTAAAATACTCTTATCCCTAAAATAAGCTTTAACAGGTGCCATGAAACTACAAGTCCTGAATTTGCCTGAATAAGGATGAGCACATCACTTGCCAAACGAGGAAGGGATTGTTGGTAAAATCCTGGAAAAATCAGTGGAAGTGAAAGGTGACTAGCAGCATATATGGCAAATCCCTAAACATTTGTAAAATGGAAATCTTTCCAAATTATTCCTTCTCTACTGAGAGATTCTCATGTTTAATATCCTTGAAATGTAGGCTGATCAGGGGGATTATTTTCCCCATGAATGGATTAACATATTTTTCTTTAATGGGCACATCTTCTTTTCTGTACACATTACAGGGTTAGGCATGACGCAGGGAGAGGTCATTTCCTTGTGAGGTGTTATAAGGATGATCATGAGTCAGGTGGGGATTGGGGTCCGGTAGGGAGGGTTAAAACATCCCCAAGAGATGCAGCTGTTCCTTAACTCTTCATTTTAACCTGTGCTACAAAGCATCATTGCTGAGGCCAAGTAAGCAGTTGCCTCACATAAACCAGCTGTTAATGTACCCAGGAGTTAAACGCTGTGCTGGCTTTGGTGAATGAGATAACTAGAAGATCCAAGTCAACAAATATTTTTGACAAGATTTTCAAAAAATGAATGCCAAGGATTAGGTTCCCAATTCCATATTTAATCACTGCTGGGTACTCAAGATTGTTAAAAATCATGCTATTTTATTTAGGAGTGTAAATACAGTCATAGAAGCATAACTTGAGACAGCCATTTTTTTTTAAACGTTGGCCCCAGTGCTTACTCTACTGAGCCTGGTGGGAAGTTTGGTCAATGTCTGTACCTGTCTGCTGTACTGACCACTCTAAACTCTCATATCTAATTTTGATAAGATGTTCTTGAGGTGAGGGGACCCTGGCAAATCAAGGGCGACGCTCTCTTAGCAGGAGTGGGAGTTATGTACATCACAGAAATGTTGTCCTTGATCTCAGAGACAATCAGAACAGGAAGGCACTAGTAGGCCCAGACAAGAAAAACCTTCTCTGCTGTCCTACAGATTATGGATTTAGAGGAGGATTCATTACCTTCTGCATCACTCCTACTGAGGGAAAAGTATGCAGGTATGACAACTGCTGCCAGGAGAGAAGCTTCAAGTGAGTAAATGGAGAGGAAAAGAGACTCCAAAAATAAAGAGTGAGGCAATAGCCTGTTTTTGGAAAACTGAAGAGTGATACTGTGGGTCCAGTTTTCAAACATGAGTTCCTCAATATCAGAGTCAGATTTTCCCCACTGAGTCACTCAAATCAGCAGGTAACCATGTAAAATAGCAATGGAGGCTGGTGGCATAGGAAAGTAGGCAAGCAAAATTGGTTGCACCTTTACATGACAAAAAGTCAATAGCAGTAATTAAAAAATGTATATTATCTGATTGGGGGAGAAGGGCAAGGAGTGCCCACCCTGACAGCACCTAAGGCACTGCAGCCAAAAATCACTGAAGCTACACGACACATAAGCAATTGTTAGGGACAGCTGGGATCAACTGTGAGATCCAGCCACAATTACATCATCAAGCTGAATCTCCTTGTCTGTTGACTGTACTGTGATAGCTGCACCATTTCTGCTGTACCCTTCACAGTCAACCTGGAGGATCGCACTGGGAGCCATTCACTGTTAACATTCCTGAGAAAGGCTCCTTGTTCTTAGCAAACTGAAATGAGGAGTTGAAGTTTCCAAAAAAACTTTAGAAAAAATAACAGAATGTTCAAACAGTTAACTTTCAAATGCAGTTCTGAATTGTACTGAGTCCTGAAATGTCTTCGCCCCTCAGACTCAGATATTGCTCATGCACTCCCTATTTCGATTGATCCATTCTGCATGGATATTACATAACAATATTCCTGGTGATCTTTACATTCCAGGTAAGCCATTCTGGGCATCTCATTTTACACCCAGCATGTCTTTTAGGAAGAGAATTATTTCTTAAGCTTCATCATTCAAAGGGGAGATGTTACATTCTTGCTCATATAGGCCTAAATTTTAAAAAATTGCTTCCCAATAATGTGGATACAATTTTGTGCTCACAGTTAAATTAGGGTGTAATTAATTGTGCCTACTAAAATGCCTTAATTGCACCTACTTTTTTGCAATTGCAAAATTGGAGGTTGAATTGTGCTCTGGCTAGAAATCAGAGTCATAATCAGTCATTCCTAGGTATCTCGTTCCATATAGTCATTGTGGACAAGCCAAACAATCTACTATACCTAATTATATACTAAAGTAAGTACTATACATATACATAAACATCGCTATAGTCCTGCTACTGGCTTGACTAAGGATTAAGGAATATGGATGTATTTCTAAAGAAAATACCATACCAGTTCAGGGGAAATGATTCCACATAATAGTTACAACAGCAAATTTGACTCAAGATTTCAGTTCCCCTAAAGATTGGAGTGTTTACATCTGTGGGTTTGTTTCAGTCCATTAGAGATATGGGTTAGCTGTGAGATTCTTAGATTCAGATTCCACTTTCCTCCATACCCATAAGCCATGGTGGTATTCAGATTCATGTTTGTGATTCAGTCAATATCTGATAGTAACTCCAAAAATATGGCAAGCTGACAGGATATTCTGTGCCTGTCAGAGCAAATAGGGTTCAAATTCATAGGTGGATTTAATGCAATCACCAAGATCTTTAAACAGCTGTAAGTTCGCCATTTTGCTTGCTTTCCTTCACTGCTCGGAGTACCAGAAATTTTAAAAAATGGGATATAGAACAATAATTCTGCATCACATTATCAGAGCAGGGAAGACACGCTTCCCCTAAATCATACAGGACAAAAGACTCAGCCCAGTCTCATATACGCTGACAGGCACTTCCCAGACACACTCCATTTGTTGAGGTTGTACCCAAGTGAAGATTTCTCCTCTAGTTTCCTGTAGGAAGAAGGGGAAAGTGAAGTAAATTGAATGCTGGTAAAAATTACCAGATTTGCAGCCCTCAACTGATGTTGTCTATCCACTGAAAAGAGACAGGCTGGTCATTACTCATGTAAGCCTCCCTCATGCCACTCTCCCATCCTATTGCAATGTTGTTCTAAGGGTACCACCTGTAGATTTGAGATGGTAGTTCAATGAACAGGCTTCTTTGGTCCTGGGCACCCCTGCTGAGACTTCCAATAAAAACAATTAGTGCCAAATGTGATGGTGGGTGTAGGTGATGTGCCTCCTGGGAAACTGAGCTGAGATCACCAGCTCATTTCACATAGGATACTAAATAGCTTTCAGTCAGTAACAATAGTTGGTCATTAACAACTGGATTAGCCTGGATTCTAACTGGCTTCCTGAATATGAATTGTTCTGAATTTCCTGACACATGTACCCCTCAAGCATCAAGTTTTAATGTTCCTACAGCTTAGAAATTAAGCATGTTTGATTAAGTCCTGTTCTTTAGAAGGTTTTCTGAAATGAGAAGTCCCCTTATGTTTTGTGAGGGAAGAGTCTGTGCCAATATTGTTCATTTAGGTCAGTGGTCTAAGAATTGGGATTACTGGATTCTATTCTGCCACTTGTGGGATAGCCCAAGGCCTATGTATTACTTAAGCCCTGTTAGGGACCACTGAAGTCCTGCTAACACTCAGTGTAAGTGGGACTTAAGTGGTTCCTAACAGGTTTTAAGTGAGATTTAAGTAGTGCATAGGCTTTTTGCTGGCCCTTTGCAGAGGGATGTAATTTTGTGTGACAGAAGCCAAGTTGTTATGCCAAAGATCAGCATTTTTACACTTGTGTGCCCAGATCTAGCCATTTAAATTCATATTTAGACACCTAAATAAGTGTGTTTCCACTGGTCTCAAATGCTCAGCACCTCTGAAAATCAGGCCACTGATTTAGGTGCTTATCTTTAAGCATTCAAGTTTGAAATGTTTGGTCTTAATCTTGCTTTTCCTCAGTTCACTCATTTATAAAATAGGGTTAATAATGCTCCCCCTACCTCACTTTTTTCTGAGCATTGAATTCATTAATGTTGGGAAAGCTGTTTGAGAGTCTCAGAGGAGAGATGCTATAGAAGCGAAACGCATTATTATTGTTGATTGATCTTTTCAACATCCATCTTTTTTACATTTCCAAACAACACAGTTGTGGTTCTTAGGGTAAGAACACTAGATTTGTCACTTCTGACACAGGGCAAAGTTCTAACTCGGGACTTATTGTGAAGCTATATTCAGAACCGAGGACCCAGCACAACTACTCTCCACTTTCCTCTTTCTTCATTATCACAATCTCATGAAGCAGGGCAAAAACCAAGCAGGATGACAGAGAAGAGGACTGTGCAGGCGTACTTTGTCACACACTGTAACTCTGCATGTTTGTCTGATTCATGAAGACCCTTTCCTGTGTTTATTCTCTTGCTGCCCAGGTTACAGTCAGACCTCACAAAGGGCCTGATCGAAAGCCCACAGAAGTCAGTGGGAGTTTTTCTATTGATTTCAGTGGACTTTGGATCACACCTTAGTTGAAAGGGAAGCACTTCCTCTCCCAGCTCCATCTGAGTTATCTGGGGACACCACACTTGGCACTGATTGACATGTTTGGGACTTTCCAAAGTGTTTAGCTTTTGTCTAACTGCTCCCTTTGACTTCAATGGTACAACTCCCATAGACTTCAAAGAGGACACTTAGACCAAAGCAAAGCACACTTGAAAACCCCGCCCTTTGTTGGCAGTATCACCAAAGAGGCTACAGATTAACTGGTCACAGAGAATGAATTCACATCTTATGCCTAGAGATGGAGGGATTGATTCTCCACTGCCTGAATCTCATGTAGTCCTTAACACCTGTGCAAAGTGGATGTAAAATGCTACCACTCAGAAAAGTTGCATTTTACACTCACTCTGGTAAATGACTACACATGGTACAACACAGTGCAGAATTTCACTCAGTTCCTGTAAGTCAAGGTTGATCCACATTGGCAGGGTAGTATGGGAAGCTTGCACTGTCTGAGCCCATGCTCTACTTGTTCTGTGGATAAATGAAGGTCTGAATTCCTGAGGGCTGTCAGTCTAGTACGTTTCACCACCACTAAACTCACTTTTTAAAATAAAAGCATCTCACTGGCTTAGAGTTATGGAAGAAAAAATTCACTCCAATTAAAATTGGATTCCATTCAGTTTAAAAGAAAATCAGTGGTTCCCCAAATATTGTTAAGACAGCAGCTGCTAAGAAATCATGAAGTGAGAACACCCAAAAAAGAGCCACCTTTCTTGAATGCAGTCATGGCACAGGTTCATCTGATTTCCTCTAGTGCAAGAAGAAATCCAGTATCTAACCAGAGGCGATCTAATGCCTCCAAACAAAGCTGATTCAGGATAGGATTCTTTGTCCACAGAGGAAGTAGGGGACAGCCCACATAAGACCCACCAAAATACTTGGATTATCAACATGGAATTCTTGTTCCTGTGTCTTGTATGTAGTCCATATAATGTTTTTTCATCAAGCTGCGAAATGGTCACCCCAAATCCATTCTCCGCTGTAGTCATTTTTCTAATGGTTATCCCCCAAACTTTGGATTTGCAAATGCTTCCTTCTGGTCAGGGAAAAGCAGATTATAGTCTCTAATAGTGGAAACCTATCGCAAAACACACCAGCCTAAATTTTCAAATACAGCTTCTCATGCTGTGGCTGCAATTTTTCGTCCTGGATTAAATGTGTGAACAGAATTGTGGGTGTGTTTAATTACACCTGCAGTTGCACCAATTGAGGTGCAGTTGCATTTCCATTCTGGAGATCAGGTTGAGACTTGGCTAAAAATCAGCACTGCAGTCCCTCTCCAACTGCAGGACATTTAATTTGGATCATCGGATTAAACTAGTGTAATAATAACAGATATTCACAAATGACTGGTGGAAAGATGCATATAGCAAAGCATTATAACCTAAAAAGAATGACATTTTACATAAACATATGTAAGTTTCAGTTACATTCTTAACCAAATGCTAAGAGTTGGCTTCTTCCTAACATGTTTACAGAGACTAGATACTACAGCTGTTATATCTGTATATCTGACAAGGACCACTCCATGTACATATTAATGTGACTTTGAATGAATAGAGGCAGCTGAGGGTCCAAGGTAGGGGATGTCATATTTCCAGTGCAAACCAATCTAATCCCATTGTTTTTCAATCTCTCCCACCCACATCCTGTCCCTCCCTCCTCTTTGCCAGGGAGTTTTCCAAAGAAAGAGAGAAGGCAAAGGCTCGGGGTGACTTTCAGAAGTTGCGGGAGAAACAACAACTGGAGGAAGACTTGAAGGGGTACCTGGACTGGATAACTCAAGCAGAAGACATCGACCCAGAAAATGAAGATGAAGGCATGGATGAGGAGAAGCCCCGAAACAGTAAGCAACTTTCCTCTGTCTCTCTCACTGGGCTTTTAGCTAGGGAGGAGTGCTTCAAAATTTGTAACTGTGAGATTTCTTGCAAGGAAAAACAGATCCATCCTGAGGCATCCACCATTCTTATACATTACCATGGTTGTATACTTGTAGGAAGTTCGGGGAAGGTGAAATACATATAAAATAATTGGTATTGATCCACAGATCTTCAGTAACAGTAACTTTAAATGCTGATCTTAAAAAGAAAAAAGACCATTATTTGCTTTTGGGAGTGCTCTACAGGGATACGTGTTACAATATATATCTGTCTCCTATTCATTTATTTAATTGCAGTTCAGTGTTGCAGGTTGTTGATATATGGTTAATTACTTTGAAAGGAAGGTTTCTAGCTGAAGCAAAGCTACAGTATGGTATAAGGGCCAAATCAGCCCTGTTATTCTGTGTAACATTCTGTAACTCCTCTGAAGTCAGTGGAATTGCATCTGATTATGCCAGAGTCAAATTAAGCCTTAAGACTTTGCTTCTCAGGGAATTTTCTGTTATTTTTGTTCTCTGGAGTTCAGTACATCTTTGTGCAAAGTAACTGGGAATTCACCAAATGTCTCTGCTAATCAGAGCTGCTGAAAGAGAAATGGTTACATGACAGCAGCAGTTTCCTAAATATTCCTACATTATCCAGATCTTCCCACCCGCTCCTCTTATCAGCACTGACTGCATATTCACTTCTCAGACACCTAACACGTATCTTTACAGGTCCCATAGTCTGAAAATGTCAGGGCTGGAACCCTTCAGACAGTTACACAGTTAAAGGACACTAGCATTGTTCTTAGCATTTATTACTAAAATGTGCATTTTCAACTGCTTGATTTTGGAAGGGAAGCAGTGAAATATTTCCATTGGGGTGTATTATTGTCCTAATTGCTGATGAAATCAATAGCTCTCAAGGAGGAAAAGGTTTGTCCTATTCCGTCTCTGATCAAACAAGCAAAAGACAAAAGACAATCACCTTTGAGACCATATACAGGCAACATGTTGGCACTGAAATGATTTGTTTGAGCAACAAGGTAAGATTAGTATAAGAGGCTGGTGGGCTTCTCCAGGGCAAGCTCTAGCACTGATAATTGTACCACCAAAGCTCTTGATTTTGCAAAAGTGCACGTTGTTAATTAACACCAATGGCCAAATCTTGTTCACTTTACTTAAGCAAACTAGACGTGGTGGAGTAAATAGGAGCTCTGGGTGCTCCATCTCTGTAAAACTCAGTTAACTTTTATTTAGAGACCTAAATGGGGCCTGTTCTCAAGTTTGAGAATTTAGGCTCAAGAACTTCTTAGGTTAGAATCTGGCTCAGGTTGTTAATGACCAAATATTGGTGATAGCTGCTCAGTGGCCTATAATATTTGAAATGGGTCTGGAGATCTAACAGTAATTCTCAGTGCAAAGTTGTCCACATTAAAAAAAAATAAATCATGACCGTGATTCAATTAGCACCTTTATGTGAAGTCTCAGCAAAAATACCAAGGATTAAATTGACACAGTGCTTGATACAAAACCCACTGAAGGTAAGAGAAGGCTTTCTATTGACTTCAGTAGGCATTGGATCAGGTCTATAGAGTCTTACCTGTAAGTGGTCCCTTCAGGAAAAGGTTAAGGCACATTAACAAGGCAGTTTGATGAAACCCTTGTACTGCTGCTTCCTGTTTTGTATCTGTTCCGAGAGTCAGCAGAGAATAGCTGTCTCCACTATAGTTTTTATGAGCGTGAGATTAACTCTTTTTTGTTACCAGAATTTCAGAATGAATCAGACTTCAGCCCTTGACTAAGTTTGCTAATTCCAAGGTAGGCAATCGAAATGTGAGCTAACAAACTCCATTTACATGGGGAAAATCTGTGATGCTGTGGGGAAGCTCAGAACTAAAAGCTAACACATCTGCAGTGTGTAAGGTGCCACAGGACCCTTTGTTGCTTTTTACAGGCTGCACTCAGTTTTCTGTGTCTCAGCCACACACATGGATGAGTTTTGTAGGTGCTTGTCTCAGTTTGTCCCATAACGTATGTAAGTCCCTCTGAGATTGTCACTATTGTCCATGAATGAAACAGTGAAATGTCATTAGCAAAGTTTACTCACTTGCTGTCTGTTTCTTCTTCAAAATGATTAACAAACAGAGCATCTTAGATAGCATTGGTTCCAGTACTGGCCACTTGGGGAACTACTGTTAACTAGTCTCCACTCTAAAGAGTAACCATTTTCTGTGACACTATGTTGTTCGTCACTTAATCAGTTTCTCTTCTATGACAAGATCAGGCTTTGGAACAGACTACTGAACTGTCTAATAATGCTGTAGGGTGAAATCATGCTTCTACAGATAGATACCACAGCGACGGGTATGGGAGGGAAGTGGAATGATGCTGGCTACACATTAGTGACATGAGTCACCCTGGCAATGCAGACAGGATAGGACAGGCCAAGCAGCCAAGTCACAATATGGAACACACATTCCTGCTCTTCTGAAAAGAGGCTGTATGTGCCCTGGTGAGCTAATGCTGCAGATGGCATTATGTTTGCTAGCTGACAGGGGACCTGGCCATGCCCCTAGGGCTGGCAAACTAAACTCTCTTGTAGCCTTGGTACACTACCCAGTGCAGTAGCTGGGTGCTCTCATTTTCATTTGCTTGAGCACTGTTGCCACCTTCTCCACTATGGTAGGATTTAGCCCCTAAGGCCAGTTTGTGAATCCCATAGTACCACTGGGGAGCAGTTAATTGCATGAGAAGTCCAAGTGAAATAAATGAGACTCCCCGGGTGAGTAACTGCTCATCCATGCAAGTTAGTGGTTCACGATCTTGCCCTCTGCGTTTATAAGTAAGACTTTTTTTTGCATCTGGTGTTTTATTTGCAGTTGTATGAATAAAGAGCTCATGTTATAAAAACACCACAGTGTTTTTGGTAATGGTTCTGAGTTTAAATCTTTACTGATGTCACAAGTTATACTGTGCTGCCAAATAATTGATTTAGAAAAACACTTCTGATTGCCCTGTACCGATAAGTAGTATACGTCATTGTTTAGAATATCTATTTGCCTTTTATGTGTATGAGAACACATTCCTGGTATATTTACAGTGTATACATAGAAGACTTCCCATCTTTCATATCCCATCCCCCACAAACCAGTCTCCCACATGGCAATGCGGAGCAGCCCAAAGCCATTGTGGTCTAAGGAATGAGAGGCTAGGGCAGGGGTCGGCAACTTTCGCCATGTGGCCCATGAGGGTAATCCACTGGCGAGCCGTGAGACAGTTTGTTACATTGACCATCTGCAGGCATGTCCCACCCCACCCCTGCAGCTCCTATTGGCCATGGTTCTCCTTTCTTACGTGCTTTGATGAGCAATGAATTAGTAAACAATGTTGTTATTTAAATTGTCAGCACTGAGCACTCAATTAATATTTCACAGAGGTGATGGGGCTGTTCAGACTTTTGAGCTATTGTTTCAAGCTCTTTTCAGACTACAGTATCAAGAGGGATTGCTCAGTGGTTTGAGCATTGGCCTGCTAAACCCAGGGTTGTGAGTTCAATCCTTGAGGGGTGATTTGGGGATTGGTCCTGCTTTGAGCAGGGGGTTGGACTAGATGATCTCTTGAGGTCCCTTCCAACCCTAATAATCTATGATTCAGCAGATGTCTCTGGATCAGTTATACATGGGTCACTTGAGTTAACTATATCAGCAATGGATTTAAGTTTTTTAATCAAAGAAGGCAACTTGACAGAAATGCTGGTATGCCAGACCCCCATGTACCAACTTAATTGGAGTGTTACTAATGTGGCTAATATCTATTTATGATCACATCACTGATCAAAAAGATTCTAAACTAACTTACATAAAGAAATCACTTCACCTACTGTTGAACTGCAGCTATCTCTGGATGGAAGGTGAGAGCTGTTTAAAACTTCATTGCCATGGGAATCCTTTTATGATGGTGTGAAGGTACTTTCCTCATAGGTGTACTATTCTTTTCACAGTGCAACATCTCATTTAAAATTTGAGGTTGTAAATTTTCAAGGGAGTGTGCTGTGAGGTGTTCATCTTTAATATGAGTCAGACAATTACGTTTGAACACTTAATTTCTGAGATAGCATAGATAGAAACACAGGACTAAGAATCAAAACACCTGCACTTCTCTGACATTGACTCATTCTATGACCTTCGACAAGTCACTTAGCTTCTCTGTGCCTCGGTTTTCCCATCTGTCAAATGGGTGTGTGGTTAGGCATAATTGATTAGCATTTGCAAAGCTGTGTGTGATCCTCGAAGAGAAGATGTTATTATCCAGTGACTATTGTTACTCTATTTGTCTTGTTATGGTGTTCTTTTTGTCTGCTCAGGTTTTTTGTTTTTTTTTTAAATGGGGAACAAAGTCAGCAGACTTCAAGGCAGAGTTAAATAGCAAATAACAAATTTGTTTGATTATTAGGCCAGTGCCTCAGCTCTATAAATCAGGGAAGCTCAGAGATTCACCAATTTACATCCTCTGGAATCTGATTCATGTAGTCTACCTACACTAGGCCCAAACCAGAAAATATATGCTTTCAATGTCTTCTCAATCCTAGAGCACAGTGGGGAGACTTCCTGCTCTGTAAACAGGGCTGTCTGTTCTGGCCCAGGAATCTGCCTACTGTGAAACTGAGCGACAAGGCATAGGAAAGAAAAGTCTCACTTGCAGCCGGTTGGTTTTTGGATTGGCTGCCTGTGTCTGTTCCTAAGGGGGTTGCTGACCTTGGCCATATGTCATTAATCATATTGCTATCTGCTGTCGCTGTCCTGACGCCTCCACACTCTGCTCTGAGCCATAATGGGTGTTAACAGCCCTAAGATGAGAGGCCAACAAATCCAAGTGCTACAACACTGAGGGACTTAATAGAGAAAAAATGGGTAAGCAAGTGAAGGCAGTCAGAGCTACATATTCTATACAGACTTCAACTGATAATAGCCCTAAAAGAGACCTTGGCATTCTTCTGAACAAGTTTAATTGATTTTATCTTTCACATCTGTTCAGGGGACATCCACAGAGCTGGCTGCATTCATCTGCTGTGTCTTAGGGAGTGGCTGAGAGGTAATGCAGCAGCGTTATTTGCAAACATGATTTAACAATTACAGCAGATGCAGAGTGGAGGAGGTAAAGAGGCATCTGGAGGTTGTTTGTGTTGATAGTTTTCATCTTTGCCCTTTTCCTGATGGGTTTTTTTGCAGAGGAAGAAAACATTAATTTGATCCAGGAGAGAAACACACGACATGCCACAAAACAGATGCTGAGCTTCAAAATTATAGCAGAACACGATAGCAAAGAGATTTCCCCTTCCTGTTGTACAGCAACTGGGAATTTGCCCTGTTTTATCTGTTATAAAGAATGGGGGTTCTCATGCATTGTAGTGTGTAGAAACAGGAACCTCAGCAAAGGCCAGAGTCTCCCTTTGTTGAAGCTGAATGGCAAAACTCCCATTGACTTCACTGTTGCCATCCATGGCTCCTGCCACTCACATTTTCTCCCTCCCTCCCTTTCAGTTCTGATTGGTATAAGTTCTGCTATCAGTAGGGGTGCAACCCCACTGATTTCATTGGCGTTCACAGGATTTCATTGACGTTAACAGGTGTGATGGACAACACGCTTTGACGGTCCATTTTCTGACAGCAAAAGCATTTTGGGATTAGAGGTTGCTAATTTTCCCACTTAAAATCATATCCAAGACTTTAATGTAAATTATAACAAGAACTGATAGCTCATCTAATGGGACAAAGATACTAAGGTCTAATTACACTCCAGGGCTTTGTTGTAATGGGACTGATGCCTGGAGAAAGTCAGATTCTCATGTAGTTTAGCGGGACAAGCAGTGGAAATCAGTGTATCCCCCCTCCAAACTATGTAGGAATGGCTTAGAGAGTACATTAAGTGGTGACAAGTACAAGGGGTTTTGGCTGCACATCAAGATTTGTGCCTGATTCACAATAGGAATGTGAGGAAGTCCAAATGAAGAGGCAGAGAGAGAGCAGGTTGTGAACCAGAGGAGAAAATTGCCCAAATTCTAAAATTAAAATCCAACATAACTTGAAAAGAAACAATCTCAAGCTTCACAGAAATGACTGCAGGGTCTGTCTGACCTTTGGGGTCATCTTTACTCAAGGAAGAAATCACTAATTCTCTAATGAACTAGCAATAAATAGGTCTTTCCACTGACATCAGACTTACTTGTCTTGCCTTACAGTCCCTCGTTTTGTCTTATGCAAATATCCAATGTTTCTTGCGGACGGTGGTATGTTGTGGTGATCAGGTGATTTCAGTGTAGGCAGCAGAGTGTTTTTCATTTGTGGCGTTCAAGGGACTTTGTCAAAAGCAGAAACATCTAAGCAGAAAAGTAGAATAGGAAAGAAGAGTTTTCAGTTGAAAAGGTAAAACTTTAAGAAGGAATGGGGAGCTGCTGGATGCTGAGCTGTAGCTCTTCAAAATCTGCTTTTGCATTTAAGTGCATAACTGGGAGCTGTGCGCTTGTGAAAATCTGGCCAGAAGTGAGGGGAGTACATAAATCAATGGAACAGAATGTGAAGAGAGAAATATTTTAGGGCACCAGAAATAGCAGCCCCAGGAGTAGCAACCTGACCACATTATCTTGAGATAACTCGCAAGGTCTATGAAATCATTTGACTCCTTTGCACAATACACTGATAGAGGCCACCACTTTTCCCTTAATGTTCACTTTGCTCAGGATTTACCCACACAATTTCTATCGACTTGAATGACTCCTCTTAGGCCAAATTCTGCCCTGATTTACACCATGTGCAATCCTCATTGACTCCAGTAGAATTTGCACGGACTTTGTCTAACTGACTTTAATGAAAGTGGTCTCTAAATCCTGTGCATCCCTTTGAAAACCTAAGATTTTGAGGCTGTATGCTGTGGAATGTGTTTAATGTGCATTGATTCTAATTCTAATGTTGACTCTAATCAGAATAGTAAGACAAGTAAGTTGTTAATTTCACATATCAGTTATCTCTGTGCCCTCTGAATCATATATGCTGAGTGTACTGACAGGTAAATTGTCAGCACTGCAAAGCCAACATATTACTGTGGACTCACATCTGAACCAGAAAGTACATAGCTGGATTTCCAGAGGCCGGGTGGTAAGGCTGAATTTGTAGAACTGGCCTTAGAAAAGTCTTGTTTTGATTTATAAACTGGTCAAACTTTATGTGAAAATAACAGATGAAGGTTTCAAAATGGAAAATCTAGATGTTAGTTTTAGAGAGGAACTTTTCAGATTCCAGTCCCAACCCTAACTGCTTTTTTAGGCTCACATCTTCTGATTATGTAGCCAAAAAAGTATAAACCAGGGCAACATCTGCTATCAGTTTTACCGGAATAAATTTGGAATAACTGCAGTGAAGTCAATTCAATTAATTCTGATTTACTCCAGCGTATCTCTGAGCAAAATTTGACCCATTGTATTTCAAATGAACACTCAGGGACAAAGTCAGCAGAACAGTGAGTAGACAGTATGGTGCAGTTTGCTGTTTTAGAAGCTGTCACTCACTGTAAAAAACTCAGGAAGTAGAAGTCTGTGTAAAAGTTGTAAGAGCCAAGACACCGGTTGAAAATGAAGTCTTTGTCAACTCGTTTCCTTAGCTAACCAAATAGCAGCTCGAGAATGGTGTCCTACAACCTGATTGCATTTTGTCCTCCTTGCATAAATACCAGAAAATAAAAGCCCATGTCATGGAATGATTTATTTATCTGTCAAAAATGGCTCTAAAGAAGGAGAGTGCACGGCAGCGTCTACCTTTATCATCGGCCACTGATGTGGAAAATAATCATATGGTAACTAAGAAAAGATTAGCTACAAACTCCAACCATTGTAGGCATTCTGAAAGGGAGTGTGGTGATGCGCCGCAAGAACACAGGCAACCAATCTGGACTTATTCTCAGTAGACTTGAGTGACAGAGCTATGGGGAGAATGTGCAAATGTCCACAAATTTTATTGATTCTCTGTAGGGACAAATCTCATATCCTGCACCGCATCATTGCTGGAGTATACGTCAGTTTAGACTCCAAACTTTGTTTGGGTTTGTGTTGCTGCCATCTGTATTTAGCAAGTGGCCTAGAAAAAGCTTTTGGGTTACATCAGGCATTCTCAACCTTTTTCCTTCTGAGTCCCCCCACCCCCCCAACATGATATAAAAACTCCACAGCTCACCTGTGCCACAACAACTGGTTTTCTCCGTATAAAAGTCAAAACTGGCATTAGGGGTAGCAAGTCGGACAATTGCCCAGGACCCCACATCACAGAGGGACCCGCAAAGCTAAGTTGCTCGGCTTTGGCTTCAGCTCCAGGTGGCCGGGCTCAGGGCCCTGGGCTTCAGCCCCATGCGGTGGGGCTTCAGTTTTCTGCCTTGGGCCCCAGCAAGTCTAATGCCAGCCCTGTTTGGTGGACCCCTGAAACCTGCTCGTGGCCCCCTGCAGGGGGCGCCAGGCATCTGGTTGAGAACCACTGGGCTACATCACTTCGGTGGTCCTTAGGCAAAACTCCCATTGAAGTCACTGAGAATTTTGCCTGGGTAAGTCCCAAGGTTCTAATCTGTCTGCATTTCTTGTCAACTGCAAAACTCCCAAAGTGTAAGGTCAGCAGAATTTTGTCCAATTTGAGATATTGATGCAACAAAAGAAAGAATTGTGTGTTGAAGCTTAAAATTGAGTGCTTACTCACAACTTTGGTGTTCTGTGAACATAGTTTGTATGCAATAGTATGCGAGTTTTTCTTTCTTAAATGACTACTGCATTTAATATTTTCCAGCCAAATTCATTCTTGGTATAACTCCAGTGACTAGAATCGAGTTATCCAAGGATGAATTTGACCCACTACGTTTACTTGTATTTTGTCTGTGTGATTAAGGTGGTTGAATTTAAGGAAATCTGGTTTGATCTCTTATACCCTGAGTAGGTGAGACCGGGAGCATTGCAAAGGAAGGAGAAGGGGTGTTAGTTATACTCCTAACACTCTACAGTGATCACTGATTATTAATCGTATGTGGCTGTAACTGAGTGGCTAGGGAAGAATTCATCTTCACAGCTGAAGGAGAATCATGGCAGCAGGATGCCTATGCACAAAGAGGAGCCTCCAGGAAGGATAGGGTTTGAGTTTGGACTCATTTACACTGATGTAAATTAAGGCCAATGCTACTGAAGTCCATGGAGTTGCACTGGTGTAATACCAGTGCACATGGATCAGGCCCATTGGTTCTAACTATTTTCTCATCCATTGGCTTCATAGTCTATCTAGGGTTTTTGTTCACTGGATGATCTCAGATTAGGATTAGGATTTGTAAATCATAATATTCTTTTCCACTCGTAGCACTTTTCCTCGGAGAATTGAGATTATCACTTTCCAAACATTAACTAACACATCTTCCCAACACCCATGTGGCCACTCAGAATAACCTGTATTTATCATGTTTAGCCATTCAAATGGTTATCTTGATATTTGTGATAATTTCTCATTCTAAGCATGAGACTGATAAAAGGAGTCCATGGGAAGTTTATCAGGGTGCTCAATGGGGGTAGAATTGTCAAGTGTCCAGTTTTCAACCAGAGCCCGCACCTCGCAACCCCTCCCATGCCCCAGCCCACTTCCCCAGCTCTAAGCCCCCTCCCACACCCAAACTCCCTCCCAGAGCCCACATCCCGCAATCCCTTCATGCGCCCCAGCCCTCTGCCCCAACCCTGAGCCCCCTCCTGCACTCTAAATGCCCCAGCCCAGAGCCCGCTCCTATACCCGAAACCCCTCATCCCTTGCCCCATCCCAAAGCCCACACCCCCAGCTGGAGCCACCTTCTGCATCCTGAACCCCTCATATCTGGTTCCACCCTGAAGCCCACACCCCCAGCCCAGAGTCCATACCTCTTCCCACACTCCAACCCCCTGCCTCTGCCTGGAGTTCCCTCCCACACCCCAAACCTCTCAGCCCCACCCGCCTGCCTGGAGTCCCCTCCTGCACCCGAAACCTCTTATCCCAGACCTCGTATGTGAAGCCAGAGCCCTCACCCTTCCTGCACCCCAACCCCCTGCCCCAGCCCAGTGAAAATGAGCGAGTGAGTAAGAGTGGAGGAGAGCGAGCGACAGAGGGAGGGGAAATGAAGTGAGCAGGGGCAGGGCCTCAGAGAAGGGGTGTGACAGAGGGCAGGACAAGGGCGTTTGGTTTTGTACAATTAGAAAGTTGGCAACTCTAACTGTGGGTGGCACACTCAATTTAAGTCTGATAAAATGAGTTTGAAAATGGCCTTTCATTGAAAAAAAATTGTGAAAAAGTTTCAATTCAATTTTTCAACAAATTTCAAAACAAAAATTCTCAGGAAATAATTAATATTGTTTGGTATTTTTGAATACTTAATTTCAAAGTTGTGGGGGAAAAGTCCACTTTATATCAAGCTTTTCCTATTTCCCCTTCTGCCCTTCTCCCTCATCTCCTGGTCCCAGAAGAAAGAGAGAGAAATGTTAAAAAGTGATAGAAAGTATCACCTGAAAAAGAGCTCTATGTAGCTTGAAAGCTTGTCTTTTTGACCAACAGAAGTTAGTCCAAGAAAAGATACTACCTTACCCACCTTGGTTGTCTCTCTAATATTCTGGGACTAACATGTCTACACCAACACTGCAAATAGACATTGGCACTTAAGAACATAAGAACTTCTATACTGGGTCGGACCAAAGGTCCATCTAGCCCAGTATCCTGTCTTCTGACGGTGTCTAATGCCATGTGCCCCAGAGGGAATGAACAGAATAGGCAGTCAGCAAGTGACCCATTCCCAGCTTCTGGCAAACAGGCTAGGGACACCATCCCTGTCCATCCTAGCTAATAGCCATTGATGGACCTATCCTCCATGAATGTATCTAGTTCTTTTTTCAACCCTGTTATAGTCTTGGCCTTCACAACATCCTCTTGTAAAGAATTCCACTGGTTGACTATGCCAAGGTAGACTTACTCTTTTAAAATTAAGACTTTCTCTCCATTTTTAACTTTCTGTCTGTCTTTGAGTGAAAGTAACAGAAAGTGAACATATGGGGTAAAATAATGGCTCCACTGGTGAAATAGTGGTAAAACGCCCATCAACGGCAATAGGAACAGGATTTCATCCTTTGATTTTTTTGCCACAGGAAAAAAAAATTAAAAGTGAGAGTAGATCCCCCTCCCCACCCCACCCCCACACACACTTTCTCTTACTTTTTACATTTTTATACTGGAAGAAAAAGTGGCAGATAGAAGTAAAAAGGAAAGTGGGTTTCCTACCCACCCCACTTTGTCTCCCTTTTTTTACTTTCCTCCCCTCTTATCCACTGGAAAAAGGGGAAATGTTTAAAAAGTAAGAGATTTGGGCTGTAGTGATCCAACTTACAACCAAAGGTGCTGGAATAATTTGTGTAGTGGGGGTGCTGAGAGCCATTGAACCAAACTGTAAATTCTGTATATAATGGGAAACACTTCAATCCAGGGGATGCAGCACCACCCCTAGGTCCAGCACCTACACTTACAAGTTTTTCCAGCTTCTCACTTCCCCGACTCTTGCAACCTGGATTGCAAACAACATTCAGTTGAAATCTGCTAGAGCAGTGGTGTGTGACCAGCTACAGCATATAAAAGCTGACATTAATGTTTACAGGGCACAAGGTTTTCTACTGTGAAGGTTATTTCCCTGGCAAAGAATGATTGATGAGAAGGCCATTCTGTCTGGCCTATTGGAAAGGAGACTTATGATGGTGTGGGAATCCTTTTTAATATCACTGACATCACTATGCAGAAACATCACTGAAGGTGAGCCCTGACAAGGGGCTGATAATAAATGTGGTCTTGGAAGGAACCTTTTCCAGATGAATAAATCCCCACTTATCCTATTGGAAAAGAAAGCATTGGTTGAAGTTATCAAGACATATCTGATGGCACCTTGAGTCCTCCTCTGGGAAGAAGACTTTGTGTAGGAAACAGTCTGGTGTTACAGGGTCAGTGGCTTGCTCATGTGCCCTACTTGAGAGGAATCAGGTGATTCCAATATGAAAGGCAGCAGGAAGCTAGAGAGAAGGGTATGACTGAGAGAAGAGCTGAAAATATCAGGGGCAGGAAGCTTGGCAGTAAGTTGGGAAAGCTTAGGAAACTGCAGCTATCTCTGCAGATGCTGCAGGAAGTGGTAAGAAGGCTCCTGCAGGGCCCTGAGTCAGCAGGGGGAAGGCACTAGCTGAGAACCTGTGCAGGAAGGACAAACTCCAGGCAGGGGATGCTGGGAAGTGGACAGTCAGACCCTCAGGGAGAAGGGGCTGCGTCTAGCTAAAACTGGGATAAAGACTGTGAGAGTTTGTATTCTATTTTCAAAGACTTTGTGTTATTTTGTACTACTGGGAGAGAGAGAGACTGAACTAGGGTTGAGGCCTGGAGGGCTGATGTGTACCTATATAAATGGGGTTTGTTTGAATTACCTTAGAACAGTGAGTTCTTAAGGAGGCATAGATGAAAGGGAAGTAGAGGTGGGACAGCCACAGGGAGGCAGTAAGCGGCCACTGTGCTACAGTGGGCAGAGCTGTCAATCAAATGCCCTTAGATATAATGAACACACTTTAACTCCAATGATTAAACAAACTGACATAAAATACGGAATCTCCTTCCATAAAGGTTTTTAAGGTCACTATTGACAAAGCCCTGGCTGGGATGATTTAGTTGGGGATTGGTCCTGCTTTGAGCTGGGGGTTGGAGTAGATCAGTGCTTCTCAAAGCCAGTCCACCGCTTGTTCAGGGAAAGCCCCTGGCGGTCCGGGCTGGTTTGTTTACCTGCCACGTCCGCAGGTTCGGCCAATCACAGCTCCCACTGGCCGCGGTTCGCCACTCCAGGCCAATGGGGGCTGCGGGAAGCGGTGCGGGCCAAAGCACATACTAGTCACCCTTCCTGCAGCCCCCAATGACCTGGAGCAGCAAACCGCGCCCAGTGGGAGCCGCAATCGGCCGAATCTGCAGACGCAGCAGGTAAACAAACCAGCCCAGACCTCCAGGGGCTTTCCCTGAACAAGCGGCGGACCAGCTTTGAGAACCACTGGACTAGATAACCTCTTCAGATACCTTCCAACCCTGATATTCTATGATTCTATGTGCACCACCTGGGGTGCAGTTTTTATAAGAGATGCTACAAAAAAAGCAGAACTGACCTAGTATATACCAAGGCCAAGACTTTCAAAAATGAATGCCTAAAGTCCTGCTCCTAAATCTGTATTTGGGCATTTAAATTAGTGGTGTCGTTTTCAAAAATGTGGAGCATCCAGCAGTTTGTACTGAAGTCAATGAAAGCGACTGAGTATTCAACACTTTTAAAAATCAATTGTTGCAGTTATGACATCAGGAGATACCTTCCTTGAAAAATGGCAACAGTGCATTCAAAGCATAAGTGGACACCTGTGGAACAGGATGACACACATAGGTGCTGGAACTGAGAACCCCCCGGCTTGAAGTGGTTTCCATTATACAGAAAGTTTACAGTTTGATTCAATAGCTCTCAGCACCCCCAGTATAAAAATTGTTCCAGCACCCCGATTGCATGGCAATAATCATTCCTGAAATCCAAAGGACTTTTTAGATGGTGTTGAGAATTCTGAGTAGCGAGGTGATGGTGATAGGCAATGAGAGCTGGGAGATATGGAGTGTGCTGTTGGAGATGTGGAACTGTGGATTATTATTTGTATGAAACTGTAGCAGAGCAGAGCCTCGTTGTGCTTTACATACATCATATAGTCTATAGGCAGGCAGGAGAAAGGAAGTAGTATTCCTATTTTCATAAATTCATAGATTTTTAAAGCCAGAAGAGACCACTAAAACAACGAGTCCAGTGGCACCTTAAAGACTACATAAATCAATCAGTTAGTCTTTAACAGATTGATTTATGTAGTCTTTAAGGTGCCACCGGACTCCTTGTTGTTTTAGTGGATACAGACTAACACGGCTACCCCCTTATAAGAGACCGCTGTGATTGTCTGGTCTGACTTCTTGCCTAACACAGGCCATAGGATTTCCCTGTGTTAATTCCTGCTTCAGGTTCAATATCTGGGCATGAACTAGAGCACCTCATTTTACAGCTAAAGAAGTGTAATACAGAGAGAAAGCGACTGGCCGAAGGGGACACAAGAAGTCTGTAGCAGAGCCAGAAATTGAACCCAAGTTTCCTAAGTCCAATTCCAGTGCCTGAAACACAAGACTATTCTTGAATGGTACAATACATGTGGTGGGCCTAGACATCGGGGAAGTTGTTTGGTGTCTTTTTTCCAAATGTAAGAATAGATTGACGGTGAGTGTCTTTTTTTTAATCTTTATTTTAGTTACTCCTTTGCTTCCTCTATATTGTAAATATTTTATTTGTGGTTTTACATGCAGTGAAGGAAACTGGCAGGCCAAGACTGACCTACATTGGCAGAGTGGTGTGCAGGCTGAGGCCTGGCTGCAGTAGCCAGAAATGCTGCATCAGAGGACAGAGGTGTATTGGCAGAGTAGCGTTGGGGAAGGTTTCGTAGCCTGGGCCTGTATTGCCCCTCACTCAAGGCCAATCTCACCTGTCCCTCACATTCAGAAACACCAACATTCTCACACAAACATTTTAAGAGCAAGAATAAAATATTTAAAAAATAAAAATCAGAGTTTAGACAGCTAACTGCTGACCTCACAGGTTCCGGCTGTTGCAAGAGACCAATGCAATTAGTTGTAGCTAACGGGCAGTCTGTGCTGCTGCTTTTTCCTGAGGCAGAATTTAGACAGAAGGAATCTGGGTGACCTTACACCACTGAACTGGAAAATGTGCTGCTGAATCAATCGCCATCACTGGCACAATTGAGAGGAATTCAGTTATGAACAGCGCTGGCACAGCTGAGAGGAATTCAGTTATGAACAGCATTGCATCCTTCTCGTTACTTAGGCAGGATACAGGAAGCCTATAATAAGAACTAGATGTGGCTCAAGCAGGAAGAAACAAAGATTCTTGCTCTGTGACCAGACCGTCTCAGTGGAAAGAAAACTCTGCTCAGTGGAAAGAAAACTCTCATCCACTCTAGCTATCTCTAGTCAACTATCAGATAATAAGTTAAAAATCCTAAACCACCTCCTGTTGTCTCTGTTTGTGAGAGGAAATACACATCCCCATACTCCAAATGTCTTACAGGCTTCAAGTTTTGAAAGAAAGACAGAAAAACAATTTCCCCCCCTGGGGTAATTGTACCTATAACAGGTGCCACACACCTGTCTGATCTTCACTCCCACAGCAGTTCTTCAGTAGCAGGCTTGCGGAGGTGAGTCAGTATTTAGTGAATTAGCCTTTCACCTCTTGAGACTTAGGTTCAGACTCCGCTTAAGGGCACATGAGGTTTTACTGCTCTCAGCCATTCATAACACCACAGCACATTTATCCTCTCTGCTAAAGAGAAGACTGGAATAGGAGGTGATTTTCCAAGTCTTAACTGAGATGCATCAGTAAAGTTTTGTGGGGGAGCCCAGGACTAGACTAGCATGGGTTACTGCAGATCAGTTTTGAGCTGTGTTCACAGTTGTGTTATGTCTCCTCGAATGGAGTAATAATGAAAGTCAAGGTCAGGCCTGGTCTACACTACGCATTTAAATCGATTTAAAGAGCATTAAATCGATTTAACGCTGTACCCGTCCACACTACAACGCCCTTTATATCGATATAAAGGGCTCTTTAAATCGATTTCTGTACTCACACCGCCGAGAGAGGAGTAGCACTACATTCGATATTTAACTATGGATACGGTTAGTGTGACGGAAATCGACGTTATTGGCCTCCCGGGTGGTATCCACAGTGCACCACTGACCGCTCTGGACAGCAATCTGAACTCGGATGGCGCGGGCAGGTAAACAGGAAAGCCCGCGAACCTTTTGATTACATTTCTGTTGCCCAGCGTGGAGCTCTGATAGCACGGGTGCGACTGCAGTCCAAATCCAAAGAGCTCCACATGGGACCGTACAGAGATACTAGATCTGATTCGCTGTATGGGAGACAAATCTGTTGTATCAGAGCTCCGTTACAGAACACGAAATGCAAAGCGTTGAAAAAAATCTCGCAGGATACACACGCTGCGTACAAGCGTAACGGGAAGCCAGAGACTCAATGACGCTCAATTGGATGGAGGGGGTACTTTGAGGATCCAGTTATCCCAGCCACAGTCCAGCAGTCTCTGAAAGTATTTGCATTCTTTAGGCTGAGCTCCAATGTCTGTAGGTTCAACACAGTGTCTGGCGTGGTTAGGGAACAGCTCTCAGTTTTCTTTCCCCCTCACCACCGACGGAAAGAAAAGAGCAAGAAATATTTCTTGACTACTTTTAATGTCACCCTATGTGTACTGAATGCGCTGGTAGACGACGGACTGCTGCAGCAGTGAAACGAGCAGTATCCGCTCCTCTCCCTCTCGCCCTCCCCGGTGGTAGACGGTGCAATAGACTAGATAACCATCCTCATGAATATCTAACATGTGACATCGAGGCAACATTGCTGGTTACTGTCCAGTAGATAGGAACGAAGGCTAATAACGGCTTCAATCATAGCAACTGGGGCTTCGCCCCTCCCTTCTGTGATTTAGTGTTTCTGACACATGTCGAATATGGAAACTTACTTGTCAAATTTACAAGAGTTACTCTTTTGCTAAACAGCGTCCCTTTAAGCTGTGATTCCAACTCTCCTTAGCCCGTGAACACATTCCAGTTCCGCGCTCAGCAAAACTTCGGACCTAGCAAAGGATGTGGCCTTCAGGAGTTTAGTGGAATCCTTTTATTTCCTCATGGATATTTGTTCCAACACATGCTATGAAAACAGGCAGAAACCCTCTACCTCTGAAGGGGCAAGATATAAGCAGCAAGGGGAGACTGCAGTCAGGCCAAGTCAGGAATTTGCATCCACATGCCTGTTCTAACCTAACTCTAGGCAAAGCTCTTGGTTTCTCTTGCTTTCAAGAGCACCAAATTTAACCACCCAAAGGTTTTTAAAAATAGCTATAGAACTCCAGGAAGTCACACTGGAAGAAAAGTCCTGGCTCAGTGTAGCATCCTGCTATATAGGTATTCCAATACAGCTCTTATATAGCATTCCTCAGTAGATCTCAATAGCACTTTACAAAGGAGGTCAGTAATCATTACCCCCAATTTCAAGGTAGAGAGAGGGGGCAGTGAGTTGCCCAAGTCACCCAGCAGGTGCAATGGCAGAGCCAGGATAGAAACCAAGGTATCTCTAGTCCCATCCAGTGCAATGCCCTAAACCCACTAGATAACACTACCAATAGGGTCAGAATTTATCTACACTCTAAATATTCAATATATAAAAAAACACAACCACAGATTGGGGCTGGATGGATAGCACAGACAGACGATCGATTCAATCTGGGCTTCTTTAAGTACATGGCAAGAAAATGGGAGTAAGCAGATGTAAAAAGTCAGAGAAACAGCTAAGAAGTTTGAGTGCTGCTCCAGATCTTCCTCTTTGCACCCCCAGCATGAGAAGGAACCAATGTCGTTCAGAGCTAGTGATGCATTGACCCAGAACTAGACTCAGTGGCACCTGATTCCAGAGATATCAAGCCGGCAAGTGGCAGCAGTGTCCTCAAATGGTGACCACTGCAATGGGCCCTGGCACCAAGAGGCCCATATGCAGCAAATAAAGGAAGGCGGAAGCAAGGATGCCAGAGAAAAACAAAGACTTAACTCCTTGAAGTACGAGAGCAACTCAGAATGAATCAGCTTCTCTGGCCTGTACGATCCAAAACAGATTGCTTCTGACATGGTCTGCCCATAAATTTGAAAATGCAATTTCATTGTTTGGAACCTTCTGGTATTTCGGGGGGCCTAAATTTAATGTTAAATCTGCGCGCTTAAACAGAAGCATTCTGTACATTTCAATTTAAAAGGGAAAATAGTTTTGATACAAATAGTCCTAATTTAATTTAAAATGTCGCTGCCTGGCAAAGGCCAGCACTGTTAATCATTTTGCCCCATAGTGTCTGTAGGTAGTTGTGGCTCTTTTTTGTCCAATACCAACAAATTAATTCCATTTTCCGCAACTGTCTGGAAGTCTGAAATGTCATTAGGTGCAGGAAACCTGCGGATGCTACTTATCAGGTTTATTTGGCTCTTCCCCATGTGGAAAACCTCTAACCAGGCAGAAGAGCCCCAAGTCCATCATCCCTCTCCTCCTTGAGAGAGCGGGTTGAAATAATCTCACAGACATAAATAAACATGCATGTTTTAGAAACCCTGTTTTCTTTCGATAGCCAATGTTGCATATTTATATCCAGAGGGAGCTTGGCCTCTACTTCAAAGGCAAAAAAATACGATACTCGTCAATAACTAAATTGCATAATGCATATCGGATTAAGCACACTGCAGTGCAAAAAAAAAGAAAACAGACGAGATCGAGTTCCTTAGACCACATGAGGGCCCAAATAGCTTGATCGGGTTCCTATTTCCCAAAAATAACAGTAGGACCATGGACGCACAACGCTGAATTATTGTGCCTAGTGTGGCCGCATGAAATCGAATTTATAATATCAGTTTTATAAAACCGATTTTAGCTAATTCGATATTATCCTGTAGTGTAGACGTGGCCTCAGAATTGAAAGGCATTGGCAGAGTTGCATGGGGTACTCCAGGTCAGAATGTAAGTCCATTAAAAGACTTTGGAGGACCCAGGAATGGAAGAGCAGGGAATATTTAAGGTCAGGAATGAGTTGTTTTCACACAGCTGGGTGAGGGAAGCTTGCATAACACCTGCCCACACTAAGCTTAGCTCAAGCTGGTGTTAGCAGTCACTCAGTTTTGGGAATGCTGAAAGTATTCACAGACTAAAAATTACTATTTCAAGCCCACTAGCAAATGCCTGTTTCTTTGGCTTGGAGTAATTGACCTATTTTCAGTGTCTTATTGCAGAGGTATAAGAGCTTTAATTATACACTTTACAAGCTAGCTTTAAGGGAAAAGCCCTTTAACTTGAAATCCTTGTTTACACTCCTGGTTCCAAGCTGTAACACAGCCTGCCCTGCTAGCATGTCTCATTCTTCTGACTCATAAGTTATTATAATAGTGTCTGGTATCAGACTAGTCATCATGTTAGTAGAAATGTCTGAAATAACACCTCATGCACAGCAGTGTTCAAAATTACAAACATATTATTTCCTAGATATAGCAGAAATGTAATATAATGGTCAGTATCTGAAAACAGGGGAAGATGTTAATTCCCATTTCAAGCTGGGAGAAGTGATTGCCAGCTCAGATCAGGTTGCTGAATAAAATTGGTTAAATATGATACATTAATACAACCACAAGGGCCTGCACCAGCTCAGTGGTGACCTACAACTAATGAGCATACTGATCAGTAAATTGGGTTGATTGCCACTGGGAAAGCACCACCCAAGAGGCTTAGCCAAAGATTCTACATGAATACTGACACTGAAAAATGTCTGTACTCACATCCGAACATGGCAATCGCTGCCTGTAAATCAGGCCCCTCAGACTAAGGAAGCCTCACTGCTCACTCTGTTATGTGTCACTTTGCTATGTTGAACGCTAGGAGAAAGGTATCTGTAGCCTGAGATACTACAGCAGAGAGTACTCAGCAGCAGCTGATCCGTTCCACTAATCTCGCCCACAAGGGTCCCAACCTCTGCCTAGCTGCCTTCAACTCTCTGAATGTACCTCCGCCCAGCTTCTCCTTCTCAGCTGCCAGTTCCATTTATATTATTGTAGTTCCTAGGTGCTCCAGTCATGGACACAGGACCCTGTTGTGCTTGGTGCTGTGCAAACAAAAACCAAAGTTATTCCCTGCTCAGAAAGCTTTTTCCTCTCTACTGGATACAATCTGCAATCAGACCTGCCTTCTAGCTGTTGTCACCTGTTTGCTATAAAATCCCTTACAGAATCAGCTTCCCAGCTACAGTAACTTTCATGGCTCCCCAGCTGCTGGAAGTCACACAAGCCCCCTGGCCATGATTTCAGACCCCTCTTACCTCCCTGTTGTTGGTTTGTTCTCTCTCCTCCCTATATACTCCTACCTGGTCTGCCTTCTAGCTACCAAAGCTTGCCCACTAACCACAGGCATATATGCTCACCTTCTCCAACTTCCAACCTTCAGACCACTCACTCAGTCTCCAGGTATTGCTCACTTGGAAATGATGGGTCGGGGGAATGTCACAAAATTGCTTGGACTCAGTCCATTGAAAGCGTAGAAATATAGGTGGCCTGCAGCACTCCCTGGAGATTTTCCAGTGGCCTGAAAATAGCAAATTGGAATTGCTTCCTACTGCTTGTTTCTCATAGGACATGCAGGAGGGACATATTCATACAGCTTTGAACTGAAACAACAAAGACACTTGCCGATGTGGAGACCATTTTCAGAGTTGCTGATTTGCTGTTATATGTTACTGTTATACGTGCAGAGCAGCTGCAGAACTGATTCCTCATACCAGGCTTTGCCACAGTTTAAAAGGACGTCATCAACTTGAAAAAACATTTGTGCCTGAAACTTGTATGCCTATTACTGTGATAAGCAACACCTAGATTCCTGGAACTTCAAGAATTGCTAAACCAGAGGGGAAATAATAGTCTCTATTTTTCTGTTTGTTTATTATGTGCAATTGACAGCCCTTCTTCTATGGTCAGTTTTACTGGTGTGTTGATGGTCAGTTGCACTTCCTGTGTCACTAGCACAATATCCACTGCTCAAGGGACAGCTCACGTGCTGCCATTTCCCAGGCCCTACCAGGGCATTTTTTCCAGTTACAAAGCAGTAGAGCTGCTGCTGTTTCCAAATTAATGGCAAGGGGGCGTTCTCCTTTACCCAGAACCTCTGCATGGAGCCAGGGAACAACAGGAACCAGGGTGGATGGGGAGTGCCCCTCTGCACTTCCCAAACCCTGCCTGGAGCAGGCTTCAGTACATTGGGTGGTATTGCTCTTGGGCTCACCACCCTTGCTGAAAAGATGCTTAGAAGCATCAGCAGGGATGTAGGAAAATTCTTAGAACTATTTGGAAATAATCTTTTAAAGTCAGGAAATAGTGTTTAAATAGTGCAAGACCCCAAATTAAACGTTTTAATTTAACTAGAACTCAGCATTACAGCTAGAAGGAGTTTCCCAAGAGAAGCAGACAGACTCAGGATGCTTAGGGATGCAAAATGCATCCCAACCTGTCTCGTAAATGGTTGTACTTTTGCTCTTAGTTGTTCCCAGCCAGGAAAACAATACAAGCCATTTACCAGAAAAGTGAAGAGGCCAGTATAGAATCTGTTTTGCAAAGGTTGATTTGATGTCATACAGTGGGATCCACCCTCGGGGGAGGCATGTCTTCGGTTATCTATTCTTGTGGCACACTCTCCTAGCCTATGACCTGACCAGTCTGTTTCTGCATTCCTTCTTGAGTCCCAAGAGGCTAAGTGTGCTGCTTCTATAGCCCTTTCAACCTCAGTTAGCCTGAGGAGCGATGAGCGAGCTAGTGATTTGAACTTGGATGCCTACTTGGCAGTACAACTAGCTGCCACTGGAGAGTGCTTGGTTTGCCTTTTCTAGCACAGGAATGAGCCATTTTCTTTAACATATGTTTCCTAGTGAGATCCCTGCATACTGTGCTTATGAGAAATCCAAAATATTACAGCTGTGTCAGTTGTTTTAAAAAAAAAAAGCTGAACACTATGTGCAGGGAAGTGTTAATGCACTGCTGGGAATAGATGTACATGTTCTTTCTTGGGAGTGGAAAACAGAACACATTTGAGACTTGAAAAGGTCATCTCACTTTGAAATGGGTGTAGATTTGATTTTGTCTATTATGTTGTCTTCTGCATAATGCTTGTTCCATTCACCAGCTATAAGTAACTGATATTTATGGAACACAATGTCTCTCTGTTGAGATGATTTTAAAAATAAAAAATGGCAAATGTTTGGAACAGCTGAGGGGTTTGAAATGTCAGACTAGATCCCAGGGAGATGGACTAACGGGAAGACAACTCATCTGTAGGTATGTGATAAACTGGATGGGTATATGGCAAATGTATCAATCACATACTTGTGCACTTTGGTTTATCTTGATTTATCACATGTTAAATATCGGCGTAGCCATATTAGTCTGTATCCACAAAAACAATGAGGAGTCTGGTGGCATCTTAAAGACTAACAGATTTATTTGGGCATAAGCTTTCATGGGTAGAAAACCCACTTCTTCAGATGCATCTTTATCTTCAGATGCATGATTTATCACATAGTTATTATTTCCATGTGTGTGGTGTATATGCATTTATCACATGACTCTGTCACCTCAACATATGTGGGGTGCGTTTGTTAGTGTGAGTATATGTATATAATCAGTTTATTGCCATTTCCACTCTGAAAAACCACATATACTTCCTAGCTTAGCTCCATTCCGCTGTCTTCTGCCTTCACGTGTCAATCTTCTGTCATGCAACCCAATGTGCTAGCTATCCTCGTTTTTCCATCGTAGGAAGCTCTGTTACTATGTGCTAGCTTCTCCATCTCTTTATCTTTTTTTGCTTACTTTAGGGCTGATTCTCATTTATGTTAAGACCCCTTTACACCACTCTACTTACACTGTAGTGATGTAAAGTTACCTTAAAATGAGAGCAAATGACAACCACTTTAAGGCCCTTTAACATTACCACAGTGGTCTAAAGGGGCCTTGTCATAAATGAGAACCAGGCACTCTCTTTCTAATTGATGTCCTCAGACATATTTTTACATAACCTAAGATGGCCTCTTGGAAATCAGCTCTCGGTACTAATTGGACAGGCATTGGCCTTCTGGCGCCCAACTAGTAGTTTCCAAGGATTTTACAGTCCTTCGGGGATCTTTTGTGATAAACTCATTGATGTACCATCTGTCCTCCTCATATACCTCTTCTGCTTCTCACTTAGCTTCTCAAGTGAACAGCAAATCACATGTCCCTTTTCCTTAACTCCAGAGGCCATTCAGGTAGGTTCCTCATCTAAGAAACAGGACCACTTTTTTTTTCCACTGTTCCCTGATCATCTTTCATTGTGATCACTCACTAATTCAAAAACAGTTTTATCTTTTGGAAAGAAGGACAAGTGCTCTCTGCAGCAGCTAAAAGTCTACTGAGAAGTGATAAAAGAATTCTGAAAGAGGGTGGAGGGAGGAACAGACGGAAGAATGCATTTAATTCAGATCCTGTCATGAAAAGAAATGTCTCTGGGGAGCATGTGCTTAGTGAGTGAAAGAAGTGTCAATACCCCACATTAAAAACAATTAATTACCAGCACTGGTGTTTTGTTTTATTTTCCTTCCCCTACTATGGAGCTTAAAATCCATCTCAGCACTGAACTTTTTGACAGAGTTAAAGTTGGCGATTGTCTACAGGAATCTGCTCTGCTTAACTGAATCAAACCTCCATTCTAAAATGTACATTATTTTTATCTCACTGTAGGCCAATAAATCATTGGTCACATGACCATACTACTGATGTTTGGTCATGTAGTCATAAGACACTTGCTCAAATAACTTTATAATCCGGGAGGTACCTAACCACCAAAATCCCACTGATAATTCTAATTCCCATCGTCTTCTCCTGGAGGGGCTCCACTAATACTGTTACCACTTTTCACCTAAGCAGTTAGTCAAAGTTTGGGCCTCTTTGGGTTATTCCAGTTGGGAGGAGACATTGATGATGAAGTCTGGTATTTATGATGCAATCCTGTTTATTCACAAAGCCCTTTTTCTCCAAACACAGGAGGAACCCTAAAACAGCACATAGCTGCCTTGATCACAGCAGCAGTCTCTTTCGGCCAGCTTGTTCAGGCTTTCTTTCTGGTTCTCTCTGTGGTCTTTCAGCCTGAGCTGTGTCCCTCTCTCTCACGCCCACCCACATACCCTTACCCAAAGATAATACCCTGTGGAGCCCTCTGCCCAAAAAGTCCAAATTACTGTGCAGGCTCAGATGCCCCCTTTTTCTTAGGTAGCACTGCTTAGCTGTTTTGCCCAGCTATTTTAAATGAGGAGTGGAGGTCACGTTTGCAGTGTTGTAGCCATGTTAGTCCCAGGATATTAGAGAGATGAGGTGGGTAAAGTGAGAGACGCAAGCTTTCAAGCTACACAGAGCTCTTCAGGTTTGGGAAAGGTACTAAAAGTGTCACAGCTAACTACGAGGTGGAACAGATTGTTTAACATCAGTAGTTCGCACATATTCTAATGGACCATTCAAGGTGAAGTGGCACTCCTGTAGAGACAGGACTAAAAAGGGGGTTAGTGGGTTACAGATTATTTTAATAAGCCATAAATCCCGTATCTTTAGTAAGGCTGTGATTTTTAGTGTCTAGCAAAGTTGTGAATTTAAGTTCCCAGACTCATCTTTTGAAAGTGTTGTGCCGGTTTCCTTTGAGGATGGGGACTGATAGGTCAGATATAGAGTGAAAAGTGTTCACTCACAGGTGCTATGATGGGGTTCTCAAACTGGGAGTTGGGACCCCTCAGGGGGTCGTGAGATTATTATATGGGGGGTCACAAGCTGTCAGCCTCCACCCCAAACCCCACTTTGCCTCCAGCATTTATAATGTTGTTAAATATATTTAAAAGTGTTTTTTAATTTCTAAGGGGGGGGCGCACTCAGAGGCTTGCTGTGTGAAAGGGGTCACCAGTACAAAAGTTTGAGAACCACAGTGCTATGATGTTTTTAGCCCTTTCCTGTGTGAGCTCATTCGAGAGTGTAGTGATTGTCTGATTTCACCCACATACTTGTTACGGAGGCATTTAGTGCGCTGAATGAGGTACACCACATGTTGTGATAGGCATGGGTAGGATCCATGAATCTTTAAAGGAGCACTGTGAGGGATGTTGATCATTGTAGCAGTTGAGGCCAGAATAGATTAGATAAGGTTTAACCCAATCCACAACAATACAGTATCACTTTGCAGGATAGAAACCCCAAAAGAGCTTCCCATTTCATAACTAGTTTTTTCCTGCCAGCCATCTGAGATGACAAGACGGGCTCTCCTATACACAAGCATTTACCTCCATGCACCCAGTAATTTACTTTGTGCGTGCTTCTTGTATAACCCATGCACCTTCTGGGTGTGCTGTTCTGTCCCATCTAGTAGCACCGAGACCACTTAGAGAGAGATTAATGAGTCTACTCTACAGCCTTAGCTAAGGGCCACATGGCTTTTAGCTCATGCAGTAGAGGCTCATGCATTTAGTTCTAGAAGTCCCAGGGTTTATCGGTGTTACACTTGTTTATAAGAATATACTCGTTGATTGTTCCCAGGACTTTGTCAATCCTGGGAAATGCATGGAGCAGAATAAAAGCTGTATCTCATTTAAATTAATTGGTAAAATGAATGAGTACGGCATTTCCACAAACAGAGGTGATGAAAGGAGGAAGCTAGGCAGTGTTCATGTATTAAACTGAGGACTCTACACAGAAAAAAGATGACTTGTTTGATATTCTGACAGTTGCCCACAAACTCATTCATGAATGGATGGGCAGGAGAGCCACAGTAGGAAATGAGGTTCTTTTTGGAGATGAAATCATTCATTCAATGCTAACTCAGTTTAAGGAGGCAGCTTGGAAACTGAAGACTGCAATTTGTTTTTGTTGTGCCTGATGGAAAAACAAATTTTAAGTTCCAGCTGGAGAATTCACAGAACTTCTTTGCTCGTCAGAGTGATCTTGCTGAGTCCCACCTGGAACACATTAGCAGCAACAATAATGATAATACTTAGCTCTTATTACGATCTTTTTCATCCACAGATCTCAAAGAGCTTGACAAAAGTGAGTAGAGAATTACTATCCCTGTGTTAGAGAAGGAGAAACAGAAGCATAGAGAGGTTATACCAAGGCGACACAGCGAGTCTATGACAGAACAAAGATGAGATCCAGGTCCATCTGGTTTCAAATCCATTGCCCTGTCTGTTGGACCACACTGCTTTAGTTCAGGTTCCGCTTGTGTCCCATTACCTTTAGCAGTGATCAGCAGTGACAGGGGAAGGGGAAATGTGGTGAAAAATAGGCGCTGGAAAATAAGTCAAAATAGTCCTCTATCGTGCTGGTGGACAGAATATTACCAATAATCATATTGCAACTTTACAGAACCTTTCTCCTAGAGGGATCCCTGTCATCATCTCAATGAAAGATTAGGCTCTGCTTCTTCCTAAAATACATCCCCTATTTTCATGGCTTAATGGCCACAAACAGGGATCATTTAGAAAGCAACGGGCAAAAGGCTGGTTAAGAAGAGTTCATTCTGCTGTGCATCACCATAGTTCAACAGCATCAAATCATACAATCAGAGAAGATTAGGGTTGGAAGAGACCTTAGGAGGTCATCTAGTCCAACCTCCTGCTCAAAGCAGGACCAACTCCAACTAAATCATCCCAGCCAGGGCTTGTCAAGCCAGGCCTTAAAAACCTCTAAGGATGGAGATTCCACCACCTCCCTAGGTAACCCATTCCAGTACTTCACCATAGTCCTAGTGAAATAGTTTTTCCTACTATCCAACCTAGACCTTCCCCACTACAATTTGAGACCATTGCTCCTTGTTCTGTCATCTGCCACCACTGAGAACAACCTAGCTCCATCCTTTTTGGAACCCTCCTTCAGGTAGTTGAAGGCTGCTATCAAATCCCCCCTCACTTTTCTTTTCTGCAGATTAAATAAACCCAGTTCCCTCAGCCTCTCCTCATCAGTCATGTGCCCCAACCCCCTAATCATTGTTGTTGCCCTCCACTGGACTCTCTCCAATTTGTCCACGTCGTTTCTGTAGTGAGGGGCCCAAAACTGGACTCAGTATTCCAGATGTGGCCTCACCAGTGCCAAATAGAGGGGAATAATCACTTCCCTTGATCTGCTGGCAATGCTCCTACTAATGCATCCCGGTATACCGTTAGCCTTCTTGGCAACAAGGGCACGCTGTTGACTCATATCCAGCTTCTCATATACTGTAATCCCCAGATCCTTTTCTGCAGAACTGCCACTTAACCAGTCACCGCAGCCTGTAGCAGTGCATGGGATTCTTCCGTCCTAAGTGTAGGACTCTGCACTTGTCCTTGTTGAACCCCATCAGATTTTTTTGGCCCAATCCTCCAATTTGTCTATGTCCCTATGGACCCTATCCCTACCCTCCAGCATATCTACCTCTTCCCCCAGCTTAGCATCTTCCGTGAACTTGCTGAGGGTGCAATCCATCCCATCATCCAGATCTTTAATGAAGATGACGAGCAAAACCAGCCCCAGGACCGACCTCTGAGTCACTCTGCTTAATATTGGCTGCCAACTGGACATCGAGCCATTGATCACTACCCATTGAGCCTGACAATCTAGCCAGCTTTCTATCCACCTTATAGTCCATCCATCCAATCGATACTGCTTTAACTTGCTGACAAGAATACTGTGGGAGACCGTATCAGAAATTTTGCTAAAGTCAAGGTATATCATGTCCACCGCTTTTCCCATATCCACAGAGCCAGTTATCTTATCATAGAAGGCAATCAGTTTGGTCAGGCATGAATTGCCTTTGGTGAATCCATATTGACTGTTCTTGATCACCTTCCTCTCCTCCAAGTGCTTCAAAATGAATCGCTTGAGGACCTGCTCCATGATTTTTCTGGGGACTGAGGTGAGCCTGACCAGTCTGTAGTTCCCCACATTCTCCTTCTTCCCTTTTTTAAAGATGGACACTATATTTGCCTTTTTCTAATCGTCCAGGATCTCCCCTGATCACCACAAGTTTTCAAAGATAATGGCCAATGGCTCTGCAATAACATCAACCAACTCACTCAGCTCCCTCGGATGCATTGCATCGGGCCCCATGTACTTATGCATGTCCAGCTTTTCTAACTAGTCCTTAACCTGTTCTTTCACCACTGAGGGCTACTCACCTCCTCTCTATACTGTGCTGCCCAGTGCAGCAGTCTGGGAGTGACCTTGTCTGTGAAGACCAAGGTAAAAAAGGCATTGAGTACTTCAGCTTTTTCCACATCATCTGTCGCTAGGTTGCCTCCCCCATTCAGTAGGGGTTCCACACTTTTCCTGACCTCCTCCTTGTTGCTAACATATCTGTAGAAACCCTTCTTGTTACCCTTCACATCCCTTGCTAGCTGCAACTCCAATTGTACTTTGGCTTTCCTGATTACACCCCTGCATGCTCAAGCAATATTTTTATACTACTCCCTAGCATATAACAAAACTAACAATTAATTAATACATACTGGGTCTTTTTGTAGTGCCTTTTAACTGAGAATTTCAGAATACTTATGAATGTTAATTAAGCTTGAAAACGTGCTTATCAGCTAAGTGTTATTTTGCAGATGGGTAAACTTGAGTTCAGTGGAGTTACTGCTACTTACACACCACGACTGATTTTTATAGGAAAGCTAAGTGGCTTGGCCAAAGTATCATAGTAAATTGGTAGTAGAGCGGAAAATAGAACCCAGAAAGCTGCATTCCTGGTACGCAGAGCAAACCACTAGACACACTCCCCCAGGACTCTGAAAGAGTCATTTGATTTGCCTTTTTTTGTTTTGAAAGTCATAACCCTGGCCTAATTTGTGGACATGTAGCTAATCAGGGGATTTATCAACAAAAGTGCATTGTGGGTATGCTGAACAAGGATAAATCTGAAGGTGCTGGGAGTTCCATCGTAACTGGTCAGGCATAGCACTCTTGCCTCCATGAGAATAAGTGTGGTGTCTGTCACTGGAACACTCATACTGCTTTTTCAGGTGGTGCATGGCAGAGCCTGGTTTGGGGGCAGGTGGTGCTCTCTTTGTACTCTCTGCCCTGAGGGCCCCTTAAGCAGCTCTGATTGCTGGTAGGGCATTACAGTGCAGGAGGATGGGGGCAGGTTGCGTGCTGTTTGTACCGGTTGCCCCCTTTAACAAGCTGCTGCTGTTGGTGAGCTGCACTGTGGGGACGTTTGGCCTCATTCACACTTGGTTGCTTGACCTTCTCTTGAAATGAGGGTTGGACAATGTCATTCAAGGCATGCAGCAATGAGAGATCATTCTTTGTTTTAGACTTGGGTGCCAGGATGAGCAGACACCTGCAGTGTGAAGTGTGTAGTGTATGGACGCTTCATCAGTCTCCTCTGAGGCAGTTAGGGGTGGGTTTGGGGAGCTCGTACAGGCTGATGTTCTCTGCATGCTGCAGAGCCCAGCTCCTTGGGGATTCCTTGCATGAATGCATGCAATAGTTTTTTAGAGGCAGGTGGGGAGCCAGTGATGGGGGAATCCACCCATCATGAAGCATCACAGAGGAGAGGAGCACAGGGCACAAGAACTACAGAGGATAATCCACTCCCACTTTTGATTAATAGAGCCACAGATTATAAAGCCAGCAGGAACTATTGTGATCATCTGGTCTGACCTCCTGTATAATACAGGCCATAGGACTTCCTGGAATTAATTTGTGTTTGAACTAGACCATATCTTTTAGAAAAACATGCCATCTTGATTTTAAAAATGTCCAGTGGTGGATTCTCCATTGCATTCCCTGGTAAATTATTCCAATGATTAATTACCTTCACGGTTAAAAATGTGCACCTTATTTCAAGTCTAAAGTCTGGGTGGCATTAACAAGTTTTGCATCTCTGTGAAAACGGTTAGATAAGAATGCCCCCTCCCCCATCTTTGTTGTGGTTTGTTCCATACTCTGTCCCAGTCTGTGTGTGCCTCTGCCTCCTTCATTTCGACGTTGAAAAGTAAGTCCCTTCTGCTGCAGCAAGGCTGGCGCTCTGTTCATCTTTGGCGACTAGTGCTTCTGAGTAATGGGGAGTCAATCGACTGTTTAATAGGCACTGGCTCAGCGTTGGACTACTGTGCATTTGAACCCTGCTGTAGACTTGCTCTCTTCAATAATGCAGATATATGAATGTTACAGTAATTAGCTCTTCTGCAGCACGTTCCATTCTGAGGAGCTAAAAATGCTTTACAAACATGAACATATGGAGCTTTGCACCATGCCTGTGGGGAACGTGAGTACAGTAACTCCTCGTTTAACGTTGTAGTTATGTTCCTGAAAAATGCAACTTTAAGTGAAACAATGTTAAATGAATCCAATTGTCCCATAAGATTTAATGTAAATGTGGGGGATTATGTTCCAAGGAAATTTGTTTGGGGCAGACAAAAGGCATTATACTATATACTGTACAGTACTGTACTGTACTGTGGTTGGAAAGTGCCCCTGGCTTATCCCACACAGGCACAGCCTGCTGCAGGCAAGGACGCCAGGAAGCACCTTTGCAGCAGCAGTGGCACCTTCCCCAGAGAACAAGCTCGGATTTTGCCGGGAATGCTCCAGGCCCACCTCTTCCTGTCCCCGCTCCACTCCAGGCCCACCTCTTCCCACCCCCACTCCACCTCCTCTCCAGATCATGCCACATCTCTCCCCCCGAAAGCCCCGCCAAACTGACTTTCTGGGAGGGAGAGGGAGGAGTGGAGATGCAGGGCTTCCCCAGTCCTGCCCCTCCCTCCCAGAAAGTCCTAAACGCGAAATGCTGGGAGGGAGAGAGAGAAGTAGGGAAGCCTCACGTCTCCACTCTTCCCCCTCCCTCCCAGAAAATCATAAGCACCACTAAACAGCTGTTTGGTGGCATTTAAGACTTTCTGGGAGGGAGGGACAAAGCGGGGAAGCACCGTGTCTCTGCTCCTCCCCCTCCCTCCCAGAAACTCCTAAGCTCTGCCAAACAGCTGTTTGGCAGTGAGGGAAGCGCTGAGAGGAAGGGGGAGGAGGCGGAGAAGCGGGACTTGTGCAATGGTCCCTTGTAAAGTCGCTCCTCTTCCACAGAATCTTACAAGCAGGCAGCCAAACGACTTTATAAGGGAGCATCGCACAACTTTAAAGGAGCATGTTCCCTAATTGAACAGGAACGTAACATTGAAACAATGTTAAGTGGGACAACATTAAATGAGGAGTTACTGTATGATTCTCCCCTTTATCTTGATGGGGCAGATGAGGCATAGAAAGGTTAAAGTGATTTGCCTAGGGAGACTGTAGCAGAGCTGGGAATATGAGCCCAGTTCTCCTGTCTGCCCTGCACATTAACCTCTAGGCTGTGGTTCCTCTGGCATACACATAGGGATTTATAGCATTTATTTCTGTGAACATCTTCCACCTATGTTGCGTTTTACAACTAAAAATTACATTAATGTAGCCACACCCGAGTGCATGACAACATGCTATGCCAGGAGTGGCCAAGCTTATTGACCCTACGAGCTGCATACAATAATCTTCAGAAGTTTGAGAGCTGCAAGAAACGCATAACCTGCCCCATGGGATGGTGCCTGCAGGGGTGTGAGCCTTCTGCCCTGATGCCCTCGCACTGAGCTAAAGCTCTTAGACACACACCCCTCCCTTCAGGGCAGAAGCCCCTCATCCCACTACCCTGCCACAGGGCAGAAGCCTCGAGCTCCCCCTTCCCAGTCCTGAAGGAGGAGAATGGTGGGGAGGTCCGTGGGGGGCTCCAGGAGCCGCACTTTAACTGTAAAAGAGTGTAAGGCACAGTTTGACCACATCTCTACTATGCTGATCCTTGGCTGTGATTTGAGCCTTTGTGGCCATTGCAGTGCAGCCCTCAGTGCACTCTAATTAACTTGTCTCTCACCAACAGAAGTTGGTCCAATAAAGGATATTACCTCGCCCACCTGGTCTACTCAAATTTAGGACAGCCAGACCCGCCTGCAGAGAGCAGAAGCAAGATTAGTGGAGGATCTGGCCACTCATGTGTAATAAACAGTGGATCCGTGTTTTATAATGCCATACAAACCCACACACCAGGACGTCAGTGGGTGGATGCTCAGTGTAACTTCAGGTGGAAAGCAGGAGACAGTGTGGGAAAAAGACTCATCAGTCTTATTTCAGTCCGGGCATGACTCTGTTGTTCAGCTCCTCTGGGCCTGCTTGGTAGATTTTATTAATCTCTGGAAATCGGCATAAAAGAGAGAATTGCATTCACAGCAGTCCACCAAGAGCTTTCAAGTAGCAGCATTGCCAACCCAGGGGAGGAAATCAAACAAATGTGTGTTCAAACATGGACTAGTCCAAATCCTGGCCCCATTGCCCACAATGCAGCCATATAACTTGGGGACAAATTGTGATTGCCTTATTTATGCAACAAGTCCCATTGACTTCAATGGGACTACTCCCAGAAGCAAGGCAATCACAGTTTGGAGAATAGATAGCTAGATTAGTCACTTTTCAGGAATTTTGCCATTCATGTCAGTGGGACAAGGATTTGGCCCACAACTTTAACTCAATGGCTTGATGCTTGCAGGATTCAGCTTGTAACTAAGAGCAGAAAGAAAGGGAGGATTCTCCTCTGACAGTGTATGTTGTAATATTTCATACTTCCATTTGCCTTTATTTTCCATTTTGTATTTTTAATTCATGATGAAGTTTTCAGACAGAAGTGGATGTCATATGTGTAAGCTGAGTTCCTTGTTTTTTTCTTTTGCCTGTCACTGGCTGCATGCTCTCTATTGATGTCTTGTTCCTGATACTTGACACTGACCATCTTGTCTGTGAAAGGAAGCACTCCTGCTGGCTTGCCTGATAAGAAGAAAGGGAAGTTTGCTTGGTTTAGTCACTCCACAGAAACCCATGGTAATGTTCCACTGCGCTCTGTGTCCATAACGTGTGTGTATATGTATATATATTGTATGTAAGTATATTTATGCATGTATGTGGCTCATTCCTTCTATTGCTTGTGCGGTGTCCTGTATATGTGTTTGAGGTAATAACTCCTATTGCAAAGCAACCTTTTTCTAATATCTTCAAAACTGTTTTCCATTTGCAATCAAGCTCAAATGTGTCTTGAAGGTGCTTCACTTCATATCAGAAGATTATGTGCCAAATAACTCTGTTTTGTTTTCCTAGAGGTGGGGGTCAGACTGTATGATCAAATGTTAACCTTGTGGCTCGGTTTCTTTTTCAGTTTGCTTGGCGGTTTCTTGTGCATCAAAATATTAATCTAGCTGGTTTCTTGGGTTGTTTCTCCAAGCAAATAAGACAATAAGAGCACATACATTATTGTTGCCCCTTTTTGACCTAAGCATCTAATCAAAGTTCAGGACCCTAGAAATGTTCTAGTTGGAAGTAGAAATGGATGGAGTCTAGTATTTTCTTTGTTGCAATCTTGTGTATTTACAATAAATGTATAAAATCTTCCTTCTACAAACCCAGGAGAAAGAAAGAACAAAAGGAGCAGTTTCTTAGCTTACAGCCCCAAACCTCTCTAGCCAGCAGACCCAAAGTCACTCTCCTCTATCTTTTTTCCAGCGTCACCCTATGCTTACAGGCTACTGCTAGGAGTTCTAGCATTTTGCATCTGCCTCTCTGTTCTTGTCTTTTTCAGTCGGTTGTCTCCTCTCCCCTCCCACATTCACCCCTATCCAAAGCAATACTCACCCCAAAACTCCTGGGTAGATTTCACGCACTCTTCTTGTTTTAAGTGAGGGCTTATGCTTACAGTAATGTTAATTTGAATGGTGCGTTCACACCTCTCAGTCTCAATGGGGTTTTAACTCAACCCATAACAAGATTTCACCCAGCTCATAAGATTATGTAAAGGAGTGGATACACTTGGAGCAATGCATTTGGTCATGTTGGAGGGAGTGCCACAGTGTCAAATATTTCATTCAGTGCTCAAAAACACAATCTAAGACATTTAGCTCTCCATAAGAGAGAAAGTAGAAATGCTAGAGATTGTTAGGTTGAAGAAGAGAGAAGACTGTGCACTGAAGCAAGAATACAGGATATGTTTGGAAAGGCCATCAGATCTCTCTCCAGCTGCTAAAAGAGGACCTGGTCTCCTGGCCCATTGGACATCTCCCAAGTTGCAAATGCAGAGCATAGCCTGAAGGACCATCAGGTTTATCTCCTGGTGTTAGTTTAGCTCTTGCTCTGGTGGTCCATCAGATGTCTGTCTTATTGCTAACAATAGCTGTGTTCTTAGTAATACACAACATGTTCTGACAGCCCATTAGATATCTTTCCAGCCGCTAATACACGGCATACTCTAAAGTCCCACTGACATCTGTTCAGCTGCTAACATAGGTCATGTTCTGACACCCTATCAGACATCTGTCCAGCTCTTATCATGCCATTCAGCTTGAAGAGTCATTTCTTTGTCTTCAATTCATTTTGTGTATTTGGAAAGTAGGGAGGGAGGAAAGGCACATGGGGAGAAGTGCTATCCTTTGTGCCACACGACCTCAGTCAGAGATATGCTAAGGAGGTATTTTAATTCTCCAAACAAGGGACACAAGCAGTTACTCAGTTGGAGTTGTCTTGTTCCATGAACTCTTGGTGGAATTAAAGGTTTAGGGGATTAATAATGCTCTAGGAAGTCAGTCCTCTGTTCAAAAACAGATCAGGTAGATGTGGATTACAATATAATGGCTGCTCAGTGACATGTATGTAATAAGTCAGTGGACTCAGCCACATTCTTAATTGACAGGTGTTCAAACAAAAACTCCACCACAGTCAGGATTCATTAGCTTCCTTGTTGGAAACTCTAGAAAGTCGGACCAAAGATTGAATGGGCCATGAAACTGAGCTACTCTCTCATTCCTAGAGATCCCATTCCTCCAGGTGTAAGGTTGAGGCACAATAGTGGGATGTTCTGGGGTGGATTGCATCACTGCTGCTTGTGCTGTAGCTGCTTTTCAGATAACAGAGGACTTCAGTCAGAAGAGCTGTGACTCTGGTACTTTTCATCAGCCCTCAGTTCACCAGAACATATATTATTAATTTTAAAAAATGTAGACCATGCATAAATAAAGGAATGTTTTTTTAAATGTTTCACTGTTAATCTCTTTGGGGGTTTTGCCAAATTTTCCCTCCAGTTTCTATTGATCCTATTTATAAACTTTCAAGGGACTAATTCACTGAAAGAAACAGAGCAGCAGCTCTTGTCCCACTCTTTTCTGATTGGGGAACTTGTGTATATACTTAAGCTATACTTGCCTGGCCTGACCTATGCAATAAGGCCACAGACTTGCTCAGCAAACTCCATCAGTAGGACCCTACCAAATTCATGACAATGGAAAACGCATCACGGACCATGAATTCTGACCTCCCCCATGAAATCTGGCTATTGTAGAGGAGGGGCAGGACTAGCACCCCACCCAGAGGCTCCTACTCTGCACCAGGCTCCAGCAACTAGTCCTGGCCAGGATGGGAAGGGATGGGACTTCCTCTTCCTCTGCAGGAGCTACTACTGGGGCCGGGTCAGACCCACCTCCAAGAACCTCCCCCAGCTGCAAGAAGCTCAACAGCTGCTGAGTGGGAGCCCAGCTCTGAAGGCAGCGCTGCCACCAGCAGCAGCCCGGCAGAACTAGCAGCTGGAGTTTGGCACAGAGTAGAAGCTCCTGGCTGGGACATCCTCAGCTCTGCCCCTTCCGGGCTCCAGGTCTAGTGCTCAGGGTCAAAGGGACCTTGGGCTGGCTGTGTGTAGGGAGAGATGATCACAGCATCCTCTTGACCATGGCACCCACCCATAAGGCTGGCCCTGCCACCCCCCAAAAAGTGGCAGCCTGTCCCCCATACCATGTGACCCTCATCTCTGTGCTGCTGCTGGCAGTGGAGCTGCCTTCAGAGCGGGATGCCTGGCCAGCAGCCACCCTCCAGCAGTCCAGCTCTGAAGGCAGCACTTCAGAAGTAAGTGCCCCCACACACACAATAGCCTTACGACCCCACCACCACGACAACTCTCTTTTGGGTCAGGACCCCCTCAGTTACAATACCGTAAAATTTCAGATTTAAACATCTGAAACCATGAAATTTATTATTTTTTAAATCCTGTGACTGTGAAATTGATAAAAATGGACCATGAATTTGGTAGGGTGCAATGCATAAGGCTTAGATATTGCTACTTAGAGTCCTTTGCTAAGCTGGCCCTTCCATTGTCATTGTTTGCTAATAGATGTGTTGCAAAGTAATCACCAGCTCTTTGCTTTTTCTTCACTTTGACCTTTGCAGTGAGCATGCCTACAAGTGAGACTGAGTCCGTGAACACAGATAATGTGGCAGGAGCAGATATTGAAGGAGAAAACTGCGGTGCTAGGCTGGCGTGAGTACATATATAAAGATATCGATGTTGCTTCTACTGCATGCAAGATTGATTTAAAGGGTTAAGTCCAAATATTTTAAATGCAGACTTAAGGGTTTTTAAACAAGAAAATGGTACGTGTTGAGTTACGAAAACTAATAGGCCACATTCTGATCTCAGTCAGGTAAATCCAGAGTGACTCTTGATCTCAGTGGAGGGATTTAGGATTTACACAGGTGTTAATTAGACCAGAATCAGGTGCATTATAAAAAGAACTGTTTCCATGGTCTTATCTACAAATGAAAATTAAAGCAGAATAAAGTAGGGTGTAAGTTTAAAGTGGATTAACTATTCCTGGTTAACTTCATTTGAGGACACTCTTATTCCAAAATAAGATTTTCAGAATAAGTAATATTCTTATTCTGGAATATGAATGTCTGCACATGGAGTTAATCAGTAATAGCTATTCTGGCATGTAGACAAGCCCTATAATTTACTTCTTTTAAAGTTGATGAAAACTGTTTTGGTTTTTTTTTAAATTAAACATTCTCCTGTATTGATAGATACCCAGACAGAATGACATTGTTCTGGCTAGCACATGAGAACCAAAGAGTGAAACTGACTAGCCTGATTTAATGAGCTGAGTGACAGGTAAAAAGCAAGCAAACGTTATATATTATGTAAAATCATTTTGATATTCAGAATTCTTTCAGGTTTAATTACTTAAGGTATTATTAATAAAACAGATAACATAATTTATCTGTGGTCACAAACCTGCAAGCCTCAAGAGTTGCAGCATTGGGCCCCATATTTTTATTTTGAAAAGTGTCCATTTAAAAGTGATGGATCCAGATTCCAGAATTCTGGATATGTTCTCAGTTCAATGCACAGTGCTTTTATCAAGACTAATGGGATTTGCACTGCACATTAAGCTCTGATTACTGTACATAGCACAGTACCTCTTCTTATAAAAATGTTAATGATGACATAGAAGTACCTCAGTCAGAAAAAATGCTATGGGTCATAAAATCTATTGGGCACATATGCAAAATATGTGAGACAGTATTTCTGGAAGATATTTAAAATATGTGCTGGACTATGGCACGTTCTTGTGTGAGTGCATAGCAGAGGGGAAAGGCATTTTCTCTCACCCTCTTGCATGGCTCTCACAAGAGCTGGTCACAACTGCAGGCACAGTGCTACGTCAGTGTGCACCCAGGAGCATATGTCATACCAAAGGGAGAATGTGGTAGGTGGGATTATAAGTGACATCACTACCTCAATTGCCCTGCAGAACAGGCCCAGCACACCTGTGGTGCAGCCTGCACAGTCCCCTTGCAAACTGGAGAACTCAGGGAGGCAAAAATCTGCCTCAAGCTCCCTTGGACCTATACTATACAAGTATAATTTAGGCCCCATAATATTGGTCAGCAGTTGACACCATCTGTAATTACTTATCTGGTGTGCACAAAGTTATTTGCAAGTGCAATTTGTTTTCATCACCCAGCTCACAAACCTCATGAAAAATTATTTATCCTTTTTCCTTGTGCTCCCTCCATCTGTCTGCTGCATCCACCTGTTGTCTTTTGCATACTTAGATTGTGAACTCTTTGTGGCAGGGACTGTCTCTTTTTTCCTTTGTGTGTATAGTGCTTGTCACAGTGAGGTCCTTAGGCATGAGCGTAATACAAATAATAATGAAAATGGCAAATGTATTATAATGTCTATATAGTCGCCTATAATTTAATATTACAATGTGCATTCATATCATGCTTTTCATCCCAAAGGATCCTAAAGCTTTTCATGGTCTATGTACGTAGGGATCACTTTTCCAGCACTGAAGTGCAACCACCTTCAGGGTGAAAAGTGACAGCTATCTGAAAATGCTGAGAGACACTGCACATTCATGGGTTTAGGAGACATGAAGAATGACTTGTCCTACGCTGAAACCGCAGAGGGGATTTTGACAGCTAGAGTAGAATTACCTTAATTGGAAAGTGGCCAGGATACTGAGGCTAACACTCAGTTCTGTAGGTAATCATATGTTTCTGTGGGGTGCAAAGTGGGCCTAAAATAGCCAGAGATGACCAGTGGAAAATTCCACTTTGCTACTTTCTGCTCCAGCTATCTGCCTACCTAAAGTGTAAGGACAGGACATGTCAGGGGAAGTCCAGGGGCTGGGCATGGACAGGAAGGTACATGGTGGAGCAAAGTTCCTTTACACCTTATCCTCAGCTGTGGTAGAAATTAAGATAGGCCCATTGCTGTTCTGAGTTGTACCAGGGTTGGACAGCTGAGGATCACGGAGGAAGATGCAGCCATCTCTCTGCAGTTACCACTCTCCACTGTATCTGAGAACATCTCAAACATAATGGGAAATTGAAGCCAATACAGTTTTATGGAGAGGAGGCTCACATTCCTTCCTCCAAAAAAAGACTAGAATCTTAGAAAACTTCTCTTTGGCCAAAAGAAGACTGGGTGCAGGTTCCTCTAGGCTCCATTGATACTGTCCCAAGCATCAGAGAAATGGAAGATGCTCCCTGCCACCAGGATAATAAGAGGCCACACCAGTGTGTTTGAAATCCAAACTCAAATCTGGACTGAGCTCCACATTTTGCCAATGGTTCCTATCTTAATAGTGGGCCTGAACCAATAATCTGGATCTGAAAACTCTCCACTTTAGATGCTTGGGCCCATCTCTAGTTTATTGTAGTTGTCATGTCTCCTTCTCAGGCAGCAACAAGTCTGAAGTTCAGATTGTTAGGATGTACCGGATCCTGAAGTTCCTATTAAGTCCTTGTTCAATCCTCATGTAAGCCAAAATATCCCATGGAGCGTGTAAAAAATTATGTAAGAATTTCACAATTTGACCTATTAAGTTCAATGAGTGTATTCCTTGAGGAGAGGCTGAGTAAGGACTTCAGGATTTAGCCTGATAATAGGGAAGTAGTGATTAGCTCAATTTCTTCTAAAATACAGGGGCAATTCTTGTATGAAGAATGCTGAATCTTTCAAACAAGTCTGTAGGACCATATCTTCAGTTCCTAACAGGCTTTTATTTTTTTGTTTTTTTGGCTCATTCGGCTTCCATTGAGCGATGCCCATTTACTCCATCTGAAGATCTAACCTGTACTTTTTAGCAGAACTTTGTGAGTTCATCTTTCCACTGGAATTTGCATGCACAAATGAAATAACTAGATGAGCTTTGTAAAGCTTCAGTTTGTCTTTTAGGCAAATTATCATTTCTACAAATCTGGTAAAATCTCATTGGCAATGAGTCACTTTCGTCTTGTTATAAGCACATTTTTTCCCAGAGGGCAGAGATCATGCTGGGCAAACTACAGCCGGACATGACACAAGCAGTAAGGAGATTTCAAGTCAAAGTTGATTTTTTTAGTGATATCCGGCTAAAGGGTATTTAACTCTGTCAGTTTGGCAAGTCAACCTCGCCATCAGAATGTACTTATGACAAGAGGAAGACATGCCCTTGGAAGAAGGAAAGGAAAAGCAATGTTATTAAAGATGACTTAGAATTACCGGATGTTCTTTCTGTTCTTATATGAAGTAGAAGAACCTTAAAAAAAGGTCTGTGAATGGCAGAAATATCAACACAAGAAGCCAATTCCAAGCATCTCTTTTGGAAATGGAAATTTCCCTTGACTGCCTTACCTGACTTCATGGAGATATGTTCTCAGTGAGATCAGGAGAACAGCCCTCCAGCAGAAGTAGTTTCCTGGTGAATCATCCTCCAAAGAAACCTCTATCTTCTATAGTACCTAAGCCTAGAGCAAGTGCCTTCTTCAGCTGAGCTGTCTGGAGTGATGCTAACCCTTAGAACCAACAGGAGTTCTAGGAAGAGTTAAATTTGGATTTCTTGATTTGGTTAATGTGCTTTACATCCAGTTTATCAAAACAAAAACAAAATATCCGTGTCAAATTCATCCCTGGGGTAATTCCATGGAGTTATATCAGGGATGGGTTTGGCTCACAATGCCTAAGGTGGTTATAATACATATCAGTTTTTGGGACTGTTCCGAATTTGATAAGACTATCAAGAACCATCTACAAGCATCCCAAAACTTCTGCAGTGCCAACATGATGTCACTCATACCATGATGTTGCTTCACACTCTGATAGCATCTGCATTGGAATGGTAACACAACAGTTTTATCCCAAAGACAAAATTTGAAAGAGGTAACCCTAACCTTACCTCCGTGTTTCCCATGATAGTCTGCAACAAATAAACCTAGACCTAGGAGCAATTGGATTAAGGAGCAGCCATAGTCACAGGGCTTCCCAGCAGTGAGTAATTTATCTGAGATGCTGCATTTTTATCAGACGATCATATGAATTCCCTACAGATATAAGTTTAATTTGAAGCTCATGTTGTTGTAGCTTAGATTCCTGAGGTCATGTAGTGACCCATGCTTAATATTAGCCTCACTGGAACAGAATTTTGAACTAGGTGCATCCATGAAATCTGGTCCTCCAGTACAACTGGAAATACACAGGGTGACATGAAGCTCTTGCTTTTATATGAGTGGCTGATATATAGAAAAACCCTTGTTGAGACTCATGTTTCAGGAGGCTACAATAGAGGGTTGAAGCATTTGAACTCAAAGGAAGAAACAGCTTCAAATGATCAGCTTTCATTGGAACAATCAGCCATTTGGCATTTTCTTCTTGGCCAGAATTTCCTTTCAATCCTGGTATAGTCCAACCGTTTTCCATGGGGGGTTTAAAACAAAAAAAGCCAGAATAAAACAAAATAAATGAGCTACACAGGCTTTTCAATTGAATATGCTATGTCCTGAAAATCTTGTAAATAATGAAAGCTCTTGGCAGCAACTGATCCATCAGTGTATTTCCCTGGGTGCTTTTCCTTGTGCTCTTCTGGCTGGCAGAATAGTTCCTTTGCAACTCCTAGAACAGTCAGCACAGGCATCTGTGGAGAAGGGGGAAGAGCTGATCACATGCAGGTTTCTTGTCTGCCACGGCTGCTGCTGTTCTGGGCTTGACAAGCAAATCGTGTCTGAAAAGATGTCTTTGCTGCTGCGAGATCTCTGGTTGCCACCACATCAGGAGCAATGATAAGAAATCTCTGCCAAAAGCCCAGAAACTCACTGCTGAGTTCAGTAGGAAAATGCACAGACTTGGCCCTTGTTTCTCTTTCTTGTCTACGACCCTCCCAAGTATCACAGCCTGGACCATTAGTACTCATCGCCAAAGCCCATTACCTCATGAGATGTGTGTATAGAGGACAATAGGTTGGCTTTATATAGGAGGATCCTTCACATTTCCAACTCTGTGACTAGCCTGAACCACCCCACCCCCCTCGTTCCTTGCTTCACAGTCAGGTCTAGAGTATCCATTAGATTCTAAAACCCCAGTCTAGTTTCCCAACCTGCGGTGTAACTCCTTGACTAGCAAATCACCTTAAGATTTCAGCAGGACAGATTTGGGGATTTGGAGATAGATTGCACCCTCAGCAAGTTTGCGAATGACACTAAGATGGTGGGAGAGGTAGATATGCTGGAGGGTGGGGATAGGGTTCAGAGTGATCTAGACGAATTGGAGGATTGGGCCAAAATAAATCTGATGAGGTTCAACAAGTACAATGCAGAGTCCTACACTTAGGACGAAAGAATCTCATGCCCTGCTATGGGCTGGGGACCAGCTGGCTAGGCTGCAGTTTGGCAGAAAAGGACCTGAGGATTACAGTGGACAAGAAGCTGGATATGAGTCAACAGTGTGCCCTTATTGCCAAGAAGGCTAACAACTTATTGGGCTGCTTTAGTAGGAACACTGCCAGCAGAACAAGGGAAGTGATTATTCTCCTCTATTCGGCACTGGTGAGGCCACATCTGGAGTACTGCATACAGTTTTGGGCCCCCCACTACAGAAAGGCTGTGGATAAATTGAAGAGAGTCCAGTGGAGGGCAACATAAATGATCAGGGGGCTGGGGCACATGACTTATGAGGAGAGGCTGAGGGAACTGGGATTATTTAGTCTGCAGAAGAGAAGAGTGAGTGGGGATTTGATAGCAGCCTTCAACTACCTGAAGGAGGGTTCCAAAGAGGATGGAGCTAGGCTGTTCTCAGTTGTGGCAGATGACAGAACAAGGAGCAATGATCTCAAATTGTAGTGGGGAAGGTCTAGATTGGATATTAGGAAATACTATTTCACTAAGAGGGGGGTGAAGTATTGGAATGGGTTACCTAGGGAGGTGGTGGAATCTCCATCCTTAGAGATTTTTAAGGCCCGGCTTATCAAAGCCCTGGCTGGGATTATTTAGTTGGGGTTGGTCCTGCTTTGAGCAGGATGTTGGACTAGATGACCTCCTAAAGTCTCTTCCAACTCTAATCTTCTTTGATTCTATGATTTTATGGACATGCTCTGCTGTCTCTTACCACTGCTGGCCAGCAGTTGTCATTCCAGTACAATTCAGTGTCCATCCAGACAGGTTGGAGTTGCTCTTTAATTCTCGTGGAGTCAGAGCAATACTACAGTGAGAGAACAGGAAAGGAGAAATGGCATCAATCTCCAGGCATTGCTTCAGCTCACTGATTCTGCCAGGAGACTGAGTATAATTGTCAAGTAAAGATCTTCCCATCAAGTCACAGTGGAGTCGTGGGAATATCTGAACCCATATTAGAAGCAAAGTTAACTGTCCTTTTGTCATCAGTACTGTGTCCCAGTTTACTAGAAGCCTTTAGTTAATACACAAAGGGCCAGTTACTAGCATCACTTACATCTGTGCATCTCCACTGATGTTAATGGGGTTACACAGAATGTACCTGAAAGAAGAGCTTAGTTCAGTGACTGCCATAGGAATTACACAGGCACATCTGAGAGCAGAAATCATTTCTAACAATTTTACTAGCTTTATTGCTGAGTACATACCTCAAACTGACTGACCCTCCTAAAGTGTCCTGCATTTGCGTTGCATGCGTTTGTCACATGAAAGGTATAAAATGGGATCTTTTGGTGGTTGTCTCTGTTTCAGGCATTCCAAAATCCTGAGTTGAAACAAGCAAGGAATTTTTGTAGGGCCTTTAAATTAATCAGGAAAAAGTGTTATCCGTAAAGTTTTGTTTTATTGTTTGACCATTAACTGCACCACTAAGCTGTGTCATATCAACATGCAATCAGTGTCACAACACTAGGATTAGAGTTAAATCTGAGGTCTGAACAATGCACCTCCTTGGATATGATGAATATCCCAAAAGTTTTGTACATCCTAGAGTTACAGTAAGTGAATTTCTATGCTCCTGATGTTCTGAGAGCTTTTAGTTGTGTCCATGGGGGTTTGTAAGTCATCAGGAAGATAATTACTTGAGAGGTTATACAGTATAGTAGTAGCTGTGACCAAGGTTGACAAATAATTACATGGTTATATTTTAGTAAAATCTGTACACTGAGAATATCTGTACAATATCATGATTGATATTACATGCTTGGAGACCTGTAAGGTGTTCCCAGAATTGCTGTTCTGGTAGATGCACAGTTATATTGGTGCCTAATCCTCCCCATTCTCAGTGCAATAGATTTTATTTCTGTATAGCTTTCATACTAGAGTATCACACATTTCTTCATAAACATCTTTCTGTTTGTCTCCTATGGAATACTTGGTGGTCTGATGTGTGATGGTGTTGTGTAAAGGTTTTGTCAGTAAGAATCTGGGCTATAGTAGATTTCTGTGATTTATGCAGATACCCTGAACTCATTAACTCTTTGTACCCCACATACTATCTGTTGTATATTATAGATTTATGGAGATACAATTTTAGAAAAGTTTTAGGGAATTAAAAACCAAACAGGGGACTATTTTGGCATCCTTCTTTCTTTAAACTTAGGTGAGTTTAACTATTATGAGTCTAACTTTGCTCAGAGAGAGCTCTAAAAACATCTAATAATGATCTAAAATAGCTTTCCTGTATTTTAAATGTCAGGATTGTAAGATCCAATATCTGAAGACCTTCCAGAGCTAGAAGTAAAAGCTGTGTTTCATTGGAAAACTGGGAAACTCTCTTTTCCAGTGATGTAAAACTCCTAACATAATAGGGTTGTGAAGCATTGGTCTTAAACTCATCACTTTGTCTAGCACTAAATTTTGTCCACCCTGAGCCTCAGGCAGGTGTAATTTTGGAGTGGCCCAAAGAGTTTGTAACAAGGGACCAGAATCCAGTCTGTTGACAGCAATAGAAATAGACAGGGCTGCTTGGGGGGGGGGGAAGTGGGGCAATTTGCCTGGGGCCCTGCAGGGGCCCCGCAAGCCCTGACCCAGCGGCAGACCGGGTCTTCGGCGGCATTTCAGTGGCAGGGGGCCCTTCAGTGCTGCCGAAGATGCAGAGCGACTGAAGGGCCCCCCGCCACCGAAATGCCACCGAAGGTCCAGACCACCACTGGATGAGTACAAGCTCTGCAGCTCCCCCAGTTTGCCCCAGGCCCTCTGAATCCTCTGGCAGCCCTGGAAATAGATATAACAGCATGTTTTTGTGTGAGAAGGATGACTGTGGTTCTGAAAGGCAGGAGGCCTGTGGTAGTAAGAGTCAGTTGAGAGAAGTGTTACAGACTGGCTGGCCTACTGTACATAATGTTTCCATGTTTGTAGAATCAATCATATTATACAACTTATGTTTTCAGAATTCACGTTTCCCCCTTTTATTCTGGCTCTAGATAAAAATATCTTCTTCCTTCCCTGACCTTTGTTATAGATATATAGCACCCCCATGGGATAAACCTTCTGCCCTAGCAGAAGGGCGTCCAAAACAGTGGAAAGGTTATTAGCTAGTCTGATAGAGAAGTGAAAGCGCTTTGCCGCAGCTCCTTGTGCATCAGAGATGTAATTATCACATGCATGATAAGTATAACACCTGCCACAACTTTTTGCTTACCTAAATAAAAGGTTCCTTAAATGCCACACAGCTCTCTCTTTTTGTAAAGTTGGAAGGACACTTGAATTCAGCCTGTGGGGTCACCAGAGGTCTTTAAACTTCTGTCCTTCACCTTCCATTGGTCATCTCCCCCACGACATCTTCCTCTCTCCACCTCTCTCCCTTGTTCCTCCCTACCATTCTCTAGGAGTGACCTTTGCTCTCATTCTCTGTGCATCTTTCTATCTCTCTCTTACACCCTTTGACTTGTTCCTTCCATTCTCTGTGACTTGTCCCTTGCTCTGACTGCGCTCTCTCTCTCTCCTATTGCATGTTCACAGATTCTGATTTGTTTTAGGTCATACTTTTAAAACATTCTTTAAAGCTGAACATTCATTAAATCTACATATTGTACAATCTATAGAGGTGGCTTTTCAAAACAAAACAAAACTTCTTTCAAATTACAGTATTTGGAACCTCATAATATTAAGGATGTACCTCATTACTCCATTCACTTTTAAGCTCCCATTGTTTTTTTCAACAATATATTATATTTAGAAGATACATTATATTCAGAAGATTTTTGTGGTGTTATCTATATTCACTGCAGGCTGGTGTGTGGCCTAGTCTTCCTTGCATATGACACAGCAGGAGAGATCCATTCAGTGCAGAGGATTTTTCTTTATTTGAACCATCTGCTGGTGAAATATGTTTCTATCTCTAAAATCCCTTCCAGATAAATAAACTGACCCATTGGCGTCTGGTCTGTCAGTGACAGATCTCCCTGCACAGGGACAAAACCATTTTTAACATCACTATAAAAAGCATGGTTAAGAGATGGTTAAAACTCCATAATGATTTTGTCCCATCTGTGCTAGTAGCTAAACAATTTTTAAGTGGGTTCAGGGGAACCTTTTGCTGACAACTATCATCAGCAGTGTATCAGTTTCCTTAGATGGAGCGTTAAGATGAGACGTTCCTGTGCAACTCAACGGTAATTTCTCACCGACGAGAGCATGTGCAGATTCCCTTTTATGTTCTGAAGAGTTTTTATTTGGTTATTGTTGTTTTCCACAGCTACATTAAGGTCATTTAAACTTTATTTTTGTGTATTAATAGGCAGGGTAGTATAATGATCAGAGAAAAGAATTGGGAGTCTATTCTTGGCTTTACCTGTGACTTGCAGTAAGTCACCTAGGTTATTAAACTTGAGTGCCTCAAATTAGACACTAAAATACATATTTAGGATGAAAGTGGTTTGATTTTCCAGGGTGCTGAGCACCCACAAATTCCACTGAAGTCAATGGAAACTGTGGGCTCTCAGTGCCTTTGTAAATCAGGCCACTTTAATTTACATGACTACATGTGACTGTAGGCATCCAACTTTGAAGTTGTTGGTCATAACCCTTTATACTTTAGTTTCAGCAAAATGAAGATGATATTTATCACCAACACCCTTTGCAAAGTGCTCCAAGAGCCTCAGGTGAAAGGTGCTATATAAAGACAAAGTGTTAATATTTCTATATTAACATACATTTATTTCATATAAAGGTAAAATCCAGAGGACTCTACCTCTTCAATGACAAAAGGAAAAAGAAGAAGATGGTCACATTTGTATAAGATATTTGGTAACAGGGTTGTGGTAACCCTTGGCATCAGAATGACCTCTTAGATAACAGAAGGGCTGTTTCATTGATGATGTAGGTGACGGAATCCTCAGGTTCACATCACCACTCCCCCTCTTCTTACTAACAAGACTGTACTGTTCTTCTGCCAGGGCAACCACCAGTGGTGTGGATTGAGTTACAGTGCTCAAAGAGGAAAACAGTGTGCATTGGGAATCCATTGTGCTTATTCTTACTTCTTTCTATTGCTATTCTCATGGAGGTCTAGAGTGTACAGTTCACTTAGAAGCACTAACAGTAACTCTTATCTTTCAGGCATCGGATCTCCAAATCTAAGTTTAGGTGAGTAAAATATAGTATATTTTTCGTCATTCCACTGGTTTTGTATCCCACCTTTTAAAATAATCTTTCACTGTCACCATGGCACACGAATAGCTCTAAGCCATTCCCAATGTTGATAGATTTTAGTCAATCCTCCACCAAAATCAGTGACCATTTTACTTAATATTAGACTGAAATAAGGCCCAAGAGTTAGAGGTGACACTTATCTCGGACATTCACATTTGCTGGTGTGTTGGCTCAGCTCCTGAAAGCTTCCCCATTGGTAACATTGGGTCATAAAATTATAGAAAGCTAGAGATAGACCAGTTAGATCATCAGCTGATATTCATTCCACTGAAAGGCCAACCCAAGGGCTTGCTTTTCATAGCACTGGATAGTGTTCTGTTTTGTTTACTAATAAATGTCTCAAGAGATAGAGCTTCCGTATTAAATTCGGCTTCATCCCACCACTGCACAGAGTTGGAATCTTTTACGTTTATGTAGCAGGATCCACAGAGTTTCCCTACTGGATGTAAGGACTAACAAATTTATTTCAACATGAGCTTTCGTGAGCTAAAGCTCATGCTGAAATACATTTGTTAGTCTCTAAGGGGCCATAAGTACTTCTGTTCTTTTTGCCTATACAGACTAACACGACTGCTACTCTGAAACCTACTGGATGTTTGATTCTTAATAATTTATCAGCTTTTAGAACTGTGTGGAGGGCGTGGGCTGACCAGATATATACTCATACTGCCAGAATTTACTCCATCATGCTTATAAATATATACTTGTTCATTGTGAAAAAGGTTTCCAGTCCATTTCCCTTTCCTGTATGTGACCTATATTGGCTTCATGGCTTTGAATTCTAAGTCCAGCGAGACTTCTAATACTAGAATTTTATAAGAAATTTTTTGGCTTCCTCAGTAATTGAGACAGGAAAGCTGCTATTTTCTTCCTTATACACAAAATGTGACTAATAATGTAGAATCGTCATATTAACCCATGCACATACACACAAGTACGTGTGAATGCACATGTACAGTACATGCATGCTGACACATGTAGACACACAGGAAAGCATAAGTATTACCATATGCATGTACATGCATGTATGACACACACACTCATGCATGTACACACTTACGCATTTTGGACTAGATGAAGGCTGGAAAACAAGACCACAGCATTAATGCTATTTGATCCTCACGCACTTCTTCCTGATGATTTCAGAGTATTTCTATTACCCAAGCACTACAATCTTTTTCTCACTTTTCAAAAATAACACTTCTAGACTCTCTTCCACTTGAGCACACACAAACTACTTGTGTTTCATAGAAATTTTTTTAGTATTTTACCTAGCTGACAAAGATTGACAGCTGAGTACCTGGTAAAATTTTTCTGTAAGATTCTTAAGCAGTTGTGGAGTATTTGGATCTGGCTTTAGTGTGTCTAGGTGCTGAACTCCGTCCTAGCACAAGGTCACTGCTTACCGCTGGCCAGGGAATGAGAGAGACAAGTCTAGCCAGGAAAAGTTCCCATGCCACTTTGTCATGTAATATATATATAATAAAAACTATTAGATGTATTATAAGGTTCCAAGAGTTGCCTGGAAACTGGTTGCTAAGCAAGTTAAATTCTGAAGAGTAGGAGGTGTATAATTAGCTTTAAATACCTTCTGTGGTTAGTAATTACCCTCAGAAATCAGTGTGACACTCATGAGGGGCTGTGTTCATGGAAGGCATAATTTAAAGAGGTACTGTTTATTAGCAAATAGCATCCTTATCAACAGGCATAGGGGAAGATGTTGAGGTCTCCCATGGATCTCAAAGAAAATAGGCTTTTTTGTGACATTGTTTTCAGTACAGAGTTGGCTGTCTTGTTGGGCCTGATACTTATAGGTGCTGAGCACTTGACATTCCCACTCTTTGCTGAGACTCACAAGCTCACGGCACCTGTCTGGGGTCCTTGATTCCAGGCCCATTGTAGGCAACAAAAGACTTTCAAAGTTGACTTCAGTGGGCACTGGATCTGACCCATGACCAGGCCCACAGTTATTCAATAAAGAAAAGCTTACTATTTCTGAGGAAAACAAGAAATCTCTAGAGGCCTTTTCTTTCTGGTCAGCACATGTGTCCTCTCACCAAGGCATACTGGCTCAAAGGGCTCATTCACCTGAGAATCTTAGTACTTTGTTTAGAACCGTGTTTTGTTCAGACATTGTGGTCACCCTGACCAGTAGTGGAGACTCTCTCCCAGCATGGATTTAAAAGCCTTTCACTGTCATCACTTCAGACTCCATAATACACCTGAATGAAAGCTGGAGGGCTTAACTGAGGGTATGCAATGGCTTACACATTTCCATTTTTTCATCCCTTTTTCCTTTCTCCCATTTCAAGCCGTTACTGGCGCCGGTGGAACAGATTCTGCAGGAGAAAGTGCCGAGCTGCTGTCAAGTCCAATATTTTCTACTGGCTGGTGATCTTCCTTGTGTTTCTCAACACCCTTACCATCGCCTCTGAACATTACAACCAGCCAGACTGGCTTACAGAGGTCCAAGGTGAGATGAGACAGGTGGTTCTGATTGCTGTCCCTGTAACCAAGGGACAAACAAACTTACAGGGAAGGAGAAAGAGAAAGAAAGAGTTAATGAGGTCTGATGACCCGGTATTTGAAATCTCAGTCTTGAACTACAAACAAATACAAACACAATCCTCTATTTACAGAGAATGCTAGACAGTATCTTAAATACATAATTGCATGAGAGGCCTCAGAGAACACTGAGGACTCAGCTGTTAGGAGCCAGCTACCTACCAGCTAGAGAGTTCCTTTAGATCCAGGTGAGGTCACATAGTCGGAGTTTACTGCTATCTGTGTATGCAGTACTTGGGCTGCCAGTTTAAGAGTAGATTCTCAGGGCTGTAAGTTCCCTAGTTTGTCACTCGAATGGCATTTATGATACATTCTGGTTACAAGGGAGGTGAGAAGGGAGGAATGATTTATGAAGTTCCTTTTAGTCTAAGAAATAAACAGCTGAATCCTCAGTGGAAATGAGAGCAGCTGAAAGGCTGAATTAAACAACAGCAGATAACATGGCAGCCAATAGCTGTAACCTGTACATCGGAAGATGACAAGTGTGACAGAAGGTTGTGCATTGGAAAGCGCAGTTCCTGTCAAGGAGGTTATACAGCTGTGTAATACATGCATGTAGGAAGTGTTGTGATTGAAACCAGGGCTTCTATGCAAAACATTTTCATGCACGGATTGCCAGCACATAGACCCACTTCCTTGGCTGCATGCTGAGCTGAGTCTTCTCTCTTTTCATTCTGACCTCAGCTGTTTTGCTGGTAGTAGTGGGTGGGATTTTTGGTAGTGGTAGTGGTTTTGGGTTAAATTATAATAATTATTCTTTATCTGTTTTTTCATGAGACACTGCCAATAAGGTGCTGCTAGCTCTTTTCACGGCAGAGATGCTGCTGAAGATGTACAGCTTAGGTCTCCAGGCCTACTTTGTATCTCTCTTCAACCGCTTTGACTGCTTTATTGTTTGTGGAGGAATCCTGGAGACCATCCTAGTGGAGACCAAGATCATGTCACCGCTGGGCATCTCGGTGTTGAGATGCGTCCGACTCCTGAGAATTTTTAAAATCACAAGGTACTTCTGTTTTCCATGGAAGCCAATTTTGCGGATGAAGCAGGGACAGGCTTAGGAGCACTACCATCATGGACAAATATGGTACTTGATATCTGTTCCACACACACATGTATCCAAATCACTGATCTCCTTGCCAGGGGCGGCTCCAGGCCCCAGCACGCTAAGCACATGCTTGGGGCGGCAAGCCGCAGGGGGCGCTCTGCCGGCGCCGCGAGGGCGTCAGGCAGACTGCCTTCGGCGGTTTGCCTGCGGAGGGTCTGCTGGTCCCACGGCTTCGGTGGACCTCCTGCAGGCTTGCCGCAGCACCAGTGGACCCTCTGCAGGCAAACCACCGGAGGCAGCCTGCTTGCTGTGCTTGGGGCGGCAAAATCTCTAGAGCCACCCCTGCTCCTTGCAGCTCCATTCCATCCACTATCCTACCTACTTCTTCATATAAACCATTTCTTCCTCCAAAGGGCATCCCAGTTTCTGCTCAGTCATCTGCGGTGTGTATCTTTGGCAGTACAGTGGTTTCTGGAGAGTAGCTGAGGACTAAAGGCACCTGCACACGATTGAGCAGAAACAGATACCTTCTTGGGGGGATGGGAGAAGGGAAGGGAGCAAGAAACAGCTGAGCAGAAATTCCGTAGCCAAAGTGGAGTAGTTTGAGACTGGCCTGTTGATAGGGGATTTAGGATGCTTGTGTGCTTTATGCCAGGGTAAGGATGTCCTTGGGATGGAGATATCAGCTCTTTCATAGGGAGGAAATGAGAGAAGTCAGAGTGAGGAGTTCATTGAGAATTGATCCCCTTTCTATACAGATTGGGGAGGCATGTCCATAGACGCTGACTTCGTGGGTGCTCTGGGGCTGGAGCACATACAGGAAAAAAATGGTGGGTGCTGAGCACCGACCAGCAGCTCACCTGTCAATGCCTCCCTCTCCCCACAGTGCCTCTCACCCACCGACGGCTCTGCCAATCAGCGCCTCCCACGCCTCCCAGCACCTCCAGTCCAATGCAATCAGCTGTTCCACAGTGTGCAGGAGGTGCTGGAGGGAAGGGATGGAATGGGGACAGGAAGAGGCAGGGTGGGGTGGGAGCAGGGGCTTGGGGGAAGGGGTGGAAAAGGGGCAGGAACCGGGGTGAAGCGGGGGTCGAGCACCCCCCAGGAACCAAAAAGTCAGCACTTATGGATACCTCACTTGAAGAAATGGGAAACTATCCTCCTGGGTGTTTAGCAAGGCTAGTTGGAAGTATTTTAAACTAAGCAGGTTGATGTATTAAAATATGGGAAGATGTTATCCACCAAGCTGCGTCTTTTAAGGGTCCCTGTCAAATCAAAAAGAAATTGGCATGTGCCCTTTTTTAGCTGCTTTATGGTGATTCAAGGAGGCTTGAAATGCTGCATTAAATGGGAAAAAAGCTGATCGAGAAGCCCATTGCCAACCCGAGCAGCCACAACAATGGGCAGACCAGAGGGTGGACCCTGGCAGCTTCCTCCCCCCAGTCCCTATGGAGAGAAGCATGGTGTCAGCCCTAGCAGCAACAGAGAGAGGACTATATCCACTTCCTCCTCCCATTCCAGTTCCTCCCTCAGAGGAGGGGAGCCCCACACTGGCAGCAGCAACTGAGACCTTCTTGAAGCTCTCTTTTTTTCATTCCCTTCTTTCTCTCCCTCCCTCTCCACAAAGGCACAGTGCCTCCTAGTCAGTGGTTCTGTTACCTCCTGTAATCAGGTACTGCAAAACACAAACCTGATTTAGCAGGACTTTGCCAGCATGAGGTGAAGTCACAGGAAATGTCAGCTTCTGACTCATTCAGATTTAGTATCTCCATATAAATTCATGGGGGGAACAGCTCACTGGTTTGAGCATTGGCCTGCTAAACTCAAGGTTGTGAGTTCAGTTCTTGAGGGGGCCATTTACGGATTTGGGAATTGGTCCTGCTTTGAGCAGGGAGTTGGACTAGATGACCTCCTGATGTCCCTTCCAACCCTAATGATTCTATGTTAAGTGGTCACTTGATGGAGAAAGGAGTCTGGGCCCCACCCATATGGTCTTGTAGTCAGCACTTTGTAAAAGCTTCAATTGTGGGGGTGAAACCATGGGTTTTCATGCAGACTCAGGTATGAAAATGGCCCTACAGTCATTTTAAACTTCCAGAAGGAGATCTCTGTGAAAACTGAGATAAAAACACAGAGCACAGGAAAAGCAAGACCAGATCTGGAAGACGTTCAAGATGGCAAAGCTGTGCTGCAGACAAAAACAACTGACTTGGATGCCAGATTAGTATAAGGTTTTATCCTGAATTTAACAGCCATTATAGAATCCAAAAAATTGAAAAACAACTTTGAAGTTTCTATGGTTCAGCTTACTGCCAAGGGTGGATGGCTTTCAAGGTCAGATGTCAAGGGCTGAAAAGAGGTTTACAGCCATAGAGACAGTTCAGGCATTGGCCAAGGCAAGGCTGCGACTATTCAAAAGGAAGGTGGCCTATTTAGAAGAGTCAGCTGAAGATACATGGAATAGGAACTAGCAAAAATAAAGTATTAGATTCAGCCTCCCGGAAGGAATGGAGAGCCCAGATCTACAGAGTTTGTCTTCTTTCTGGATCCCAGACAAAGGCAAAGGGTGACAAAATTTAATTAGATATGGTTCATTGAGCTCTGGGCCGAATTTCTATGGAAGGTGCCTGTCCCAGGCTTAAGATAATAGGATGCAGGTAGGCCATCCTACCAGCAGGTTTTACTGAAAAAGAAGTAACACATGATGAAGAGGAAGAGTAGTTTTTTTCAGGACTCTTCTCCATTCCTGCAGAGAGAAAACAACTGGTTAGTCTCTAAGGTGCCACAAGTACTCCTGTTCTTTTTTTTTAGAGAGAGAACAGTCTACAATCCTGCTGGGAGAATTCTCTGTAAAAAAGGGCATAGATGTGGAACTTTTGCCTAGAAATCCAGAGAGTGTTTAAGGGAACTCAGACCCTTACATTTGGAAATTAGAAAGAAACACTGAAATATGCCAAGACCCTGCTTCTTGTGAGTGTTCTTTCTAGTAGAACTGCCAGTTTTCCCATTCTTCACTCAGCTCTAAACACAGTGATGATTTAGTGTCATTAATATTATAGACACAGGTGGAATAAGCCACATGCATGGAATGATAATAAAGTAAAACACCATCCTAGAAAGGGCAGAAGGGCAGAAAAGATAACAGTGTAATGCTATATGTCAAATATATATTTCTGACTGACATGCAGATATATTGGACATAGAAATAGTGATAATCAAGAGGATAAAAAGATGCACAAATCATGGAAAATATGATGGCAAGGTATATCTTAGACAACTTAATCTTCATATATTTATGTGAATTTTCCATGATAAGTATCAAGTGTAGACAAACTCTCAATGCATCAAAAATATGCACGTATATGAAAAGTGTGACTACTACTTCATAATACCATAGAGCAAATAAAAACACAGTTGAATGAATATCTCATAGTTTTGGGAACCACTGTTAGAATTTCAAGAGCAAACATTACTTTGACAATTATAAATAGTCATCAGAATTATTTCATGACATAAATTAAGAAGCAGCAGTATAATCTGTTTGTTTTGTTCTCTCTAATTTTTACAGTGTTGTACAGAATATCTTCCCATGCTGAGAGAAGTCAAATGACTGTCAAATGAGCTATCCTAGATGGCTTTATAAAACCCTATATTTATTCCTTTATATAAACTGAAAAGTAATCCATTTATTCCTAACTATAAACTTAGATTCATATGTTAAAGCTAAGTCCTGCCACTGGATATCCATGGTTGGTTTTCTATTAAGTCAATGAGGGTTCTTATACCTCCAAAGAGGTGTCTGTGTTGGGTGAACAATGTTGGAAGCACTAGTGTAGACAGCCCACCATCATTATCACCATTTTAAGAACCGTATCTTGAGACTGTAGGTATCACAAAGCCATAGTTGAAGGTGTATAAAAACAGGGAAGAAGAATCTTGGGACTTTCAAAGCACAGTACTGAGAATCAGGACTCCTGATTTTAGTCCAAGCTCTTCAGTGGATTCTGTATGTGGTCTTGGGCAAGCCACTTCTCTGTACCTTAATTCCTCCAGTTGAAAGCTGGGGTTAACAACAGTACTGGCCTACCTCACAGGGGTTTTGTGAGGCTTAGTTCATTAATGTTTGTAAACTGCTTTGAAATCCTCAAGTGGGAGATGTTATAGAAGTGCAAACTGGCAATTCATTTCTTAGTCCTAATGGTGAAAGCAAGAATGGTTTTCTCCTTTACAGCTCGGTTTCTGCTGCTTGTTGCTGAAATGAATTCAAATATGTGTATGTATGATATCACAGATTGTTGCCATGAAAATTACTGTGATGTCACAGGCACAGCATTTTTTTTAATTTATTTATTTTGGCGGTATGATGATAGAAGAGGAGAAAATGGGGGGTGAGAGTTCTTTTTCAAAATCCACTGAAATATGTTTGAATACTCCAGGCCAAATCCATTCCTGGGTGGCTCCATTGAGCTAATTGAGTTACTCCAAGGATGGCTTTGACTCTCATGGTTTGGGTTTGTTCCTGAACCAGCTAAAGTTAAGCTATAAGGGGTTACTCCGGATGTACACTAGGGAAAAGGTTGAGTTTAGGTCAGGTTTAGCTCACACACAATAGCTATAACATAATAAACTTGAGCCCTGCTCCTGGTCAAGACAAACCCTCACTATGCAAACCTGTTTTCTGAATGGCTAGTTTAATTTTGTGCTGATGTCATACTTGGGTTTAAATCCTCACACGAGTGCAGGTAAGACATCACTGTCATCTCACTTATTTACTTTGAAGTTTTAATGTCCCATAATAAAATGAATCTGGAGTGCTGACACATCTATAAGAATTATAAAGAAATGTTGACCAGATAAATGGCTAAGGAGCTGGGCCCGAATCCAGCAATGCCTTTAAGCACCTGTGTAATTTTAAGCAAGTCAGTGAGACTATTCACATGTTTTAAGTTACACATGCATTAGGGGCTTTGCTGTATTGCAAACTAAAGGAGTTGTGCCTTAACTGAAATTATCTGAACTGGAGGAGTTTGATGTGCAGGGAGATACTCTGGAACAGCTTAATCTCTGGTGTAACTCCACTGAATTTAATGGCGTTACACCCGGTGTGAATTTAGCCCTCTTTCTAGTTCACTTGCTCTTCCTCCCAAAGTGTAAAAGTATGTGAGCTGTAAGTGTGAACAGAGATGGGAAAAGCTGTTAATTGCACATCCACTGAGGAAGTTTGGTGATGTTGATCCCATAGCTTCAGTAGATTTACCTTACTTCTTCAGTTTGGTGTTGCCCATCTTTTGGTTAATCTTGCAGTTAAACTTTAAAGCAGCCTAGCCTCCTTGCAGCACTGCCACTGGACGGGGAAAAACACATTTCTCTTTGATGCTCAGCCACTTGTGATGAGCTGGTTGCTAAACTTCAGAGGAAAGGTCCACATGCCCCTCCAGACCTGGCCACTAACCTTTGCAAAGTAACCGAGCCTCTCTGATGTTTCCCTCCCCCATGAAAAAGGAAAGCAGCTCCTTTTGCCTTGTTTTCGTAGAACACTTGGTTAATGGCATCCAATTCCACTCTGTTTGTTGTAATGATAGGGAAGGCACCGTGTTCATTTGGGGTGAAAGTCATTCCTATGCAGAAGGCCAACACAAGGTCTGTGCACCATTTAAATGCCACTTAAACCCTATTTTAAGTGGTTAATGGTACTTGAGTGGTGCACAGGCTGTATGCTGGCCCTTTATGTAGGTGTCAATTTCCCCATTAGTGATCATATGTGAAATTTACTGAAGTATAGAGTTTAGAGATTAAAAACAGCTGTTAGCTCACCTTCTTCCTTGACTAATGTAGAATTAGAAAATATCATCTGCTCTCTTGGAATGCTTATGTGAAACAAGTGATAGGTCGATACTGGAAGAACCTCTCTGTTAGTGCTTTTTAGGTGTAAATCTTCAGAGGTGCCTGAGGTTTTCACCATATGATTCCAGTTGGATTCAATAGGATTAAATCAGGGATTAATATGTTCTTACATCCCAGTCTACCTAAGGTACTTAAATCCTCCCCCTTCCACCTCTGCTACCATAGTATCTTGGTTGCCTCATAGTCTTTATTGTATTTGTCCCATAACGCTCCTCTGAGGTAAGGAAGTGCTATTATGCCCATTTTACAAAAGGAACTGAGGCAGAGAGACTAAGTAGCTTGCCCAAGATTACACTGAAAATCTGCAGTAGAGTATCCAAATGAACCCAGGACTGTCAATTCCTAGCCAAGTGCCCTGGATCATCAACCAAGATGGTAGGCACCTGAGTACAGATTGTTGGCATTCATGTGGTTCAAACCTTTTTTCAGTGCTTTAAATCTGGGGGGAGGGGCTAATGAATATAATATTTCTCTGTTTGTGTGTGGTTAGAATTAGCATTCCAACAACACAGGACTGTTCTGCTGTGCCCTCCTACTGTTAGAGAAGCTCAAATGAAAGCTCATCCAAGGGATACATGGTGACCTAAAAATCTAGAGAGTCATGCTCAGAGAATGTTCCAGGCCACTCACATGGGATTTAATGCTCTTCTGGTGCCTGACCCATAAGCAGAAGGAATGGACTCCCTCATCATAAGACAGGAGGTATAGAGCTGCTGATGCCTGCTCCCCTCCTATCTATGCCTATGCAGAAGATGTGACTGGAACTTCAGCATGAGACTTGAGTCCACAATAGCTGCTGTGGAATGGACAGTATTGGCCAGTGTTGAACTTCTGGGTGAGGAGGTATGCAGAGGGAGTCACTTATTACTAGAGTAACAAAGGATGAAGGATCTGCAGATGGAAGACAAATTGACAGATCATGACTGGACACTATGGAGGATGTGCAACTTGTTGAGACCCAACAAGTGTGTGTGTGATTAGGGGGAATGATTAAAGGATAACAGGTTTCAGGTCAGCTCTGCTGTCAGACCCATAACTGCTGCTGTTGGGGTAACACTAGTATAAGAAACGGGGCCACCACAGAGCTTGAAGTAGAGTGGGAGGTGTCCAGCAGCCAAGAGGGCAGCATGGAAGCTGCTTCAGAGTGGACACTCTGTGTCCCATAATGCAGCCTGTTTTTATGCCAGTGCCATTCTGTAGTTTGGTGCAGAGGGAATGCAAAGTATGGCCACAGCCCATCTTCTTCCTGTTCCCTTTGGACCACCGTGAGCCCCCAGGCAGTTTGGATGCTCTCCTGAATGGGCACACAATGGGTTGAAGGCACTTTGCAATGTCCCCACTCTGATCCCATGACTGATATATGAATACAGTGGGCGGGGAGGAAAATTGCCAATCCTATCAATTTAACACTAGTTGGTTTAATAGCTGCAGTCAACACTGTATATCATTATATAAAATGGTTTGGAATGTAGGGTTTGGAACTGTCACAAACAGTTTATTCTTCTGTCAGTAATTGCACTAAATGGGCTTCGTCTTAGTAATGTCTATGAAATTTATGCCTGTCTCAAAAGCTTTTTAAAAATGTTCTGTTGATTTTTAACATTGGGATCCAATTGGCACCAAGGTACCAGGGTAATATTAGAAAATGTCAAGCTGGAACTAGTTAGGAGTATTTTAAAGATGTACTGAGGCATTGTAACGAGTTAGATGCATACAGAACAGTGGTAGTGTGCAGTTCGCAGAAGCAAAAGGCAAAGGAATTGTTAAGGGCCTGAATCTGATATCACACCAATGCATCTCCGGAGTATCTCCACTGAGGGCAATGGTGTTACACTATTGAAAACCAGTGTGGGAGAAGGAGATGGCCCTGAGTATCTACACCAGAAAGCTCAGCAGCCTCCATCCAAGATTAAGCACACGCGCGCACACATGCACACACCAGATTTTGGACAAGTCTGTATTTGCATCCAAATAGTTTCCCCATCTGTTCTTGTCCGTTATTACAGAGCCATTCTCTGGAGTCAGGTATTCTGGCTGCTGTACCAGCTGTGAGTGTTGTAATGAGGTCGGTTAGAATGTAACTCACTGAAGCAGCAAGAACTAATCACTGTATATTGATAAGAGATTTGCAGCGCATTAGTCTGAGAGCACTGCAGTAATCTTCTGTCTGTGTGTGTGGCCGGGGGCAGGGGGGAATTGTGTACGTACACGTGTGGTAGTAAAATTACTCATTTACTGCAGTAGGTCTCATTATCTCAGGGAAGCACATGGATGATTCACTGCTTAACAGGGTGTTTGGAAATGCTTGTTTATATGCAGCAGGCAGCCTGAAACAATATCTGATGCAGTCCGTGAGCACCTGCCCTAGGAAACGAATCTTAACCACCTCTCTTTGGCTCCCGCAGGTATTGGAACTCCTTGAGTAACCTAGTGGCTTCGCTGCTGAACTCAGTCCGCTCCATCGCTTCCCTGTTGCTTCTTCTCTTCCTCTTCATCATCATCTTCTCGCTCCTGGGAATGCAGCTCTTTGGGGGCAAGTTTAACTTTGATGAGATGCAAACCAAGAGGAGCACTTTCGATAACTTCCCCCAGTCCCTCCTCACAGTGTTTCAGGTATGAGTCCCAACAGTTCCAGCAAAGAATTGATAGTCTGCTCATGTGTGGCCCCTATTGGGGTGAGCAGGGCCTGGATCATTCCTGTGCAGACTGGTATTCAGTGAGACTGGAGATTAAATTAGTCTGCTGCAGAAAGTGATCCATGACCTTAAGTTCTGCAGTTGCTGAGTTGGAGGCCAAGGTTAGGAGCTGAGCTGAATTCCATCTATAGCAGAGGTCAAACTTCATGTGCCTAATTTGGTGAGGCCAAAGGATAGGCACTGCCCTTTCAAAGGCTAGCAAATTGCAGTGTAGCCTTGCATTAGTTCTCTGCCCTAACAAAGTACTGCTGGGTCTGAGAGGAAAAGGTTCAAGAAAACCAGAATATGAATCTAGTATCTATATTCTGAGTACTGCTTTGCAAGTGTTCATAAAAGAGCAGAGGTATAGCTAGCTTGTGTCCATGGTGAGGGGAAGTGAAAATCACCTGCTATACAGAGGTATATGTAGCTGTGACTTACTCCGCTGTGCTGAACGTTCTGTTCCAGCACTCAGTTCAGCAGTCTGACTGATGCAAACAGGCACACCATGGCATCATATGGAAATGGCCAGGAAACCTGAACACAGCTTTCTTGGATATCTGCCTGGCTTTAGTGGTCAGACCTGACGGGGACATCTGGACATTCAGAGCACAGGCCCTCTCAGCTTCTTTTTGTTTTCTGGTTGGATACATCCACCAGTCTGAGTCCCCCAGGGAGTTTCTCTAGGAGAGGGTGGGGTTTCTTTGTTATCATGGGGTTTTCAGGTTTGTTTTGTGGTCTAACATTGTGTCCCTTATTGGTGGGAATGTGTCATTTAGATCCTGACTGGGGAGGACTGGAATTCGGTGATGTATGATGGGATCATGGCTTATGGCGGCCCCTCTTTTCCAGGAATGTTGGTCTGTATTTACTTCATCATCCTCTTCATCTGCGGAAACTGTATCCTTTGATGCTACCTTTTCTCCAGGCAGGGCTGTATTTAAAACCATGTTTTACTACCTTATTGTGTCAGGGGAATATGAATTTCGTGAGTGTCACCTTTACAGTTTACTTGGCTCTGCATTTTGGCTTCTGACAGCTAAAAGTCAATGCCATCTAATGAATTTTAACTGATACTAAGACTTTCAGTTGACAGAGAAGGGTAAGGCCGAACCAATATGCCAAATACCATTTTGGTTTAATTCCATCATCCTTTTGTTCACCAGACCTTAGTCCTTACTTTGTCCAGAAACTAAACTGTGTACCTACTACTCTATTTGCAGTGTATTTTTTGCTTTAATTTATTCCATTATTATCTTTATACACCCCATGAGGAACAAATATATATGTAGTTTACAGTATACAGTGTACAAATGCTCTAAAAGTAGCATGTTTTACAGATTAGATTTTATGTGAAATCCTACATTAACTCATTTATACACCAGTGTGATAGAGATCTCCTTTCTATACTACAGTGTACTTGTATAACAAATATAAAAACTCTATACCCTGTTATCTATGGGTCAGAGCTGGTACTGAGCACCCTTAATACCCATTGACTTCAGTGGGGATTGAAGGTACTGATCACACTCCAGGAGAGTCAGCACATCGCATAGAAGGCCCTGTGTATATGAAACACAGCTGTCCTTTCCACTTGAGTTTTCATGAAGTACATGACTGTAGATCTGTCCTAAATCCCTGTCTGCTATTAGTTCCTCCTGGTTTAGTTTGTGTTCCCCTAATGGATGATCCCCTCCCTAGAGATAATACATTTTTCCTGCTGATTCTTCTGCGCGATCATCTTGTAGACTCATCCCAACCCCTTTGACCTTTCTTCATAATTTAGATCTCTCAGACCCTGATGTCTGACATCTCTGTTGCCCTATGCTGCCCTCTCTTCAAAGTGAGATAGTGCAGTTCCATTTATCTGAAGGTCGAGGGAGGCAGTTTGTCATCTTAGAAAAGGTTGCAATTCAGGTCCTCCTGTAAACAGTGAAAAGGAAAACATCAGCCAGCTTTGCAAGCCAGCTGGCTTTGGAAGGCTGCATTTTGGGCCCTTGACCTCATAGCACGGTGACCGTCCAGAAGGGTTCTGTATATTTACAATACAAGCCTTTAATTGGATTTCACTTCAGTAGGATTACGCTGTAGTAAGAACCTACACCAAGGAATTCATAAGAGAAGCTGAAATTCAACTTTGTGGTAGAGAGGTATCTCTGAACCATGATTAATCTAGACATGAGGGAAAGGATGGAGCTACAACTCCAACTCCAAATTTCCTAACTTGTCCATCCAGGCCCCTCAAGTTATTTGAGCGTGATTGCTTTGTATTGAATACCTTACATGCACGGGCTTACATTGGGACCTGACAGAGCTGCCAAATGATTCCCTCAGCACTCAGCTATAATGAATTTCACTTTGGTCCCCTTAGAGATAAACTGCTAATGACAATGCTATATGTAATGTCAATTATGGCCAATCAAGTCTGTGGGGAGACCTTTAATGAGGTTGTTCAATTCAAGTACATAGGCCAAAATTTTCCCAGGCAGGTGCCTAATATTATGAGGATCTTGAATATGTATTTAGGCTCTTAAAGAAAAGTGGCCTGCTTTTTCAAAGGTTGAACCCGTGTGCATTTTCCATTATCTTCAGTGGGACTTTAGGGTGCTCAGCTCTTTTGAAAAACAGGCCACTTTGAATTCAATACGTACATATGGATTTAGTTGCCTAATTCAGGAAGGCAGGATTTGAATGTTTTGAAAACACAGTGTATTGTATTAGCCCTGGGGGCTGAGGGTATATGGGTATGTGTCTGTGTGGCCTAACCATTTGTGAGATCTGACTGCAACTTGGCATTTCAGGTGATTAGGGTTCTCCCTGTCCTGGTCTACAATTTTCCAAGCCCATTTTCTTTACAGATATACACAAACAGATATCCTGCTGAATGTATTTTTGGCCATCGCTGTGGACAATCTTGCCGATGCCGAGAGTTTGACATCTGCTCAGAAAGAAGAGGAAGAGGAAAAAGAAAGGAAAAAACTAGCTAGGTAAACCCATCTATAGCTATCGTTTTAAAAACTAAAGTGGTTGAAATGGGGGAGCAAAAGGAAGGCTTTAGGGTTACCATGCTGCACCGCTGTGTGAGGAAACCCGGCTATTAGGGGGACCCTGAGCTCACTCTTCCTTGAACTACCTGGGCTGGGAGCATTGTGGAGGTGATACTCAGTGGAGGAGGCTGCCCCATTAATACCCTGAGTTTAAAGCATGTCACTAGCTCCTGTGGCTGGGACAAAGAGGAGGCATGCAGGGCGAAGAGGCTTGTGCAGTAAACGTGGCGTTGGAGGAGGAGAAGTAGGAAGTGATAACAACACAATGACCCCATTTGAGCTACCCTAATATTTTCTGATCCTCACCCCACCCTCAGTGGTTGATGTTTATCAGGGACAGTCTCAGCCATTACTTCCCAAGACCAAAAAGTCAACCACTTTTTCACTTGTGATGCCACATCCCCCATTCCTCATCCCAGTTCCAGTGGTGCTTCTAAGGACTCCTGGTAAGGGTGAAATTTCACTCAGATTTTCTTCTTTCCTCCTGGCTGTTGGCAGCAGGGAAGCTTGATGTTCTGTCACCACCTGTTACTTCTTGTCCCCATATCTTCTTCCTGGTTGCTTGGAGAGAGGAGCTGCTCTGATACGCTGATCATTCTGCAAGACACCTTTGCAGCTCACAGAGTATTCCTATGATCAGGGCTCTATTTGCCCTGCCTAAGAGCAGGCATAGCAAGCAGAGCACAAATAACCAGCAAAGACCATCAGACTGCTGGCATGAAACTGGGAGCCATATTAAGGAAAATCTGCAGGCAGTATAACTCAGGATTATAGCCTAGGGATTGAAAACTATTCATACAGTATATGTGTTGGGTGAGTGAAGAGAAGGCCTATGGTAAAATCCCTAGGCCTGTGGTCAATGTACACACACACATGCGTGCATGCATACATTACTAAGAAGCTCTGCATATACTGTCATTGATGTTGCCTTTCCAGCCTTTAGGAAGGAGGATCCTGCTGGCATGAATGGAGATGCCAGCTGATTATTGTCATGTTTTGTACTGCACTATACTACATTTCTGAAAGGGAATCCCCTTTTCCCCTTTGTAAATGTTTGCTTTTTATCCTGTTGAATTGTTAGGACCACTAGTCCTGAAAAGAAACAGGAGATTGAGAAACCAGCTGTAGAGGAGGAGACAAAGGAGGAGAAAATTGAGCTGAAATCTATCACTGCTGATGGAGAGTCTCCGCCTACTACCAAGGTCTGCTGTCTCTTACCACCCAATGTGCTATGAGCAGTTCAGATTTCTGAGTGAACAAAAAGTCAGGGCACAGTCTGACCAGGGCTTTGTCTCTGTCTCCTCTGTTTTGTCAGATCAATGTGGATGATTATCAGCCCAATGAAAATGAAGAGAAGAACCCATATCCTACTACAGAAGCTCCAGGTACATCCCATCCCCTTGTCTTTACCACTGATCCAGCAAGGAGAGGCTCTAGTTCCTAAAGTAATAGTAATAACAGTTTGATCATATTGATTCAAATTATTTTTATTATTATAATTATCCAAGTTCTGAGATACCTCAAATTTGTGTCAATGGCTGATGCGGTCACAACAGCCCACACAATTGGGGGGCAAAAAAAGTGAAGTAAAAACACTTCTCCCCTCACCCTCTTTGGTGTGCCAGCAAAGCTAGCCCTAAATCTGGGTAAAGAATACAGATTTTCCTGGCATGATCAGTTTTCCAAAAACTCATGCTGCCAATTGTCCCTGGTGGTGGTATCAGTGAAATGCTAACAGATCAGCTGCATGGTTATTTGCTGTTGTATTTTACCCTTAATTGAAGTGAAGTGAATTGTATGGTAGTTCCCAGAATTGTTCTTTTCACCCTTTTTGAAAATTGGAATGACATTTGTTCTTCTTCAGTCCTCTGGTACCACTCCTGGTCTTAGTGATTTGTGAAAATGATAGCTATTATCCCTGCAATTTCCTGGCTGCTTCTCTTGGGTCCCTCAAATCAAAAAGCAAATCAGAAAGGTCATGTGATTTGAAATTTTTCATATCTTCAGGTATATTTTTAGGAATCTGTTATCTATTATTAGACCAAATTTGCTATAATAATCTATTAGAGAGACAAGGTGGGTGAGGTGATATCTTTTATTGAACCAATTTATTTTGGTGAAAGAGACAGAAGTTGGTCCAATAAGATGTTAACTCACCCACCTTGTTTCTCTATTATCCTGGGACCGACTCGGCTATGACAACACTGCATATAATAATCTATGACATTCTATTCTATATGGTCGTCTCATTCTGTTGTGTGAAACTCTGACCCCACAGAACCCATCTAGGGCCTAGGACAATTAGTTCTCAAAAAATTTGGTCCAGGGCTTCCCCTACCTGTTAGGAAATAATTTTTCCAATCAGTTGTATTTCTCCCTCCCATTTATCAGCTTCCTTGTGACCACCTGACATTATGGGCTCATCGTCCTCTTAGCTAACCAAGCCTGGTGTGCTACATGAGGGGCCATGTGTCCATATCCTGTCCCTCTGAGACAACACCTGATCTCAGACCTCTTCTTGCTCACTACCTGCATGCAGATGTACTTTAGCTGTGCCTAGACTGCAGTACTGCATTTTTCCTAGATGTTGTCTTTTCTCATCTGCAATCAGCTATTTCTACCAGCTATCAATCCGTGGCTTAATCTCTTAAATCCAGTGATCCTTTCACAGACACCATCATCCCACCCTCTAAAATCCCTCATGCTCACCCAGTGCCTGAAAATGATTTGAAATGGTCATTTCATGTGTTTCCCCGCTAGCTGGACCTTTATTCTTAAAACCTCCCCACTCACTCTTCCATCAGCTTCACTTGCCTCACTCCCACTAACCTCCTCTTACAGTATCTACTACACAATCCAGCATTAAACCTCCATCACCACTGATCCTCAGAGCACTTATTATGCAACTCACCACTCTGCCCCCTTCCTCTGCAGTGTCTCCAAAAGAGATCAGCACCATCAGTGAGTTTACATATAGTAGAAAGATGATGATGATGATGATGAGCGATTCATCAAGGTAAAACAGGGTGCAATCTAGTTCAGCTACAGAAAAAATTTCAAATCCCAACTCTCAGACATCCTGTGAGAGTTTGGGCAAGTGCTTAACCTCTTCCTCAGTTTCCCCATCTGTCGAACAAGGCCATCTACTTATCTACCTCATAGGAAATTTGTGAGAGTCAGTTCATTAATATTTGTCAATAACTTTGAAATCCTCACGTGAAAAGCACAAAAAAATGCCAAGTGTTACAGTTATAATATTATTACAGTCATTAACCTCATCGCCTCCTTTACGTGGACAATACAGAAAAACACACATGAAAGAATGTTTCTTAAACCCATAGAGTCTGTGAAAAGTATAAACTTCCAGTGTATTACAAGATGCAATACAATAGAAACATGAGCTGTTACAGAAATAAACTTGTTTAAACAAGGTATGTGCTCTGTGTACTGAACGCAAACATTTATCCAAAACCCTCTGAGCTGAATTCCTGCTAACCAAGGTGTGGAGAGAGAAAATCCCATTTGTGTGCACTCAGGTTATGCATTGAAAAGGTTGCTTTTCTCCTGTCGCCAGTAGCTATGCACCAAGATTAAGATATGAACTCATTCATCTGCATTTTCTAATGTGTTGAAAGCCCAGCCAAACACAGTGACTGGCCCTAAGGGAAGGAGAAAGAAAGCAGAATGTGGAGCTAGAGTCTACCTGGAATTTATCTCATTTTGTGTGGGCCAAAGAAACTATTCTATTAAAGTAGAATTACCTCATAGGTGTTGGCCGGAAGATGAATGTTGTGTGAAGCCAATAATCTCTCCCATCTTTCAGCATTTCTATCTATCTTACTAACTAAAAGGGAAATGCTATTGCACCATGCACAAAGCAACGTCTGACTTAAGCAGGGGCTTGAAATCCTCAAAGGGTAAAAGTTCTCTTTCAAACCTTCCCCATAAGGCCCAAAGGCCCCATCTCTGCATTTCTTCCTTGCGGGTTAGTCACTGATCTCTGCAGTGCCTGCAGCTCTGCTTCTGAGGAACTTGGTTCAAGAGTTTTACCTTTGTCTCCAGTCTTTCAATTCTTCTCTCTCCTGAATTCTAAAAAATGACAATTCTGAGAACTTCTGACTGGTGTTCAACAAAGCACCCATCCCTAGTGTTTTCTCAGTGGTGCACTCACTCATCTTGACACAACCTCAGGCAAGGTGTTGGCTCTATGCAGGGCTCATATAATGCAAGAGGAGAAGTTTCTACCTGTAGTTCAACCCAGAGAAGTAACTGAAACTTCTGGGTATATAAAGTGCTCTGCACTCAAGTGAACCAGTTACTGATACCCCATAGCATTAAAAAACCCAACTGTTCCTTACAGGAGAGGAAGAGGAGGAGGAGCCTGAAATGCCTGTCGGCCCTCGGCCACGCCCAATGTCTGAACTGCACCTCAAAGAGAAGGCTGTGCCCATGCCGGATGCCAGTGCTTTTTTCATCTTCAGCCCTACCAACAGGTACTTGAGAAGTTGCTGTGCTGCAGTGTTCCAACCATGAAAGGCAGTTCAGGTCTCCTGTTTGTATTGGACCCCCAGGAACATGCTGTGCAGAGCTTCCTGGCTTCAGTGACCCAGTCAGTCCTGCAGAACCCCCTGCTTGGAATCCCACATGAAAAGCTCTGCTCCAGGGAGCTGTATGCCAGTATCGCTGCCTAAGGGGAGTTCAGGGCACCTAGAAAGTTTATAGGAGAGGCAGGTCATGAATACTTTGTATAAAAGGGTGCCACCCCCTACTCTTACAAGCCCTCCAACCCCCAGTTGAGTGTGTGCATGCCTGCAGTTTTTCTCAATTTCCTCCACTCACAGTGCCCCCTGTCAGTTACTGTGCTCATCAGGTGGGTCTTCCATGACTTAGCCCTCTGGCTGAGTCACACACAGGCCTGTGTGAAACTAAACAAAACAAACCCCATTTCAGGGTATACTGGCCAACCAGGCCTATCTCAAAGCACTCAGTAATGTATTGCAGCTCTTCCCAGCTCAGTCCTTTAACAGTCCAAGAGGGCCCATCACGGTACCCTCAGTTGGTCATATCTCTGCAGCCCTCCACAGGCTCAGTCCTCAGTCTGACCAACAGAGTCTATCTCAGTATCCTAGTTGGCCAGCTTCCATGCGAAGGTTCCTGCTCTGGGATGGAGCAGCGTCCCCTGGAGACTCTTTGTCTGTCATTTAGTCCTCTGACCCTGGCTCTCCAGCTGGGTCAGTCTCAGTTCAGCCCTCTTCCTCCCCACAGGAAACAGGATGCTGAAAAGTGGATGGAAGAGGGGAGCTCATGGCTCCACAGAGCAGGGCTGGCCTGCTGGGGGCAGCATTCAGCACCAGCACAATCTCTCTGGTGTCCATTCTGGGGAGGTGTGGGTACTTACTGCCCCCTACATAGGGCTGTGGTGCTCTGAGCCACATTCTAGCCCTCAGGAGATCAGTACCAGTCTGACCAGCACAGGGGCTCTGGGGTGACCTCCATCAAAGTTGAAAAGAAACCTGGGCACTAGAAATAAAATACACAAAATAGGAGGTCCGGAGAAGTTGAGGAATTGTTATGGCATCTACAGCGTTTCATCTGTTCATCACCAGTTCAGATCATTTGTGATCAACAGCCACTGAAGGGCATTACCATTGTAGGCTGCTGAGTGGCCAGTCATGTGTAGAATATGTTGGTGATCTGATGGCCTCCTGAGACCACAAACCTATTTTATAGAGATCGCTGTAAAGCCATCAAATGCCAATGATTGCCAGTCATTAGGGACCTGCTCCCATTGAAATCAATGACAAAACTCTCATTGATTTCAGTAAGAGTAAGATTTGGCCCCCTGGGTTGAGTTGGTGAATTAGTGAGGAAAAGCTACTTGTATCATTAACAGTTCTCTCAAGGCCTTTCTTCTCTGCCCTATTCCCTTTTAGTTGGAAATGTCAGTAATTGCATCCATCTGTATTCTTCCATTTAAATTAAAAAATCTCCTCCTCACACCCTGGGACAGTGCTAGGACTTTGGAGTCTAATTAACAGATGGGTTTCCTGATGTACCATATTGATGCACAAATAACATAAGTGCAAAAACCAGGTCCATCTGGCACCAGGAGTACATGTGGTGCTTTCTTTAGGTGAGGGTGCTTAATTATGTCAGACACACATAACTAAAAACATGTGGCATGATTGTGCCAAGCCCTGCATTGGTGTCCAAAGGGGAATGGGTACAAGGAACCTCATCTCTCTTGTGCCCCAGTGCAGGGGTCTTTGTGCTCTCCTGAATATAGTACCATGTGAGGCTAGTGCCATTGGTGGCACTAACTTCTCCAAAGGGAATGGGAGACTATGGCTGTCACAAAAGGGAATGCATGCTGCGCCCTTCCAAGGACATATCAGAAAGCATGCTTGCCTGATGCACAAGGCCTCCCAGAACTTCCATGGGGTCATTGTATAGGAGTGCAGTCCCAACATGAGGCTGTCATAAAGGGTGTGCGAGTGTATATAGCAGGCAGTGGGGTAACGGCAGTCAGGACTCTTGGATTCTAATTGTAGCTCTGCCGCTGACTCACTGCGATTTCTTGGGCAAGCAATGTAACCTCTGCACCTATCTGGAAAGTTGATCTAATAGGGGTTGGGGGTGTTATAAACCAAAAAGGGACTGAAATAAGATAATGATGCTTTAGTCCTCATTCTTTGTAAAGTGCTCTGAGATCTTTGGGTGGAGGGAGCTATGGAGGTGCATAGTAAACTGGGGAAGGGCACTTTTCCATTTGACTGGAGTTTGTTTTATCTCTTGCCTGCTAGGTTCCTGCTAAGGGTAAGAATTGCTTTGTATTAGGCTGAGCTTCAGCAAAGAGACACCGCCTGACATGATGATAGGCCCCTAGAAGCCCCAACTTGCACCTGATTTCCTGTTATTGTCTGAGGCAAGGGTAGTGAGTGGAGCTCTTCTAGCACCTCTCCAGAGAAATTCCAGTTCCATTTCGGGTTCCACGGTAAATGAAAAACATGTATGGAAAAGAAGCGAAAAGAACCTCTGAAGATTCCTCTTACCTGGGTTTCTATCTCATTTAGTTCCCTTTAATTGAGGCAAGTGGTGTAATTTCAGGATGAACAAACAGGAGGTCATTTATTTAAAAACACAACTAAATCTGAATAGGGACCCAAACGTATGTAAACAGAATGGCTGCCACCCTCTCTTTCCTTCATTGAAGCACCAAGGGCCCAGTCCTGCAAGATGTTAAGCATCTCCTATGGCTCCCTGCGTGGCTGAGTGGGAGCTGAGGACACTCAGCACTTTGCAGGATCAGGTACAACTGCCTGGCCTAGCTTTTTCCCCCACTCTTGGGTCAGAGGGACTTATGCAAAACATTCTTACAGGTACAGACTCAGCAGCAAAGGTGGAGGAGTCCCACCCCTTAGCTCTCTCTGCAGCTGGTTCTGATAGATAAGGTTGTGTCTTTCCTCTCTCTTGCAGGTTTCGTCTCCACTGCCATCGAATCGTTAATGATAACATTTTCACCAACCTGATCCTCTTTTTCATCTTGCTCAGCAGCATCTCCCTGGCAGCTGAGGACCCTGTCAAACACTACGCCTTTAGGAACCAAGTATGCCTCCCATCCTTCCTCCTTCCCTCACAACATGTTAAGGGTGTGATTCAATCAGATCATGAACCCATGCCAGAATAAACTAATGGCAGTGCAGAGAGGGCTGTATTGAAGACTTCTGGGGCTGGCTTGAGTAGGCCAAGGGAAATCAATGGGCTTGCAGAGAAGGCAAGCCAGGGCAGAATTTGGCCTCGGTTATTCTGAGTTGGCACAGAACCCAGAAAAGTCAGCAGTTGTGTGTGAGATAACTTTTTGGAGCCTTTCTAGTCTAGTTCTGAAAGAGCATGGAAGACTTTGACAGTAGCTAAATGTTTTGTAAAGCTTGTTAAAGCTTAATTTAATACTGAATGTTCAACTGTCCCTCAAAAACACACACACGCACAACACAAAGTCTGATCAGTTGAGGCATAGCACATGTTCCTGAGTTTATCTCAGCTTTTATCACAGTTTTGCATTTCACCTTTAAGAGCACTGAAGAATATAATCTGACGTATGTGATTGATTACCCACTGGTGCATTGCTGAATGTACTTACTATGGAGTCCTAAATGCATGTCAGCTCTGCAACTGACATACCTGGGGCAGTATTTCCACAGAAGCTCTAGTAGAAAGCTGTAGCTAAAGGAGATCCAACAGTTACTATTGAATGAAGAGCTGGAGGTTTGGGGCAAAATCTTGTCTTGCATATTTGAACCCAGTAATGTTATATGAAAATCTCTGCTTAATTTTTGCAGGTACAAGTGTATAAAATGCATCATGTAAGGGGACACTGGCAAGATGTTAGGGTTGCAAAAGTGACCTGCCTTTACAGTATGACAGTAAGATTGTACCCTGCTTCTGAGTATGTCCACTGCTGCCTCCCTCTAGGCATCTGGGCACCTTTCTCCCACCTAAGCCCTAAAGCAATTCACAAACGGTAGGACAGGCATTTGGCTGCCTAAGTCATGTGCAGGGCCCAATCCAATAGGCATCCCCCTCTGGTAAATTCCTACAAAACAGCCAGGAGGCAGGGGAGAACTAGGACCTCTCTCATATGACTCTTTGAGACAGACAGAGAGCGTACAAGCACAAGAATGACCTGATAGCACAGATGTTAGAGCACTCACGTGGGAGACCCAGGATCCAATCCCCCTGCTCCAGTGATTCATTATTTACCCAGAGTTCAACAGGAGAGACTAAGAAGCCCCACATCAGAATATCCCAGAGCCCAATAGTTAGAGCACTCACCTAAGAGAAGCAGATCCCTGTTAAGATCCCTTTTCCCCCTCAGGCAGAAGGGGAACTTAAACCAGGAGTCTCCCACATACCAAGTGAGTACCCTAACCACTGGGCCAAATAATTATGAGAGAGCTCCTTCCCCACCCCACCTCCCCACACACCCTCAGCTTCTTGGTAAAAGAGCATAGGCACTTAATGCCAAGACAGAGTTCACAGCTGAGAATCACTAACAGAGATGGATATTTCCCTGCAGCCGGGACTTATGTGCCTATGGATATGTCTACACTACAGGATTATTCCGATCTTACATAAACTGGTTTTGTAAAACAGATAGTATAAAGTTGAGTGCACGCGGCCACACAAAGCACAATAATTCAGTGGTGTGCGTCCATGTACCGAGGCTAGTGTCGATTTCTTGAGCTTTGCACTGTGGGTAGCTATCCCGTAGGTATCCCATAGTTCCTGCAGTCTCCCCCGCCCATTGGAATTCTGGGTTGAGATCCCAATGCATGATGGTGCAAAAACAGTGT
>NC_133769.1:118575327-118669321 GCF_003597395.2 Chelonoidis abingdonii
AGCGATCAGATCCAGTATCTCCCGTACGGTCCACGCTGGAGCTCTTTTTGGATTTGGGACTGCATCGCCACCCGTGCTGATCAGAGCTCCACGCTGGGCAAACAGGAAATGCAATTCAAAAGTTTGCGGGGCTTTTCCTATCTACCTGGCCCGTGCATCCGAGTTCAGATTGCTTGCCAGAGCAGTCACAGTGGTGCACTGTGGGAGACCGCCCGGAGGCCAATACCATCGATTTGCGGCCACACTAAGCCTAATCTGATATGGTAATACCGATTTCAGTGCTACTCCTCTCGTTGGGGAGGAGTACAGAAACCGGTTTGAAGAGCCTTTTATATCGATATAAAGGGCCTCGTTGTGTGGACGGGTGCAGCGTTAAATCGGTTTAATGCTGCTAAAATCAGTATAGACGCATAGTGTAGACCAGGTCTATCTCTGAGACAGGGATGGACACACCTCTGTCATCAGCATCTCTCATTGGCTAGCTTAGGCCTGCCTAGCATACTGGCTTTTCTGAATCACAGGTAAAGGTGCCAACTTCTCCCTATTCATTTTAGGAGCTCAGGTTCCATGAATTGCAGTGACTTTGCCTAAAAGTTAAGCATTATGACGCTGTGTCACAATGCCTAGCTCCCTTTGTGCATTCAGGCCCATGATTCTAAGAGCTGCATCTCCACACCAACCCCAGCACCACCAGCCTGTGCCTTCAAGGCCTAGATAACTATACACTTGAAGTGAGAAGTCATTCCAGCCAAGCAGGATTGTTTTGACTTTAATTTGTCCCTGGATAGAATACCTTTAAATAATAATAAACACACCAGCTGGTATAAGATCTGCCAGTAAATAAAGCTGCATACAGAGGTGACCTGCAGTCACTTCCATCACGCAAAACTTTGTTTATATGTGAAACCTCTACTAGATGCTGCTTTGGGGCCAGATTCACCAGTGCGCTCCAGCTGTTTTGTACGGCTCTGGTGAGGCAAAATATCTGCAACCCCAGCTTAATTAACCAGTTTAATCAAGTTTATATCCGCTTTGTATCGCCGGACTGATGCAAAGCAGCCAGAGGGTACCAGTGAATCTGGCCCATTGGTTATAAAATGATTCTACTGATGTAATAATCAACTGTCAAAACCCCAGCAGACTGGAATAAGGAGGAGATTTCCAGTTACAATATGCCAAAATGAATGGAGGTTGTATTTGGGGCCTGAGCATCCTTGAAATGGCCCTTTTCATTTTCAAGTTACCAAGACACACATGGTCAAACCCAGCCTGACTTCCGTGGAAGTCTCTGGTTCAAATTTAGCAGTGACTCATAGTGGATCGTTACATTCTGAGTGTAAGTTGCTAGGTAGTGTAACTTGCCCCAGTTTGACAAAGGGGCTGGACTCTGGTCTCATTTACATTGTGTAATCCAGGGTAACTCCACTGGATGCAATAGTTACTCTATATTTACATGGTACAATAATAAACTGGAATCTAGCCAATCAGCATAAATTCTGCTACCATTTACATCATGTCTGGATTTGACTGTAAAATCCAGAGACAGGAAGGATCTACTATGTGATGCAGTCCATCTCCTTGCCACTGAAAGATTATGTTTACTATTTCTTTGTCCAATCCAGCTTTACATTTGCCAAGTGATGAGGTTTCTACCACTTCTCATGGCAGACTATTAAATGTAAAGCTTAATCAAACTAGCAAGACAGTTTGGGGGACTGCAGGAGATTTGACTGTGACATGGATATTCTCCTTCGTCTCAAATATATAGGGTCAAATTCCGGTCCCGTTGAAGTCAATGGCAAAACTCCTATAGCTTTAATGGGACCGAGGTTGGTCCATAGTAATGTGTTTTCTGCTTTGGATGTCACTTTACACCTCGGGACCTGCCATTCTCTCTTGTGTCACTCTAGACAAAAAGCTATGATTATGTTTAATCTGCAAATGTATATGTTTGTTATTCCTCCAGTTCATGACAAGTCAGCATAGAGGAAAAAAAGAGCAATAGCTGCCCCTGAACAGCAATGTGGAGCCTTTTTTCCCTCCACCGTAAAGGACACGGAAAAACTTGAATGGAAGTTAATAAAAAGAAATCACGTGTTTTCCACTGAGAGACCAGATATCCTTGTATTCTCCATTTGGAAATGTCTTTGGGAAACCCTTGAATTCTTTATAAAATTTAATTAAATTAAAAAAATATTATTTTGCCTCCGAAGCCACATGGGATTATAACTCACAGCAAAGATTTCATTAATATGCTGCCTGTATCCTGTACCAAGAACTTCATTGTATTCAACAGGATGTTCTTACCAAACCATTTCCCATCTATTCCTTCCTGCCCTCCTATTAAAAGACTTGTGCATTTTGATTTTGAATGGTGATTTCTCATTCCAGTGATCACTCACTGATCTACCCCCCCACCCCTATTCCCTTTTGTTTTACAGATTCTCTTTTATTTTGATATAGTTTTTACTGTCATTTTCACCATTGAAATTGCTCTGAAGGTAAAGTCCTCATCTCCTCTACCATTATTATCTGTCACTTATAAGCCTACTAGTTCTCTGCCACTATCTGTTGCTAACACACACGCCTGTTTGTATTGGGTCACGCTCAGTACCACTAACCCCATTGTGCTTATTTTTCAGATCCTAGGCAATGCAGACTATGTCTTCACTAGTATCTTTACATTAGAAATTATTCTTAAGGTAACCAATCTGAGCAATACACTTCTCTCTCTTTCTTTCTCTCTCTCTCTAACTCTCTCTCTCTCTCTATCTTTGTATCACTTTAAATTCCATTGTTATCTCCACAGACAGGATTTTCTTTTGTTTTTTTAGCTTATTGGTAGTTGTCTAAGCTTCTAAACAGATCTTTTGTCCAATTTTGATATTCAAATGACATTTGTTATTTAGGGCCAGTGTCAGAATGATGCTGCATTGGGGAGTCAATATGAAGGAATGATTCTTTCAGGAAATATTAGACAGGGACACGAAAAGGGCAAACAGACCAGAAATGTACCCCAACCGTTGTCAGTCGTTTCAGGACAACAGTACATGTGTACCATACTAAGAACTGTGAACGTGCAAGCCTCTCACATGTGGAACTCACACTGCAGAACGGCACTGTGTGAACCAATACCCTTCCCTCCTCACACAGTTTGGTGTGTCAAAACCCAAAGTGAAGCTATGAGTTCTACACTGTCATGAGATTGCAGTTTGGAGTGGCCAGAAGTCCCTTGTGGCTCAATGGGAGACAAATAGCAGAATTCCATAGGGGCCCAGCACAGAAGCTCATTGTTAAGGTCTAGAGGAGGAGCTTAGAATACTAGTCACTAAAGAATGAAGGCCTATAACTGGGATGGGTACTGGTGGCTGAAAATCTCTGATCCAGAGAGTGAAACTGCCTGGCTAAATACTAGGGTGCCCAGATAGCAAATGTGAAAAATTGGGATGGGGGTGGGGGGGTAATAGGAGCCTATATAAGAAAAAGACTCAAAAAATTGAGACTGTCCCTCTAAAATCGGGACATCTGGTCACCCTACTAAATACCCCCTTCTGATTTTCAGGGGAACACCCTAGCCACAAGGAAATGGAACAGGAGAATTTGGCAATGAAGAAAATAAAAATCTGTTGCCTCTGTCTTAACTCTCACTTTCCCAAAAACTAATATTTTAAACAACAGTAATCAAGCAATCTCCTGGCTCTCTAGATGCAGGGTTCAGTTGGCAGTTTGCTTTTTACCCAGTGAACTGGTTTTAAGTGCTAGTGGATGGCAGCATTCTCCTTGGAGCTGCTGAGATCTCATAATTCAGACAGCTAATATAATATCCAAATGAACACTGGAAGGACAGGATGCTCCCTGAATGTTAGGAACTGGGCTTGTCTGTTTGGCTTCAAAGCACCAAAACCACAGTGCTGTCCAGAGAAGTTCACACTTTCTGTTGTGCTGCTGCGTACAGTGTATGTGCCCATTAAATCTAACACCAAAAAAAAAACCATGTTAAAAAGGAAAGCAGCTCAGCAGCAACCTTAAATATAAGTTTAATACAGCCTTTAGCTCTCTGTACAAGGGCACCTTCAAACCATTTGAATTTATGGTAGTATACCACTAATGACCCAGTCCTGCTCCCACTGACATGAATGGCAAAGCTCTCATTGACTTCAGTGTGAGTGAGATCAGTTCTCAACCTTTTATCTAACAAATCCACTAGCAGAGTGGTCTGCTTTCCCCTGGAGGAGTGAACCTTGTAGTAACTATATCTGGGATTCAATCCTGGTCCCATTGAAGTCAATGACAAATCTCTTGTTAAATTCAGTGGAACCAGGATTTCAACCCTGGGCTATTTCCAGGTGTAACTGGTAGAAGAGCAGGGACTGAGCATAGGGTTAGGAGTTAGGAAATCCTGAGTTCTAATCCTGGCCCTGCTAGTGTCCTATAGCTTGACCTCAAGACAAGTCACTTAATCTCTCAGGGCCTGTTTCTCCACTGTCTTGCATCTTGTGCAGTCTTTTACATGAGTACCAAGTAGGTGTAAAGAGTTGCCTTGACTGGACAAGCACAAATGACTGTACAAATCTCAAGACAGTGGAGAATTTGTAATTTGGGGCCGATAACACTTCCCTAGCTCACTGTGTTGTGATGACTGTTAATTAATTGTCTGTACAATGTTTTGAACATATAAAGCGCTGTGTAAGCAAAGACTATAATTCTTTAAATAATTTAAAATGGTATTACAGTTGCTTTGGTCAGTGCCACACATGGAAAGCAGACACTGGATTATACACCCTTTAAGTATCTTCCCTGAATATAGGGAAATCTTCCAACAGTCAGTAAAGAACCACTGTTCCTACAGTACTGAAACCCAGCAGAGCTTCCCATCCTGATTTCAATGGTGTCTTCTTTCTTTCAAGATTGCCATACAAAATACAAGCAGTAAAGGGCATCTTTACCATCTTTGTCATGGCAAGAACCCTCCCTTTCCCCAGTCAAATGTGTCCATAAGTATAAATTCTAAATTGAGGCCAGAGTTTATACTTCCTTCCCTTCTGAGTTCTATCTGACTGATTGATTGGTAGGCAGTCCCTAATGTCGTGGATGTTTGGTGAATAAAGTCATGCACTATATCATGCTGTCTTCAGTGCTCCTTTGACTGGAATTGCCATGGGTTGCCAGGGCTGGAAACTGCCAGGAAGTACACTATCTGGACTAATAGCAGGAACCAGAGGACCCCTATAAGGTTGTGTATCCTTCACAATCCAACTGGACTTAGCCTTTCTTCTCCTGCTTTGAGCAGCCTGATTAAAGCTAATAATTTTTAGAAGCCACAATGCTAGTCTCATCTAGTTGTGTTTTGAGATGGGTCTTGCTCATAAAATTCAAATCAGGGTCTGAACTTTCTCAAAAAGATGCTCCCTTTCTGTGGGACTGAGGGAATTCTAAGGCTCCAGAACTGTATTTATTGACAATGTAAAAAGAGAGGTCTGAACCTAAACTCCAGGTCTAAAAACTTCTGGACCTCCCAAAATTCAGAGGTTTTTAGGCCTGGAGTTTTGTTCAGACTCATCTGTATTTACACTCAATAAATTCCACCTGCCCCACAGAAAGGGAACATCTTTTTTCACAGAATCTCATTGTTATTCAATAGAATACACCTTCTGGGGCAGGGAATCCCTCATATAGGAAGTGGAATTTTAATGTTCCAAGAATGGAAGGTGCTCCTGCTGACTGTTCTTCCTAGTACAGAAGCTTTAGCCACATTGTCCCATGGAATCTTTCCTTAGAATTTGTGGGAAAGGAGGGGAAATATACATGCTTCATTTCTTGAACAAAATTACGGGAACCAAACTGGGGCTGAACTTGAGGGAAAGCAAGTAGAGAGGACACGGTATTGAGTTTCTGAATCTAGAGAATGAACCAAATCAAAAGGGAATTCTGCCTATCATTTCAGCCCTGGCCTAAATCATAAAATCCCCAAGTGATTCAGTTGTTGTTCTCACTCAGAGGGAGGAGGTCTCAGCTGTCCACTCCAGATGGTACTGCCCAGGAAAATATCCCAAGAAACAGTCCCTTTTTATGTAATGTTTTTATTCAGCCTAGTCCTGGAAACCTTTACAAAATGCAGGCATCTTAGTCATAAGTGCCTTGCCATTAAAGATAAAGGGGAAGGCATTTGGTTGCAAAGAGTTGTTTTTCCAAATATTCACTGTGTTGCTTTGCTATTTCTGAGTGAACTTTATGTTCCCTGTATGCTCTAATTCCAAGGAAGAATTACTGTTGGCCCCAAATGACCACCCCCTCCCCAGATGGGCTGGACACTGGCTTGAAACTTTCCTCATATATTCTCCTGATAGTTATTTTACCCTGTCTCCCACTTCATTTTCTTTCCACTGGGACCCATCCTGTCCACTTGGGTTTTGAGGTAAAATGATTGCTGCATTAAAAATATTGTCTTTTCTTAATATATACACCTTGAGCATAACAAGTTGGACTTGGTCTGAGAGATGATCCCCGGATAGCTGCTAATGCCAAAGTTTGTTTGTGTCTCCATGTGCCTCTCCGCAGATGACTGCATATGGAGCTTTCCTCCACAAGGGCTCCTTCTGCAGGAACTACTTCAACATCCTAGACTTGCTGGTGGTCAGCGTGTCTCTCATCTCCTTTGGGATCCAGTGAGTGAGCCATTCTTGACTGAGATAATCCACTGGTCTGTTGGGAGGGCGGGAGGGGGAGGAGAAGTACTAGATGAGTTGTGTTGGCTTGTCTGTACAAGTTTTTATTTATTTTTTACACTCCCCTGAACAACAGTCTTCTTGAAGCCTCAGAATTGTTTTCCAGACTCGTTCAGGAAGTGGCTCATACTAGCAAGGCTCAATATGAATTGAGTCAAGCTGTCTGTTGGTAATGACCTGGAGCAGGAGATATCGGAGATAGCAAATGAAAGACAAGAGTGTAGTCCAGTGGTTAAGATAAGGAACTGGGAGTCATGAAACTCTTGGGCTCTCACAGTGTTAGTTAAGGAGAGTCTTTACACTGCCCTGTGATTCTGTTACCTCTTCTGTAAAATGGGGTAATATATATCTACTTCACAGAGGTGTTTTTCCTTAAGGAATGCTTGCAAGGTACTTTGAGAGCCTAGGGAGAAAGCTGCAATAAAATTACAAAATTGTTGTTGTTGTTGTATTGCCCAAGTACTCCTTCCATAAACCTTACCCAGCATATGGAACCACTTGGTTCTGTTAGAACTGTCTACCTCACATGGAAGATCTGAGGATAAAGCCAGGGTAATTCCTACATAACAAGAACCCAGCTGATCCCAAAGCAACTTTACCTTGTTCCTATTATGGGAATAACAGCTTCCTTAGGCCCTGATCCAAAGCCCACTGAAGTCAACAGAAACATTCCCTTTGACTTCAATGGGTTTTCTATTAGCTTCTTAATAACTGTTCAGTGCTCATTTTGGCCATTATCCCCAGCCCTTGAAGAGCTTGTTCAGGCTCTTCATATGCTAGCAAAAGGAGAATGTTCCCAAAAGCTGTAGGCGGTGGCCTGACACCTTACAACTGCAGGAGGGATTCTTCATCGGGGTTCACTCCTGCATGGTGCTGACTGAGTCCTCTGTCCTAGATGTAGCAAAGCACTCATCCACATGCTTAAAGTTAAGCATGTGAGTAGCCCCACTGAATTCAAGAGGACTATTCATCTGCTTAAAATTCAGTACATGCTTAAATGTTTTGCTGGATCAGAACCCAAATGCTCAGCACCTTGCCAAGTCGAGCCCAAGGTTGGACAAGGAACCTTTAAATTCATGAGACACCAGGAATTAACTGATGTGCTCCTTTCTTCTTTTAGCACTTCAGCAGCGTGCTTCTTTGTGCCCTTATCTTAAAATGTCTTGCGATGATTGCATCTTGGCACTGTTTTCCATCGCATGTCTGTCGTGTATTTGGCAGCTTGTCCCGTTCGAGAGAGCCCTCCCTCTGTTCTGATCATTTTGTGAATACAATGGAGATGGCTAACACTAGTGGGATATACCCTGGGACTCTGATCAAGAGACAGGGCCCACCTTGACATTTCAGTAGGGTAGCTTCCCATCCTATCTCAGTGCTTTCTGAAGTGCCTCCTAAAAGCTCCTTCCTTTCACAGAAAGTTCTGAAACATGGCTAAAATTACATTTTAAAAAACTAGATGTATTCTGAGGAGAGTATCTACCATTCTTGATGTCTCTGAATTATATATTTATTCACATGAAGGACTGTGTTCAAATGAAATGACTTGTAAGGAACTTGCTTGTGTGTGTGTGTGCACACGCACACAACTGCCCTCTAGTATACTAAATCACACTATGATAATCTGTGTCATAAACCCTATACTGCCAACAGCTAATGGAGATTCTCATTTAGCCAAAATTGTAGTAGCCTATGCCTTTGAAGCAGAAGTTATTGAGTTCTACCCATGTTGCCACCTTGATGCTTTCAGTGGCATGGCATGCAGCAAAGGGATGACTCTGAAGTGTTGGGCGACCTTGGATTTCTTACAGTATTTACAAATGGGAAAGAGTGGGTGAACTGTCCTCTCAGGTAGGTCACGTCCTATTGTTACTGTAAAAGCTTATGTACTGCTACTCTCTTCCAGGTCCAGTGCCATCAATGTAGTGAAGATCTTACGTGTCCTGCGAGTGCTCAGACCGCTGAGGGCCATCAACAGAGCCAAGGGACTAAAGGTTAGAGAAATCCTGATCCCCACAAGTTGTTCTCAAGGCTAGAAACCCAGGTGACTTCAGTCAAGAAGTATCAGTCTTTTAACACCGCTTGAGTAGTGTTTAAAGGCTTACTGACAAGGCTGGAGGGCCTAATGAACTAGCTTTGGGTTGGTTTGCAGATAGGTGGGCTGTGCTTCTTGCCTTCTTTCTATCAGTCAGGTCCCTTCACCTGACCAGGAAGGGTATTCATATAGATGAGGATCCTGCTGCTCTCTGAGCTGAGTTCTGGTCTTTTCTACACTTTTCTGCCTGCTCACAAGACTACAGCTCACAGTCCAGGGAGTTTTTTCTTCCTTTCCTGAGACACCGCTTTATGGAGCTTGTATCTTGAGATTCTTATATTTTTGCTGAAGCCTTGGGCTCCTCCAGTAGTGACAGCAGCTCAGGATGGTCCCTCCAGTTACTCTTGCCCCATCTTTCCTTTGCAGCACGTGGTCCAGTGCGTATTTGTAGCCATCAGAACCATCGGAAACATTGTGATTGTCACCACTTTGCTGCAGTTCATGTTTGCCTGCATTGGAGTTCAGTTGTTCAAGGTAAAACCATTGGGTCCATTCATTCATCCATCTCACTGAATCATCTTCTCTGGTAGCCGGGGGGAGAAATGTAGTGTGAAGAAGTGTAGGGGAAAGGGGAAATGGAGCTTTGCATGGAGTAGAAACCATCCTCAGTACTGTCAGATAGGAGTCCTGGGTTAAGCAGTAATCCCCAGGCTCCCATTAGCCAAGTTCTGAAGACACGAGACCAGGCATGTCGCAAATGTGACTCATTAAACCTCAGGTCATGAGAATCAGGAGCAGCACTTTGCCACCCTCTCCCAGAAGTTTGTGTCATAACATCAATAGCAGTGGGGCTTTTCTTGGGGAATGTCCACATCCATGTCTTGTACAACTGAAGGGAACCCAGGTGAACGCTGAACATTCCTTCTGTTCTCTCCCTTTGGTTTCTCCTTTTATACCCCACCCTCCTGACACCAGTTGTTACTCAGCTCTTCATGGAGGCACATAGTCAGTTAAGCAAAGAGAAAGTGCAGTCTCCTTGCCACACTGATCAACCATAATGAAGGGAGACTTCACTCCTCTTCTCGCATTCTTCCCTAGGGCAAACTCTATAGCTGCAGTGATAGCTCCAAGCAAACAGAAGCAGAATGCAGGTGAGTCCGGCCTTTCCCAGGTAGCTGCTTTTGTCAGCTCCACTCTAACTGGGTCTAAGTTGGGAACTGAAAATCTCTCTTGTTTTCCTTCTGCCATCCAACAACAGGGGGCATTATATTTGGTACAAAGATGGAGAGGTCACCCAGCCAATGATCCAGTCCCGCAATTGGGAGAACAGCAAGTTCAACTTTGACAACGTCTTGACTGCCATGATGGCGCTCTTCACTGTTTCAACCTTTGAGGGCTGGCCAGAGTGAGTGCACAGCTGATCAGGGGGACAAAAGGCTTGATGATGGGGAGCAGTGCAACTTCCCCATTCATTTCTAAGGGAAAATCAAAATCTAACCATTAATCTTCCCTCGTCTAAATTTTCATGCAGTGTTGCTTAAAAGCTGCTATACCCCAGCCCAGAGGTGGCTGCATTTCAGAGGTGGGTGAAGTGATTTCTATAATATCCCTTACCATCCACTCAGCAGAGCTATGAGGCTTAATTAGTGTTTGTAAAGTGTTTTGATATCTGTAAAGGAAGGCGATAGAAAAGTGCAGAGGAGAAGTCATAGCAGCATTGGTATTTCTGTATATGAAGACTGTAAGCTCCTTGGTGCCAGGCCTATTGCCCCTTTCACCCTGTCAGCTCTCAGCAAATACTGATCAGTAGTAGACGCAATATTAATATTTTGATTACTACTGATTAATATTAACATTATTGTTCTTTCAACCAAGTGAAAGCAATTGTTCCCATTTTGACTGTTCCAGTTAGATGCCCAGTACTAAATGCTTGGTATTGTAGAATACTACGTGTATAACAGCTCCCTGCCTGACATACTTTATCTGTGCTGTGAACTGCATGTGAAGCACATTATCAATAGTTATGGAGAATGGTGAGTTTTCTCACGGGGCCACCCCACCAGTGCCAGGCTGGTGTGAAATGCGACAGCCCAGGCCCGTCCATCCTGCTGAGACACGAGATGTCTCACAGTGCTGTCCTGTGTGTGCCAGGGGGGCCCGGCATCTTTCTCAGTACCTTCCTCAGAGTGACTTGGGCATAAGCTGTCTCGTGGCCGTACCCGGTCCTATCCAGGCTCAAGAGCTTTCTTTTGTTGGTGCCAGCATGACTTCAAATAGTTTAAAGTGACAAGATCATGCTTCCTTTCAGAACGCCTGTGAACAGCATCAAACTAGGACCAAGTTCCCAACAAATTGTTCCTTCTTTATCTGCACTATGTTAAACGAAGGGGCACATCTTCTATTTTAATCTTTTAAAAGATTAAACTACAGATAGCCCTGAACCCACAGCAGAGTTGAACAGATAAATTAAGATCTAGATCTGAACTTTCACAAAAGTTTGGGAGCCAGATCAGGAGGTTTAGTGTGCGTCTTGTCCCTGTATAAAACTAAATCGTTTTTCAATATTAATAAAATTAGAAGAAAATAGCTAAAACTTGGACTCCCACCGTCTTACTTACATAGCCCAGTGGGGTGTTGAGAGACAATTATGTTGGAAATTTTCTAAGTGTCTGCATTGGGTTTCTCTTCACCTTTAGGCTGCTGTACAAATCCATTGATTCTCACATGGAGGACGTGGGACCCATTTATAACCACAGGGTGGAGATCTCCATTTTCTTCATTATCTATATCATCATCATTGCTTTCTTCATGATGAACATCTTCGTTGGTTTCGTCATTGTCACATTTCAGGAACAAGGAGAGCAGGAATACAAGAACTGTGAGCTGGACAAGAACCAGGTAACTTACGACTGCATAGTGCAACCAAAGGCATGAAATACTAGCCAAAGGAAATACACGAGGGCTAAAGTACAGCCAGAGTGGAATACATGAGGGCTATCAAAGGGATACAGCACTATGCTGTCTCTATTTGTCATCATTCAAGAAGCAGGTAAAATAATTTCTTCTTAAAGGCCCATCAGTAGAACCAAATTCTGCAGTAACACCCGTGCAACCACACTGACTTCATTGAGGTTGTGTGAGTGTAGTTGTGGGCATAATTTGGCCCACAGGAAGTCGAGATGGAAGCTCAAATAAGTAGAATATATTTATTTAGATTGTGATCTAAAAGAAATTACATACCAAAAAAAAATTGTCATTGAAATATGTTAATTTTTTACACATGAAGCAACTCATCTACCTTATTTTTTAATCTCTCCTTTTTCTTTAATAGCGCCAATGTGTTGAGTATGCCCTGAAGGCCCGCCCCTTGCGGAGGTACATCCCTAAGAACCAGTACCAATACAAAGTGTGGTATGTGGTGAACTCCACTTATTTTGAGTACCTGATGTTCATTCTCATCCTGCTGAACACCATCTGCCTGGCCATGCAGGTAAGTCAGAGATCAGAAAGCACCATAGGCGTTTGGATGGGCAGCCCTTCAGCTGGGAGAATGTGGGAGTCTGGCAGGGCTTTAAGTTGCTCCCCAGCCTATAACTCCCCTGGGGTGAGAAGGAAGAGACCCGACTCTCTTATTTGTTAAAGGTTTCAGAGTAGCAGCCGTGTTAGTCTGTATCCACAAAAAGAACAGGAGCACTTGTGGCACCTTAGAGACTAACAAATGCTGAAATAAATTTGTTAGTCTCTAAGGTGCCACAAGTACTCCTGTTCTTTTTATTTGTTAAAGACATTGGGCCAGATTCATTCCTGGTGAAACACCACTGAAACCATGAATCTGGCTCTCCTCCTCTTTCCAAGAGGGCACCAATAACTTAATTCTGTTTATCCTCAATTTTAAAAAAACATAGCAAAGTCACAGTCCAATTAAATGGTAATCCAAAGAACAAATGAATTCACAAGCCACAGACAGAAGCCTCTGAAAAGTAGAGGTGGGCCTGAACCAACACCACAGATATAAATACCCCTATAACTCCAGGATGGGCCAACACCCAGATTTGAACTTTGCATCTCACCCTTTTCCCAACTGGAAAGAAAGGACAAATATCTAGGGAAGAAAAGAAAGAGGCGGGTGAGAATGGAAAGGAAAAAATCACTAGTATCATCTTTAGTCTGTGGTCTGTTCTTGCATTGCTGAATGAAGACTAGGACATTTGAGTTCACCATGAGAACACACCAAATACCACACTGATGGCCGCATATTCAAAGGGGTTTCATCCCAGTCTTCTACATCATTTCACAACAAAGTGATTTCACAACAAAGTTATTGCCCATTGTGTCAACTCCACATTGTGTGCAAAATTGAATTTGCTCATGCAGGTCAGGTAATTAGGTGCTTATATTTGCAGAGGATGCATTTGAAAACTCAGCCAGGGGGTTCAAATTCTATCCTTGGATGTGTATTTATGGCAATGAGAGTCAGGAACATACAATTAAGGGCAGACTTTGTCTCAAAGGAGAAGTCTTGTAGCAGACCTGCAGCCTATTAGGACTACTTCCTTTCCTTCCTGGAGACTTGCTGTGTTCAAAAGCAAAGCTTCTGGAAGCAATACCAGACAAGGAAACTAATTAGTGATGTAGTGAGAGGTATAGTACTATCATAGATCAGTAACTAACTAAGAGACTGAAAACAAAGACCAGGAATAAATTGTCAGTTGTCAGTGGCTATGTCTATATAGTTGTGTATAGAGTACATTCATTACACACCTAGCTTGGGTAGAAATAGCAGTGTAGACCGTGAGGCACTGCTTAGGTGAGTAGAGTAAAGACATGCCAGAACCTTAGGATACATACCTTACCCAGCTCTCGACACCCCCAAGCCATGCCTCCCACATCTATGTTGCTATTTTTAGCAGTACTGGCAGAGCCTTTCCCTTGTGCCTACGCACAACTACATGTAGCCTTTCACTGCCACATGTAGCTACACACCATAGTATGGATGCAGACTAGTTTACATAGAATTGCAGGGCTGGAAGGGACCTTGAAAGGTCATCAAGTCCAGCCCCTTGCGCTGAGGCAGGACCAAGTAAACCTAGACCATCCCCCAACAGATGTTTGTCCAACCTTCTCCTTCAAAATCTCCAATGATGGAGATTCCACAATCCTGCTTGGAAGCCTATTCCAGAACTTAACTACCCTTACAGAGAGAAAGTTTTTCCTCATATCTAACCTAAATCACCTTTGCTGCATATTAAGCCCATTACTACTTGTCCTACTTTCAGTGGACACGGAGAACAACTGATTACAGTCCTTTTTATAACAGCCCTTAACACATTTGAAGATTGTTATCAGGACCTCCCTCAGTCTTCTTTTCTCAGGACTAAACATGCCCAGTTTTTTCACCTTTCCTTCTAGGTCAAGTTTTCTAAGCTTCCTATCATTTTTGTTGCTCTCCTCTGGACTCTCTCCAGTTTGTCCACATCTGTTCTAAAGTGTGGTGCCCCAAAGTAGACACAGTACTCCAGGTGAGGCCTCACCAGTGTCAAGTAGAGTGGGATAATTACCTCCCATGTCTTACCTACATGTATTAACTCCTGTTAATACATCCCAGAATGATATTAACCTTTTCTGCAACTGCATCATATTGTTGATTCTCATTCAATTTATAATCCACTATAACCCCCATATTTTTTTCAGAAATACTACTGCCTACCCAGTTATTCCCTATTTTATAGTTGTGCATTTGCTTTTCCCTTCCTAAGTGAAGTACTTTGCACTTGTCTTTATTGAATTTCATCTTGTTGATTTCAGATCAATTCTCCAAATTCTCAAGCTCATTTTGAATTCCAATCCCATCCTCTAAAGCACTTGCAACCCTTCCCATGTTGGTGTCATGTGCAGACTTTATAAACATATTCTCCACTCCATTATCCAAGTTATTAATGAAAATATTGACTAGTAGCGGACCCAGGACTGACCCCTGTGGAACCCCACTAGATACATTCTCCCATTTTGACAGTGAACTATTGATAACTACTCTTTTGAGTACTAGTTTTCAACCAGTTTTGCACCCACTCTATAGCAATTTCATCTAAACCAGGGGTCGGCAACCTATGGCACATGTGTCAAACGTGGCACGCAAGCCAATTTTTGATGGCACGCGGCAGCAGGCTGAGCAGCTCAGCCTGCCGCCGCTGTGGGGCTGAAGACCTGGACACGCCATCCCTTTCCAATGGCCGCCCCAAGCACCTGCTTCCTTCGCTGATGCCTGGAGCCGGCCCTGATTGCTCTGTAGACTTCCAAACTCAGGCTGGAGCCTGGGCTCTAGGACACTGTGGGATGAGAGGATCCCAGAGCTCAGGCTCCAGTCCTTTGCTGCAGAAGTCTACAGAGCAATGAAGCAGCCCCACAGCACAAACACAAGGCCAGCCATGGGTTTTTCTTTGCTGTGAAAATGTATCCAGAGTCCAGCTTCACTCCCCCCCCCTCCCCAGCCCTGAGTTGGAGCATGCTTAGTTGCTCTATTTGGATGGTGCATGAACAGTCTGGTCAGCATTAGGTGACAAAGAGATGGAGCATCTTAACTGAGGATGAAATCTTTGACATTCTAGCTGCTAAAAGTAAACAAGTCTCTACTGAGCATGTGCAAACTGCTATTTTTCAAAGACTTATAACTTGGCCAAATTTGAGGAGATTTTCACAGAGACACCAAAAGGCACATCTTTGATGAAAGCCTCACACAGACACACACACACACCCCGCCCAAAAAAAATGGCAAGTCCCTTCCCCAAAGCATGGAGAGATACTAGCGCTTTTCAAAGAAAAGGTCACCAGAATTTTTTTAAATGGGTAGAACAGCATATTTTTCTCTAGCCTTAGTCTCAAATGAGCTGAACTGTTTTGGCCTAAAAAAATTCCAAATAATTCAGCATGAGCCAGATACCCAGCATGGAAAGTTTCAGCCCAAATGGTTAAAGTTTAGCCCAGTCTTATAAGCAACTGAAAATGGTCTTATAATGGGACATGTCAGGCAACCTTAGCAATGGGCAGCACTACTACCCCCACCTATAATGATCTGGTCAAGAGGATGAACAGTGAGATGGAAAATTTTGCAGTAGACACATTATGTGGGTCATTGAAGACTAAAGAAGACTGGGAGTAACTTCATAGGATCCTAATAAAGCTAAATGAATGGGCAACATGATTTCAGATATAATTCATAATTGACAAATGCAAGGTAATGCACATTGGAAAGAATAATTTGAACTACTCATGTAGATTGTTGGATTCTTAATTAACTGTAATTACTCAGGAGCAAGACTTGGCATCATTGTGGACAGTTTAATGAAACCTCTGTGAAGTATGCAGCAGCCATCAAAAAAGTAAACAAGATGTTAGGAAAAACTGGGATAGGAAATAATATTGCAAATGTAATTATGCCCTTACGTAAATCAATAATACATCCTCTACTGGAATACTGTGTTCAGTTCTGCTAACCCCCATCTCAAAAAAGAAGATATCCAGAGACAGATGACAGAAATTATTAGGTGTGTGGAAATACTTCCATACAAGGACAGATTGTTGATATTGAGACTGATTGCTATGGAGAGGGGACGTGCTAGAGGGATGCACAATAATGAATGGTCTTGAGAAGATAAACTGGGTGCTCCTATTTACATTTCCTCATAATACAAGAACAAGGGCACATTTAATGAAACTGAAATGCAACAAATTTAAAACTGATCAAAGAAAATACTTTTAGCCAACATATAATTTACCTGTGGAATTCATAAGGTGTCATTGGAACAAAGAGATAAGTAAGGTTAAAAAATTATTGGATCCATAAATACATTAGATAGGAATTAAAAAATTAGGCATATAAACCCTCATGCTTCATGGCATAAGTCAACCATTAACATATGGAGCCCCAATTTAGCAAAGCATTTGAACATATCCTTAAATCCGTTCCTAGTCAGCAAAGCATTTAAGTACACGTGTGTCTTGTTGAACCGGGACCAGAGTTAAGAAGAACCTTCCTATTTGAGCAGGTTCTTTCATAATGGCCTATTATGCCATTTCTGTCAAGTTCCTATGAAGTTTCTGGTATTGGCAATTGTCAGGAACAGACTACTAGACCATATGGACTGCTTGGTTCGTCTAGTATGACAATTCCTATGTTACAATCACAAACTAAACCTAAAGAGATCCACATCCAGTCTTGCTCGACCATGAAGGAAAGTTATTGCTGTGAATGAATTTAAGGAGATGGGAGTCATAAACCTGAAAAAATATGGGCAGTCCTCTTTAAGTGGGGGATGCAACTCTGTATATCCAAACAGCCCATTCTTCATAATACTTCTGGGATGCTTGTTTTTCAGCACTATGGTCAGAGCTGTCCCTTCAAACAAGCCATGAATATCCTCAACATGCTCTTCACGGGTCTCTTCACTGTCGAGATGATTCTGAAACTAATCGCCTTCAAACCCAAGGTAGGTGTTGTAGATTGGGAATTTCTCTTCCTGTGTATGGTGGGAGTGAGGAGAAAATATATAATAACCCTACCCCATCCCCACAGTCACCACCCAGTAGCTGAACTGGGCAGTTACTCTCTGGATTGGAGTCTCACCCTGTGTTTGGAAGAGCTTTTCTCAGGAAGAAAGTAGACACGTTTAAAAAGACCAGTTTTAGGAGAGGAAGATCCTGCTCCTTCGTTATTATGAAGGGATGGTAGTTACTCTACAGTTAAGGCTACAGCATGATTTCCATATTCAATGCTGGTCTAACGCTCTCTTTAACTTTCCCAAAACAAATTTTGTAGCCTGAAACATCTGATTAGTCCCTAGGCCACAAGTGATTTTAAAGAAAAGTGAAGTTAATCAAACATGATTTATTCTGAGTTATGGTACTTCGAAATTTTTCTTTGGGTTTTGGAAAAAATATTCTAATTGATCTACTCACAGGTCAGTTATCAGTCCGCTCATAGTTCAAAATGGCTGGGAAATTGGCCTGTACACTAGTGCTTTGTGAGGATTACAGCACAGGGCTGCTTTGGATAATGTTAGTTTTGAATTTAATAATTTATTGTCAGTTTTGGAAACCTCATGAGTTCCTATCTCCAGAGATTATTACATTCACAGGAGCTACACATTCCACTAACATAATTATACCGGAAGGAAAGTTGGAATTTACAAGCTCTTCCAGCTAACCCAACACAGCTCTTAAATTAACTGAGGCCTTCATCTTTTTAGCGTAGCTTCAGCTACATTTTATGAGGTCTCAATATGGCATTAACAAAGGTGACAGTCTCCACCATGTCCAACAACCAAGCTTGTCTATTCTATTGGAAGTTAAAGCCCCACCCTTCACCAGCCTGTCATCCTTCTTCCCCTCAGCAGTGCAATAACTTTCTGCTCACACTCCGCTCAAACCAATCTCTCTCTCCAGCATCATCTCTAAGTTGGTTCTTCTCCCTCCCACCCCAGCATCTGTATCCCCTCTCCCACCTCTTTCTATAAGGCCTTTTAAAAGGTTGAGGATCAAGGAAAGTCACAGTCTCTGCCCTCAGCCAGCCCAGAATCTCTCTCCCTTCTCCCATCATTCTCTTATTGGTAGCACTCATGAAGGTCACAAGTTTCATGGGTTATGTTTGAAATCTTGGTACTTTTGTGAGGTCTCAGATGTAGTGCTTGTGAAAATAACAAGCATCACCAGCTGTACCAGCAGAGCATGTAACTTCTAGTAGGCAGTAGACTTACAAGTTTGTGACTTTGCCACATATGCTACAATAGAAATTGTTCTAAGTCCAACACTCTGTAAAAACCTTGTATGCATATTATATGTGTAGGAACATAACTCATGCATTTAGTAGCATTCTTCTGCTTAGATTCTGCTTCATTACACTCTTCAAGCTTTGCTATGGGCTCTGATCACCGTGAGTTTAAAAATAAACAAGAAGATTTCTAAACTAAAAACTTCTCTGTGACCTAATTAAAGATGAGACTATACGGCATATCTTTTTAACACTCTTTAACATGGACTAGAACGACAGGGTTTTAATAAACAGTCTTGAAAGCCAGGACATTCTCAGTTAAGGTCCCAGCATCAACCATAACTCTGCCCCCACCCATGCTGAAAGAACAGCCAGCCACAGGAATACACCATATTAAAGATAGAAACTAAAAATGCCTGAACGCCAAAAATAGCTCCAGAACTTAATTTAATTGTAGAGGCCGTCAAACTGGACAATCACAGTGGTTCCTTCTGGCCTTGAAATTTATGAACCAATATCTTCAGAGGAGAAAAAACAGTAAAACAGGGCATTTGCCCCCAAAAAATCACAGGGGGGAGAATGAACCTATGGAAATAGCTAATACAGCTAAAAGCCTGCCTTGAGCAGCATATTAATGCTGATATATATTCTGTACCAGTGCAGTGATTCTGTAAATCTTAGAACATCAAATGTGTTCTGCAACATAACTCCCAGATGCCCTCCTTTTTATCACAAAGGTATGACCTGCAAGCCTGTAGAAGTGCCATCATGCACTGCTCCATCTTGATTCAAACTGCCTGCCAAAGAAGGACACCACCTACTTCTAGAAGGCCTCTTGGATCAAGGTGGACCACTGCATGATAGGATTTGTAGTCACTATCTCTGTGGGCCACGTGGTACAGCTATAACATGGTGCTCTATTTTATCTATGTAAATTGGGCACAGACTTCCAGCTCTGAGAAAGATGGTGGTGCGGCCCTCACTTAGGCAGGGGCTGGGCACCGACTATCATGAATGGTATAAAAAATGGCCTGCAAATGGATGGTTATCCCTAAGGGGATTATCTGAACAGTCTGAGAGATGAAGAGCTTTAAGATACAGTCACTCTCCTCTCTCACTGAAACATCCCAAGTTCCCCAGCAGAAACTAAAGAGGGGATTTTAAGTGCATTAAGTTTTCCCAAGTATGAATGACTAGCTTAAATACTTATGGGGTCTCTGTTGTAGATGGAATTGGCTGCCATTTCCAGAGCAGTAAAGCCCAAACCAATCTTTGTTTAAGCTGTTTTGATGTTATGTCTAAAGCCCAGTCTTTTCAGGCTGAGGAGTTTCTAAAAGTGGTAGAACAGTTACTCCTTTATGAGACATAGATTGGGACCTGAAGGTATCATGGTCTCAGCTGAGCAACAATAGGAAAGGCTTTTAGGAGAGGACAATGCAGGAGAAATGAATGTTAAAGAAGCAGCAGCAGGCCTGTCACAGAACTAAAGCTAGAGCGTTTGCTCTAGGGAGCACTCCTCTTTCTGCTGGTATTTCTGAACCCAGCAAGAGGCACTATATAGGTAATGTAACTACTGCTGGATGTTGGGATGTTGTTACGTACCTATGCCTCTTCCAGCCACTCCCAAAAGGATTGTTGGAAAGGAAAGGTTCCAGCATCTCCCCGTAGTTACAGCTAATCACAGTATCTCCCAGGAGGGGTCCCAGCACGAACTGTTGAAGGAGCCGTTATTGTGTGGAGCACACAGCTGCTCATGCCTTTTCACGAAAGAATAACTGAAGAGAAAGAGATAAGTGCTGTGGCCACCAGGGAGCTTACAATGGCTGTGGTCCCAGCTTCTCCCTGCAGGAGTCACTGTAGGGAGTGCACAGAAGTGGTGGCCATGTAGAAGTATTGAGCTAATGCATCCCCAGTCTCTCCCTGCATGAGTACCAAAGGCAATGGGGTAGTAGTGCTGTCTGAGAGGAGTTTACAGATACTCCTGTCACAACTGTTTTTTGCTGGCATTTCTGTGAGTAATAATGAAAGACATATGGCTCTTTCTGATTCTCGTATGTATTTTTCACCATGTCCATAGACCTCTAGCATTATTTATCTCTTGACCCCTGTTTTTTTGAGGCGATGTGCCCTGCTTATTCAGCTCTCTTGATAGCATAATGGAAAGGAAAAAACCCAAGAAGGAATCAGTTCCATAAGCACTAATTGTGAGCACAGACTCACCCTGGCATAGGGAATTTATTTGTATAATCCAGTGCTGGAGCTACTTCTTGCACTAGAGCAATGATTTAATAATCAAGAGGCTATTCTCTGGGATGGAGAACTATGTTTAGTCCAGGATCTGGGTCCTCCTCTTAGTACCATTCCATGCTCTGTAAACCGTATTTGAAGGTGGTAGAAAAACAGGAGATTTCATAACTAAACACAGCCCTGGCACTGGGAATGCTTGGCTTTAGCAGCGAATCTGTACTTCACCCTTCTGTGAGCAGTGCTATCTCTTTGGTTAGCCTCTGTGGGGGCAGGGCAGTCTCTGTCATTTATGCCCAGCCGTGGGGGTAGTGCAATCTTTCAGCTGACACCACTTAGTAGGAGCAATACTGTCTCAAGCCCATGTCTTTAGGCCTGCAATGTTTTTCTGGAGGAAAGGCACAGATCTCTCAGGTTTTATCAGTGTAAGGCAAACAGCCCATCAGTATCTACCCTACTCCAGGCATAAAGAGGGAATGAGAAGTAAAGGATTTGCTAATAATCAGAGAGAGATTTGGGATGATTACGGTTGCTGACAAGGAACACCTCCACTGTGTTCCTTGCATCTCCATGCAGGGTATTAACCCGCTGCTCTGAAGTTCGACTACCAAATGGACCTTGAGTGTTTGTTTTGGCCAAGTCCCATGAACTGGTTCAAGATTAGTTACTCTGAACAGGCAGACAGTTTAAAGAGATGTTCTTGAGGCTTGGGGAACAGAGAGGCTCTGGTGTTTGTGTTTCTAATTTATAAAAAGCTCCAGCCACTCTAGTGAGCTTTTTGTGATGGTGCTTCTAGCATTTTCTCTTTAGAGCTCAGAGTACAGTCTAAAATTTTTACACAGACATTTGTGCCTCCTGCCCACAGCACACCCATAATCTGCCTAGGCAGACATGGCATTAAACACAAGGGAACAATTTAACTGCTAGTGCAGTCAGGGACATAAACTAGTTCTGTAGCCCTTTACATCAGTAGATCTCAAAGTGCTTTACAAAGGAGATCAGTATCGTGGTCCACGTTTACAGATGGGGCAACTGAGGCCCTGAGAGGCAAAGTAACTGGATCAAGGTTATCCAGCAGAGCAGGAAATTGAATGTGTGTCTCCTGAATCGTAATCCAGTGCTCTCTCAACTAGGTCACATTGTCTTCTGTGAAGAGGCTAGTAGTAACTTCAGTGGACTTTTTCCATTTATGCCACCAATGACGTTAGCCATGATCAGTAGCCCAAAAGGTGTCTTTAACTAGAGAAATCCAGAACTGAGATGGGCTTGAGTCAGATCCTGAAATGCAAACACCCCCAAGCTTTGTGGGAGTTCAGATCCAGGCAGAAACTCAGAGATGGATCATTGGTTCTGTAATCAGCAAAACTGAAGCCTGAATGCAAACATGCACATATACATGAACTTTGGGAAAATGAGACTCTGGAAACAAACTTTCCAGCTTAACCTGTCTCTAGTCTACAGTAGAATTGTATAAATAAAAGGTCTTGTAAAGAACCAAACAAATCTGCCACTCATTAGAAATCTTGTCCCTTGGAGAAGTAAAAATCCATATGTTCCCCTACACTCATGTCCTAAGCCACAGTCATGGCATCCATCAGCTGCACGTCACCCTCATTGATGAAGCTCCTACTTGTTTCATAACCTTATGCCAGAAGATACCATCACTGCTAAACAATGGTACTGGTGGATTGTTTGTTGTTTTGGTGTTTCAACATTAAGACTGGCCTCTCAAGAACAGGAGTACTCTCCTTTTCAGAGAGGAAGGGTTCATTTACTGGAGCTTTCTTCTCTCCCTGTTTCATGAAAAGAACACATATTTTATAACTCATGCAGGCAGAGGAAAAGGATGAAGAGTCTAATTAATCTCTGCTTTAACTCTGTTGGCTTCATTAGCATTTCAGGGAATGAATATAGGGATGAATTTTCCCCAGTGAATCCTGTAACTGTCCAGAGCCATTGGGAAATGGTTTCTTTAGTTGCTGAGCCTTTCATACTGTGCTTGTCTGCTTGGAAAGTGTTCATTATACCCTCCCAGAACCATTTGTTGAGTCAAAAATAGGATCCTTGAAAACTGAATTTCTATTACCACCCTCTTCCTGGCCCTAATTCAGATGGTACTTCAATGGAACCACTCCCATGAATAAAGCTAGGCATATGTTTAAGTACCTTGCTGAATCTTGGCCCAAGTGAAAAAGAGGAATACTGGTGATTTATCTCAAGGAATCATAGATATTAGAGATGTAAAAGTTCACGTAGTCCATCTCCCTTGCTGTCCAGTGTAGCAGTCAAAACGTCTCTCTCCTTGATGGTTACAGGTAGGTGACTCTCATGTCCCCCATAAATCCTCATACAGCCAAGCCAGGCGTATTTAGATCTTCTAATTTTTTCTTTATAAGATCATTATGTCAGCCCCATTGCTACTCTTCTCTGAGTTCCCTCCCTTTATTAGCACCTTTTTGGTATAGAGGTGTCCAGAAATCATTACAGTAAATAAGTTCTGCATTCTGTGCAGGATGTACACTCCCCAGGCAGTTCCAGGAAGGATTGTGACTTTCTCCACACAAGGGAGTCCTGGCTACCAGTCCATCCCTCAATTCACTAGGAAACCCTCCTATTCTCAGCCCTAATTGATGCATGCTTCCACATTTATTAATAGATCTACTTTCTCTCTAGTATTCCTTTTTCTCTGGGTATATTTGGCAGTCTTTATTCCCTCTTTAAGCCCTTCACTTAGCATTAATCATACATTTGTTGCTCTTATATTTCCTTTCATGCCTGCAAACTGACTCATCTGTTTTGGTTCCCTCCTGACTACTCCATTTCAGTGCAATTCCTTTTTTCACACTCAGATCTTTGGAGTGTCTTTCACTAAGCCACATTGGCTGCTTCTTTTTCCTTGCATTCTTCTTTTTCAGAGAGATCACAATCTGTTGTGCATTGGTTATGACATATTTTAGGATGCTCCAGCCTTCGTTCATGCTACTGGATTTTTTACACCTTCCCATTGCACCATTCTCATGAAGTTTCTTAATTTTTAGAAATCTATCATTCTTTGTATTACTGCATTCTTGTCATCTTAGAAATATCTATCTATCATAGGCCGTTGAACAGGCATCAAACACCAGAAGATTTGAGCCCCTCTGTAATGTCAAGGACTCTGGCACACCTGGGAGGATCAGATTAAGGACCTTTCTACACTAATGCAGCCATGTCAGGAAACCTGGCTGCAACCAGGCTGTCTCCAGCCCAGTTACAAATATTGTTCCAATTTGTAATTTAGATTGGATTTCAGCTGTGGTCCAAGATTTGACCAGTTATAAAACACAGTTAAGGTCCAGTCCACACATGATAACCAGGAACCATATTTTTGTTGTAACCAGGTTCCCCTGAGGTGCAGTGCCACAGATTTATAGTGTAGAGGGGATGTTAGCTCAGGCCTGGATTATCCATGAGATTCAGGAATAGAGCATCCAGATACCATGAGCCTCCTGAGTGCAGGCTACCCAAAGACTTTAACTAGGCTGTTCTGGTTGTTAAAAGGCTCAAATGCTGTGATTTCTTTCTGCACTGGACTTGAGGCGGCCAGGATAGGCATCAGGCTGATTTCTCTCATCAGCCTCTGTTTCATCCTTTCTGCTGTGCAGGAGACAGCAAGCTAGAGGACACTGAGCTAAAAGAGGTATCGGTTAACTGGCTCACCCCACCTACTGCAACAGAAAGGGTATTCTGTCTCCTTCCTTTAATGTCTTAGTGATTGGGAGCAGGGGCCTGAAAAAGGAAAGAGAGAGGAGGAGGGGTAAGAAAATAAAGATATGAGGGGCCATAAGAAGAGGAAAAAGATAATGAACTTCCTTTGAGGATGAAAGTTGGAGAAGAAACACTGGAACATGAGGAGAGCAAGGAAGGACCAGACAACATGATGTGAGGACCGAAGAAAGTGAGAGAACTAAGAGACCATGTATGAGGGGAAGGAGAGGAATAACAACAAAAAACTGGGTTTCAGTGAAAGGGAAAGAAACAAAACCGAGAGAGGAAATACTGTGTATAAACAATGGGTAAGGGGAAGGAGAGAGTATTTTTAAAGGAAGAGAAAATACAAGACACAGAAAGAGGAAAAAATTAATAAAATGGACAACAAGACGACTAAACAGAAAAGTGGAAAGGAAAAGAGAGAAAAGCACAGAGGGGGGTAGAATGAAAGAGTGAGATGGAAAGAGAAAAATAAAGAAGGGAAAGAAAAACAGAGGGAAATGGAAATAAAAACCAAGGAAGGAGGCATATAACTTTTAGGGTAATGAATGATATTTTATTTATGCTTCTACATGTTACTGAAGTTCCCTGGCAGGGGTCGCACCTCCCATGTCTGAGGGGCATGGATTTCTCATTCACAGAGTCTCCTGAGGTGCTGTTCTGTGGGGATTGGAACTGGGTGAATAATTAATATTCAATACATTTCACCTCTTTTTGTGTGGATTAGAGGTGAAACTCACCCCTGGTGCCAGGGTTTGATGCAGAGTCCTCGTCACCATGTGAGCCACACAGAAGAGCCACATACACCCCCTGCACATCACAAAACTGACCTGCACATCGGCTCAAGGTCATTTTGGAGGTAGGACGCCCATAGGCCTGTTGGCCCTGGGTTAGAGGAGTGAATCTGTGATAGATAAATTATCATTATCCTCATTGCAAAGAGGGGGAAACTGAGGCACAGAAAGGTTAAGGCCAAAGTCAGGAAGGGGGTTAAATACATGGGCAACTTAAATACATGCCTAATCCCATTGACAGCAATGGGCTTTTTTATAGTGTAAAATTATGCATGTGCTTAAGTACTTTGATGAATCAGGCCTAAATGATTAACCCAAGGTCACATAGGACATCTGTGGCAAAGGCAAGCAAAAAACCTGAATCTCCCAATAGCCAGTCCTGGGCTTTAGCCATAAAACTGTCCTTCCCTTTTACAATAGACTGCGCATTTGCAATCACCTGTTTGACAGGGATTAGGAGTGCAATGCATACATGTTGTGAGGGTATTTGAATATATGACCACAGGTGTAGCAGGGGGAATGACCCTCTTTTCTAGTTCAGTTATGCAGAATTTATACTAACGTGTGTCTTCCTGCATGTCTGAACAGCACCTAGCACATCTGGGCTGCTACCATAATGTACATAAATAACAGTGATTAATAATTAGATCTATACATAAAGGATCAGACTGTCTCAAGCCCCTGCCCAGGTACATGGGGTAGGGGCCCTTCAATAGACTTGCTCTCTCCATTGCATTCCCTACCCGTAGTCATTAATTCATCTGTCTATGGCTGGTATGGGACAAAGGTAATTAACATTCCTGTGCTTAGGGAAACATAAGGACTGCTTCCTCCATGCGCCTCTGGGAGGAGGGGCATAGAAGGGCAGGGAGGAGGAGGAGAGGCCTTGAGCCCATGTACCCTCCTCACTGGCCTGAGAAGTTGGTCAGATGCACCTCGGGGAGCAGGTTTCACCCTGCATGCTTAGGGAGCCTTGGAAAGATGGAGTCCAGGTGGAGGAAGAAAGCAGAAATGGGATTAGGGAGGGGTTGTGCCTGCTATAACAGTCTTCCCCACAGTTCCACCAGGGTGTGTGGATCCACCCGACCCCAAACATGAGTCAGTGGCTAAATGCCATTCATGCACAGAACATATGTGACAGGGATTGTCGCAGGACAAGCATCAAGGTGGCTGTTGTTGTTTATTATGGGATCTCAGAGAGATACCATTCTGACTCTGTTCCATAAAGCCTGTTATATGAAGGAGTCATCTGAAGAAAGGGAAACTGCATTCCTCTTATTTAGAGTGCAGGCTCATTAGGTTAAAAAATCAGAGGGTAGCCGTGTTAGTCTGTATCCACAAAAACAACAAGGAGTCCGGTGGCCTCCTTGTTGATTTTTTAGGTTAAAAAATACATTTGAAATAGAAAAAAGACCACTGAACAACAAACACTCCCATACAGAGGAATGTAACAAACTACACAACAGGGGACTCAGGAACAGGATTGTTCTGCTAACATTTTGCAGACTACAGGCCTCAACACAGCAAATAATGGATCTAGTCCCTTATGCAAACATCCACGGAATCCTTATTAGTGCTTCCTTTAGATTTCAATGAGTTTTCAGTAGTGTTATATTACTGTAACTCAGAAAATTGGATCCATTGGCTTCCATGTTCATCTGAAGACAAAATTTGGCCCAATTGTGAAAATTGGCTGTTGGTCCAGGTATTCATTAAAAGCATGTATAATCTGCAAACCATAAATCCCATTTATTGTTGAACCTACTCTACCAGTTGTGGGACACTGATCATTAGTAGAAATTTAAAGGAGAGGAAAGCAGGCAATATAGTTAAACTTCACAGATAAAGGAGGCAGGTACCCCAGAAAAACAAATTGTACAATGTGAAAAGTATTCATTGGATAAATGAAATAGAGGGAACTGGATTGGTAACAGCACACAAAGCTTTACACAAATTTCTAGGTCACTGATTCCAATTGAGCCCTATTCAGCAGGGATCAAAATTCTTCACTCTGAATGCTAGTTGACGTCCTGTATGAAATGAGCTCGTTTCCTAGTGGATGGGGTCCATGTCACATAAAAAAGCAGCACAATTGATCTCTTTATTGGCAATCCCAGTGGAGAGGCCAAGAATTGAATGAACATGGAGAATGAACTTCTCTTTGCCCTTAGAAGTGTTCCCCATTTTGTCATGGTGGAAGCACATTGATGAGAGATGCGGAGGATGTTTGCACTGCCACTGCCTATGTGCTTATAGGATAGAGGACATCCTCCTTCTGGGACTGACAATCCAACACCTTTCAACAACACAAAATTTATCCTGTACTCTTTATTATGAATTATATGTAACTGTTCTAATTTTCTCCAGCAAGGGCTGTGCAGTGTGATTAGCCAACCTCCTAGAGGACTGATAGGAAATCTGGTAGGCAAAGATAAATACTAAAATGCTGAATAGGAGCTTTATTAAGGAGGGACCTTTTCCTTCACAGTAAACGTACCCAGGGAATTTGCATATTTCTGCAACATTATGACAGATTTATTTCCAGTCTGGCACTTGAGGGTTTTAATGTCATTATGAGTGTTCAAAAATAATGATATGACTACACAATGCAGCAGTGTAGGAAGCACAGCATTAGCTATTACCCTTTGTTAATATAGAAAATTATTAACGCTGTGTTAAAAGCACAGTGGGATGGTGCACTGGGATCTCATTCACAATGGTGCCTGCAGCAACAGCAGCAGCACTGAAAGGGAACAATATCAGGGGAAAGTTACTTGTTCTCAACCACAGAAGGGAAATCCCAAACTTCTGTCACTTCAGACAGGCTCGTACAAAATGGTCAAAAGTTCTCACAGGTTCTCTTCATTTAAAAACAATGCCAAATAACAGGCTACAGCAAGGCCCCATCTACACAGTACTTTCTATCCTGTTAGGAAATTATATGTCAGAGGCAGTGTTGCCTAGGAATAAGTCACTGGACTGTGGCCAAGAGACCTGATTTCTATCCCCCACTCTGCCACTGGCCGGATTGGCCACATCACTTTAGTGCTCTGTGCTTTTCAGTTTCCCCAAGCGTACAATGGGCATAGTGATGCTGACCCTCCTTTATAATACACTTTGAGATTGATGCGTAAGAATGAGTATTGGTGATGGTGTTATTCTATAGATGGAAAAACTGTACTCTCTGTAAAATCAGGGCCTTTTTGAAAAAATACAGAGAGAAAACTACAGTAAACCAAACAGTCTAAAAACATATGATGCATATCTCTCAGGACTGTCACTTGAGTGTAGAGTTTTTCCAGTGGGCCACCATACCTCTGTACCACCCATGCCAGACAAGACGTCTAGCTCCATCTCATGGCACCTACATGAACAGAGTCTGTATCCCCTCCTAAGACATCTCTCACTGATTCTGGATGCCTTCCAGTCTGTTACCACTTCCTGGCTCATCCTCCACCAAAATAAGGATAAAAGATTCTTCATTTCCAGAGATGTGCAGGCCGAAGCCTCCACTCGCAAATCTACCATTGCATCCCACTTGTTATGGTATTTAAAGAACATAGGATCTCTTTCAGAAAGAGGGAAGTGAAACTGTTGGGGGTTTTTTAAAGCAAAGCATTTGCTCCTATTCTCTTGTAGAAGCGGCTATGGAAAGGTGGACTACAACAGTCCTGGAAGCATCAGTGATAAAGGTCAATGATTGGTAGCTGTGTCCTTACATGTTGCTAGCAATATCTCAGCTCATAGTTATTTTTTGCAGGGGACAGCTTCTTTTGGGTCATGCTCCCTTCCCTAAAAAGAGGGAATCTCTTTTATATCCTCTTTTGCCAGAGGATGTTGTGAAGGCCAAGACTATAGCAAGGTTAAATTCATGGAGGATCGGTTCATCAATGGCTATTTGCCAGGATGGGCAGGGATGGTGTCCCTAAACTCTGTTTGCCAGAAGCTGGGAATTGGTGACAGGGGATGGATCACTTGATGTTTACTTGTTCTGTTCATTCCCTCTGGAGCACCTGGCACGGGCCACTGTCGGAAGACAGGATACTGGGCTAGATGGACCTTTGGTGTGACTCAGTATGGCCGTTCTTATGTTCTCTTATGTTCTTATAGCAAAGTCCAGCTTTTTGTTCTTTCCTTTTCCTGTGCTGTTGTCTTGGTGCATTCTTTCTCATACTTGATCATGACAGAACCTGTTCATTGTAGCCCTTGGGGAGTCCGCCAATGTAGAAACCGATAGTTTCTCCCTAATGTGACATGATAGCAAATTGCACATGGTTATCAATATATAGAACGTGAAATGTTCAGGCATAGCTAGCCGTCACAGCCATTTTTCAGTCTTTCCATCAAGTCAGTGTTCTGACTGGAGTGTAATGTTTCCTGTGGGTTACATCCTGCTATAATGACCAGGGGGTATTCATGATGACGTTATTCTTGGAAAAAGCCCATTGCTTTTTACAGAGCTTCACTGGATCAAAAGGGTTCCACCTGGATGAAGATCAAGAAGGCTGATTTCATTGTTCCAGGGGACCAGCAATGGAGATAGGGGAACATTCAATTCCTATTCCTTGTGTTCGTGTTTTTATGTCAGAGAGGCCTGAAACATCGGTGCGTACAGGCTCCTGCCATTCCTTACCCTCCTTTCTCACAAAACTAAGAAGAATCCGAGCCAACAACAACAACAGTTTCCCAGGAGGATTTCATCTAGTTACAGTCATTGTTCAGAGTCATTATTCTCCATCCCTTCCCATTGTGCAGACCTGAAAGATATTCCTGCCACCACTAGGAGGCGCTTTCGCTGCCGGGTGCCATCTCCAGAGATTCAGGGCATCACCTCTGTCATGCTTCTAACCTGATCTAGGGCACAGGCACCCTAAGGTCACACATTGAATTTCAGACCTCACACACGGCTGAGTGCTTATATACCACAGTGACAGCTACCTAGAAAAATGAAGAAACTAAAGATATGAGTTACCAACTGCACTATCATCCAGGTGAGAAAGAACCTATTTGATTATTTGCAAGCGAACATAATGCTGGGTGAGATGAACTGTAGTGTAAGATCTGGAAATGGAAGTCCTTTAACCACAAAACAGACACAAACTGCTGCAGGGCAGGCATCCTCAACATTGCCTTTACGCCTGACCTGGAGAGACCACCTCTAAGGAAAAAGACTACTTCAGATTCTATAAGTATTTTCTTCCTTTTAAGACTGCCAGCCAGGAGGCCAGTTAGTGCCAACTGGGGTGAAGATTTTCCATGTGTGTGTATGAGAGAGAGATGGGGACTCTTGTCCATTGGGAACAAAACAGAGACCAGTAACCTGTTTTAGATACTACACCTTGTCAAACAGTACTCAGAGGATAATAATTTTTGGTCACTAATAATCTAAGCCAGATTCAGCCAGAGACCTGGAAATGAACGTATCTGTGTTCTATTACCAGTCACAGAGCCATCCAGTCCCTGCAACATCTTTGATTCTGACATGCTAGAGACAATATGTCTGGGTGGTCCATTAAATCTCAGGGGAAAACCACCCATCTGCTTTCGGTACCGTCTTACTGCGGGAAATATGAGAGCTCATGAATCTGAAGTGTAAAATAAAGATATCCAGCTTATTAAAAATGAGTCTTGTGCTAAAAGGATGGGGCTGCTTTCTTGTTGAATAAGCAAAGAGCAGCAGCATGTTCCTTCCTTTTTGGAACTGACTCAGAAGTTGAAGAACTTGTCTCCTTTGACTGTTCATAGCTTTGATGGAGTACAGGATTTGTGTGGCTCCCTGCAGCAATGACTCATTACGACAAGCAGTAGGTGAATTGCGATGACTCTGTCTCTCAAAATTAATCCATCAATGAGTGAGAGCTGATAGTATGCAGATAGGTGCTGTTTTCCTACAGTCTGTCATGATCTGCAAGCAGCTGCATCCTCCAGTTTATTTCTTCTCTACTAGACACTGCTAATTTCCATGATTGGTGTTATGGCTAAATGGCATCTTAGCATAATTTGCATTATCTCCATTTGATGTCAGTTGTTATTGTAGCTTTGTAATATTCTGCAGAATACATATGGTTCTCTGAGCCATGCCCATGAGACTGCGCCAAGATTCAAATGACAGAATATATGTGATTCAGTTTAAATTTCTTCATAAAGAGATGCTCCCTTGCCTTGCCACTTTCCAGTGCAGACGCTTTCAGTGAAAGCTGAGAAGTGAACCCCACAGCTCCAAGTGGCCTGCAAGAGTTTTAAAAATGCATTCCCTTGTTGAACATGAAGGGACTGTGCTACTACCAGATTGTGGCAGCTCAGCTAGCTTTGCAGATCATCAGCGAAGTCTGAATTGATGGCCATTCCAATCAAACAGAATTTTTGCTCTCCTTTAAGAAATCACATTCCTTATCAGGAAGTCATCCTTGAACCAGCCCCTTTCCCTCCCTCCCATAAACTCCCTCTTTCACCATACACATGGCTTAAGACTAATGTTTCTTTCCATTGTCTAGACTTGCAGATTTATTTTATGTACTCTGAGACCAGATCATCCTGTCAATATTCTTTCCTGTTAGTTCCCCCATCTTCTCTCTCTCTCCACCCCTCCCTTTCTATATCTTTCCCATTTTTTTGCAGTACTGTAGCAGCTTCTTCCATTGGGGACCATCTGACCTACATTCAGATCCCACCCAGTAGAAACACTGAGGTTTTGCTGCACCCTTCATCTACATATGTTTTATAGTGGGAGAGACTAGTTAATTTTTGCAAACCTTGTAGTAACAGAGCATTGAGCACCTGTGGCTAAGCAAAGAAATATCTGCACATCAATTAGCACAGAGGTGACCCTGGAATTTCCACCTGGTTGTGTACTCCTAACCCAGCTGGGATCACTATTCAGCACTCCACCCCCCTTTTCCTGGGGAATTCTGGGCATGGGGTAGCCTGGTTTGTGCTAGAACTGTCCCCCAGAGTTCTGATTTTGAGTCCCAAGTGGCTATGAGCTCAGACCTTCAGACAGGCTCTAGTGGGCAATTTCTCTGCTGTTAACAAGGCTTCCCAGCTACTGTAGTTAGGAGTATTTTCACAGGATATAAAAGCCATGGTCTCCAGAGATCACAGTGGTTCCATTAGTGTTGAAACAAACCACAGTATCTTATTAGCTGAACTCAGTACCCAAGAAACCTAGAGATGATTGGCATATTCATTCTGAAGTGATACTGTGTCTGCTCCCCTGCACAAATGAGATTCCACTCCAGTCAGTCACTACATATGTATGATCAGCTTTTCATTATTTAATTGATCCTGGGGTGATTTGCTAACAGTTCCTTTTGGGGGGGAATGCAGAGAGGGGCAGAAAATGTGTATGTTTTATTGTAATGATGGGTACTTCATGCTCATGAGTAACCAACCTGGCCTCCCTCCCACACAAGCTCCATAGATATCATGTACTCCAAAAAATTCCCACAAGGAGGTGACTGCAATTCCTCAGTAAATCCCAGGAGAGTTCAGCACAGTGATATGTAACTCTATGGCTGAAGTAGGGTGAGCGTCTCCCTTTAAGGGTAAATTATGGTATTGCACTCTAAATTCCTCTATTGCAAAAATAAACAGTGCCTTCAGTTCACTTCCCCCTCCTTCCCTGGGGGAAAAAATCAAAACTTTCTGGTGGGAAAAATAGTTTGGAACTGCTACCTCTTTATTTGACCGAAAGCGCCTTCCTCAGTCAGCTTGTCTTTCATCAACCACTGTGATTCTCTTCAGCAAGGAATCTGGCTTTGAGAGGTACTTTGAGGTCATAACAAGAAATCCCAAAGGGGTCTAATTCACTTTCAATATGTGCTTGTAACTCTTGACAAGATTGCAAGCTATAATCTAAAGCCAAGCAATCACATGGGCAGTTTTCAGATGATATCTCTAAGAAGGATTGGCTTTTAAGGAACAATTTAATTAATTTCCACACAAAGTATTCCTTGGACCTTATTTGAAGAATATAAGCAGCAGCACTCTATGATTTCTTTAGACTGTGTGACTATGAATATTATCTTCTTCATTCAAGCCCCTCTTCTTGCTATAGAGAGGGATTGGGAGAGGAGGAGGGAAATTATTTTAAAATAATATTTTTTAATTCAGTTCTTAAAAAATGGACTGTTGGGTGTGGGGATGAATAAAACTGGAAGAGTAGCAGTAGTTTCTCTTTATCAAACAATCCAGGTGTGTGAGGAAAAGAGGAGTTCTTTGAGTGTACCTCACACATGGGTACCACACACAGTGGGTCATTACAGGGGTGCCTCCTATGGAGACTAAGGTGACAAGACCATGACTCACACCTTTCAGAATGAGCCAATGGCTGACTGGGATCAGCAGAGCTGCCATTTGAGGGAAGCCATGGTTCAAAATGTGGGCCTATTTTCTGACATCAGTAATTCCAGTGTAAACCCACAGTAACTCCATGGAAGTAAATGAAGTGACTCCAGATTTATTTTGGTGTAACTGACACCAGAATCAGGCCTATTAAATTCTGATGAAAAAAGGAATCTTTGCTCTGAGGGCCAGATTTTGCCTTGGGATCTAGATACACAGCTCCCTTTGGGCCACATACTGCTTGATTATGTCAGCACAATGCGGTTGACTACAGTGAGGTTATGTTACTGTAACTGAGAGAATTGAATCCATTGGCCTCCATGTTCATCTAAAGACAAAATTTGGCCCCAGTGGTCACCTTGATGTTACACCAATTGTGAAAAATGCCTGTTAGGCTGAGAGTCCAAGTATTCATTAAAACCTGTTAGGCCCAAACTATGATCTGCTGTAAAATTGGTATAATCTGATGGCGGCATCTCCCGTGCTTGCTAAAGAGCTGTTTAAACCATACAAAGTATCCATGGATTTAAAAGTAAACAGCTACCATTTTGGTGGGCACAGCCCAAACAATCAAACAGGTATGAACTTCACCCCTGTTACTACATAAAAGCAAACTCAGAGTTCTTATTTCAAGAGCTGTTTGGAATCCCACCGACATCCCTTTTGAGGCTGGTAGATGAACACCGAGAAGGAAATGGAAGGTAGACATGTTACTGAGTCTGATCCTGCAGATCTGCTATATGTGCTCTGTGCCACTACCTCAGTGGTACTGTGCTCATGAAGAAAGGCTGTAGGATTGGGCCCATTGTCTTCTGCTTTATTTTCTTGATTTTTTAAGTGCCCTCAGGGCTGAGGTCATGTCAGGTCACACAGGCACCTTGCACCTCTGTGTGATCTGTATGTGTTCTTTATTTGTTCAAAATGTGAGTGCCTTTACAGTTTAATCTGCCATTCTCTCCCTCCCCTTCCCCTTGGTGAAGTCTAATTACACTTTTATTCCAGGTCCATCTGGTTGCTAGAAATGCTGGAGATCACCGCTGTGTTCATGCTAATGTTTGCTGTGTATTTTCTAGGCTGGATGCTGACTAATAATATTCCCTAAATTTGCTTTTGCTCCTGTTTCCTCTCCCCAAATAGCAGACTATGTAATATGGGATATGAAGTGGGAAATTTACACTCACTGGGCAGATTTTTTTTTAAGAGTTCAAGTTTTGAACAAACCTATTTCATGTTTGCACACAAAAACGCTCGCTGTGTTTTTCAGAATGGGGTTTCTTTTCTTGTTTCTCTTTTCAAAGTCCATTCTAACAATTCCCCTCACAGCAACTGTCTGGTGTGTACTCAGTTGGAAAGTGGGGTTTGCATGTTTGTTTGTTCTGCCCAAGGCGTGGCCCATAAATGTGAGAGTTCTCCAGAAGAGTCCATCTGGGCTGCCTTCCAGGGTTCAGAAGGAAACTCTTAGCCAGTGACTGACCCAGATATTAGTTGTGCCTACGACAATCTCAGGTTCCCAAGCCTGGCTTTTGCAGTGCCAGCAGTGGGATTGTTTGTTCTCCCCTCTTTTCTTTCTGCAATGCTGTCTGGGAACTCAGGTTCACACTTTACCCATGACGTGACTTTCCAGCTCTAAGAATAGCAAGTGTAGTGCAACTTAGGTTCAGTATCGCTGGAAACAAGACACAGCTGGGAATCAGGGAAGTCAAATTAGTGCATCCTTCCACAACCAAAATACGTAACAGGAGTACCAAAGTTCCTGTTTGTTTGTTCCTAAAATTGAAGAAAAAGGGTATCATGTAGGAAAGGTGAGCTCTTGGAAAAGATATTTTGCAAATCTTAACAAATTCTCTTGATAGTAACTGTAAAATTTTGCTCAAGATATTAATTTGAAAAAGACAACCAGAAGCTCAGCAGCCAGACTGAACAAGACCTTTCTGAAAAGGATGCTGGATCCTAGCTCCCCTTACTGCTCAGGATCATTGGGGTGCATGGTAGGCAGTGAAGGCTGGTGCCACTTGAATGTTGGTAGGCAAAATGGACAAACAAAGTTGCCCTCAATTCACAGAGTGCGTAAAATATCATAATGTATTTGACTTAAAGCAGCCAGAGCTGAGGACCCTCCACTGGGGTCTGAGGAGGCAAGAGGCAGGATCTCATAAAGAGCCTGAAGAATAACACTAACATAAGAACATAAGAGCGGCCATACTGGGTCAGACCAATGGGCCATCTAGCCCAGTATCCTGTCTTCCGACAGTGGCCAATGTCAGGTACTTCAGAGGGAATGAACAGAACAGGTAACCATCAAGTGATCCATCCTCTGTCACCTATTCCCAGCTTCGGGAAAACAGACGTTCAGGACACTTAAGAGCCTGAATTTGCATCTCTCTTGCTAAGAGCACCAGTCTGCCTCGATGCCTTGAAGAGAAGAGCTAAGGCACAATCAGTAGAAACTATTGGTGCCTTGCAAATCCACAAAGGGTGTTTGGGCAAAGAACCAAACATGATAAGCAACGAGTTGTAAAAGCTCCTTCTAACCCACCTCCTGTTTTTGTCAGGCCCCTCTTTCTCTTTTCTTAAGAGACACGTGGTCTTTCATAGCCCTAGCACAGTCCATTACAGCCTGAATGTGAATCCAGTGGCCGTTTCTCATTTGCAGCATGAGAGTGAATACTGGAGAGAACCAAGGGTCACCACTCCTTTCCCCTCCCCCCAAAATTACACAAGCCAGGAAAACCAGCATAGCAGAAGGTGTTAGATTACTTGGAGAAAGGTGGCTCTGACACCCGAAGGACTCAGTCCTGCAACCCCTATTCACAGAGCAGTCCTTACTCAAGCAGGGAGTCCAATTGGCTTCAATGGTTACGTTGTCTGTAGAAAGGACAGCTTGCATAAGGGATGCAAGAACTGGTCTTTGGTCTCTAAACCAGATTTAAGAGCAAAACTGCTTGAGGTATCAAGGCAATAATTCTAATGGTAATTTTGAACTGTTTTTGTCTGTCTAACATTCCTTTTTAATCCCCATCCTGCCTGCCCCTTCCTTATGTAGGGTTACTTTAGTGATCCTTGGAATGTTTTTGACTTCCTCATCGTAATTGGCAGCATTATAGACGTCATTCTCAGTGAAACTAATGTGAGTATTACTCTACCCTCCCCAGGATACCACCACCACCACCTCCTCCTCCTCCTTCTCTGTTTCCTTCTCTCTCTCTTTTTTCTGGGTTTTTTCCCCCCTCTAGTCATGCTTTTATTGAACTTGCCGTCGTCCTTCTCCTTCTCCCAAGGGAAAAAAAAAGGAGGGGGAACCGCCTCCTTCTTTTTCACTTGTCATAGCACGCCCCCGGCTGTGACTGGTGAAAGTGCACAGAGCTTGGGGTGTGTGTGCTTCTTTTCCCTCCAAAGAATAGACATGCTTGAGTGTAACTTTCTAACTAACCAGGCTTTTGTTGATACCCTCCATCATGTGAAACTTTACAGAGGTTTGAGCAGCCAGTACTATAAAGTGGTAAGAGACTATTTAATATGCCCACGTAACCTCTTTCTTTTCTTATTTTTTTCTCTTCTCTCCCTCTTTCATGCTTTTTTTGTTTTTGTTTTATTTTTGTTTTAATTTTTTTTACTTTTTTTCCTTTCTTTCTCTCTCTCTCTCTCTCTTTCTCGCTCTCTCTCTCTCTTTCCTTGGCTTCTCTGCCACATGCAGCACTATTTCTGTGATGCATGGAATACATTTGACGCCTTGATTGTTGTGGGTAGCATTGTTGATATAGCAATCACCGAGGTGAACGTAAGTAGCTGGCGTCTGTCCATGATCGTGCCTGCTCTAACATTCATTTGTCTTTCTCAGTTTTCTTTTTGTTTCTTTTTTTCCCTCCCCACCCCCTTTAAAGATTGTTTTTTGTTGTTTTGAACATTTCTTTTATTTTTTGTTTTCTTTTGTTTTGACTTTTCGAACAACTTAGAGAACTTTTTGACTGTTGCATCATTTTATTTCATTCATAATCAGTTGGCATGAGTAAAACTGTATAGCAGGAAAATCAATGGGAAATGTGGAGGAGTGTAAGTGAGAGTGAGATTTGTGCCATGTGAAGTTGCTGGAGTAGTTCCAGCCCAGGACTCTCCATGGCATTGTGACACTTTCCACTCCACAGAGATCTAAAGGCAACTCTTTCGAGGTGGAACCATGGGAACTAAACCTAGAATTTTTTGTGTTAATGCCCCTTGGTTTTCCTCCAAAAAAAAATCCCAGCACCCTAGTAGCCACAGAGAAACCTGTCCCTATTTTTCCATTTTCATTTGAGATCAGGTAAACTGGGTAAAAAAAATCTATTATTTTACAGGGTAGTTTCCCCCCATCCCTTTGTTCCCCCACCACTCCAAAAAAAATCCATAGAAAATGTACATCCTCATGTCTCATTTGATTTCCCACTGGACACAATTACACATCACAAAATTCACCAGCACAATTGGCACTAATTGGCACCACTTCTGGTTACCTCAGCAGGCAGGCCAAGGATTGAATGGCCCTTGGAGACTGAAATGAGTAGCATTAGGTTTATAAAGAATATATTTTACTAGCAAACTTTATAGTTATTTTTATGGGACAGGATAGAATTATAGAATTAGTGGATGAAGGAAATGTAGGAGGTGTAGTACATTATATTTAGATTTGAGGTAAGCATTTGATACTTTAGGTCAGCTCTTACTGAAATAAATGCAAAACTCTCATAGACATCAGTAGGACAAGAATCTCAATAAATCATATTTGGAAACTTAAATCAAAATGACTTGGACTGGAGCACAATCATGGGGATTGAAATCTGGCTAAAAGACCATAAAAATACCCTGGTGTATCAAGTTGGTAGGAGGGCTCTCAGTGTACCACAAGTTAACCATTATTTAATGTCTTCACCAACGATCTGGAAGAGGGAGTAATACATTAATGAAATGTGCAAATACACTAAATGAGAGTGAGTTTAAAAAAACAGGACAGAAATATAATACAAAGGGACTTAAAGAGTTTAGAAATGTGGACAAAAAAATAACCATGCAATTCAGTTTAGAGAAACCTGAGTAGTAGAAATACTGCAAAAAGGTGTTACTGGATAGCAAATTGAACATGAATTTGCGTTGGGACATGACAGCAGAAAAGGCCAATGCAGTTTTGGGTTGTATATATACAGTAGAGGTATCATATCATGCAGCAGAGAAGTAATAGTGCCCTGCTGTAACTTTACTTGGGATGCTGCATTAGGTTTTGGGCACCCCACGACCAGAAAGATATTGACAAATTGGAGGGAGTTCAAAGAAGGGCAGTTAAATGATTTAGGGGGTGAGGAGATGGATTGGTCTGCAGAAAACTGAAGAGCTCTCCGTATATATTGCTTGTCGAAGAGACAGCTAAGGACTTGTCTACATGATGCACCCCAGTGTGGAGCATGCTAACTGGCCTGCGTGGTTGCTACTGGTGAGCGCTAGAAGTTCCCTAGTGCTCATTAATGTAGACCTGTTTCAAACATTAGGGAACTTCTAGTGCTCACCAGTAGGGGCCATACAGTTCAATTGGTGCACGACATACTGGTGCACATTAGAGTTTACCCCCCAGCTAGTTTGGACTAAGGCACCATGTAGACAAGCCCTAAAGGGGCAACCTGGAAATAGTCTACAAACACTGAAAGATGGAGAGACATCATATAGCATAGGTATGGGAAACGGGGGCCAAAGGGCCATTCCTCCCTGCACACACTTTTTTCATGATGGCTGCCCCTGCACCATGGGCCAAATGTGAATGAGTGGCATTGCAACCTGGTGCATGGGGTTGCAGTGCCATTCAGATTTGGCCCATTTTGGTTGCTTGGCCCTCCCACTTTTAAAACCTTCTAGTGCCCGTCATGTAGGGTGATGAAAGGGGAATAATAGCTATAAGTAATGAAGTGGGAATTATGCTAAATATCAGGGGAAAGTTCCTGACTGAGAGATCTTCCAAGTAAAATCTTCCAAGTAACATGATGGAAGTCCATTCATAAGGAACCTGAAAGCCTGAAAATATACTATAGGGAACAACCCTACACTGTCGAGGAGATGGACTCAGTTATCAAATGTATCTTTTCAGTGTAATTCCCATGATTTCTTCCCACGTAGGAGAAGGTTTGAGGCACATTGTCAGGGTGTTGTAGGGAAGCTCATGCTGTTGCTACTCGTGCTGTACCTGTTCTGTGGATAAACAGAGGTCTTCAAGGCTGTCAATATGATATGCTTCATTACGATGGAATTTGTACATGAAAAAAGGGAAGAATACACCAAACATGGCCCCCTCTCTTTTCCGTCCCTGTCGGAATTCAGAAGCATTTGTTTTCAGGCTAGCTCCTAAATCTGTCAGCTTTGTATTTCAAAATACATAGAAAAGTATGATAAATGGCATGTCTCTGTAAGACCATATCTGTCCAAATAAACAATTGTCTTTCTCAGCTGAGAAGGCAGCCAGGGGCAGCCCTATTCCCTGACTAGAAAGTACCAGTGGCACGTAGTGATGGTCCCTGTGTCCCCTCTAAAGAGTTCCCTCCTACTATACAGTTCCCACAGATTTCTGCACATGTCTTTTTGTTACCTGGCATGTTTAAATCTTCTCTCTTTATCTAGGCAAGTCCTTTGCTCTTAAGTTCCTAACATTTGTTACTAAAAAAAATTAATCATTGTTGCACAATCTTTTGACGCACTGATAAATGAGCAACAGCTAAGGGTGGAGTTTGTTTTGAAATCCCCTTGCACTTATAACACTATTGAATAAGAGAATGTGTTGTATGTTGGTGTGTCCTGTCAGATTCCCTTCCTGCTAGCAGCATTTGTATACTACAGCTTTAGCAGATGGGCATTGGAAATAGCAGCCCACATCAAATGGACAGTTGTCATCTTCTCAAGAAGTGTGATGTAGTTTATCAATTCATCCCTCCCATTCTGTTAAGGAGCTTGTTGCTTGCTCACTGTTTGTGGGTCTGAGCAAATCTGCCTTTTTTGTCTGCATACTGTCTTGTCTCGTTCCAATAGACTTGGAGTCTGAAAAAGCGAGAAAACACACACACACACACCCCACTAGATGAAGAGCTTTAGACCCCTTAGGATCAGTTAAGATGCTTCTGCCCACGCGATTAGCAATTGACCAAGCTTAGTTTGAGATAGGGTCTCAGAAGGTGCTGGTAGCATTCCGTGTAATCATTTCTTGAAGGTGAACCTACCTGGCTCGGCTTACTTTGTCATAAGAAATTGTAGATGTGTGGATATATATGAAGACTCCATAAATTCTACCAGTGATCTTCCCATGCAGATCAGATTAACCTGGGAAGCACTTACACACTACAGCAATAGGTGCTATGGAAAACCCTAAGATAGATCAATAAGTGCCTCGGTTTGTGTGTACTTTTATGCTCACATCTGTGTGTGCAATAGTGCATGCACCAGGTTTCCCCTTGACAAATTTTTTAGAGAAATTCCCAGATCAAAAACTTCATTAGGATGTAGGGGGCAGGGGCTTTTGTAAGTGTATTCCTTTGGTTGTAGTATATGTTCCTGAATGTGTTTGAATAGCTATGTGTAGGGCTACAGATCTAAGTCAGAGTGTGCATCCCTTTAGATCTGAATCAGTGTGTATGCATGTATGTATTTGTGTGCACAGGTAACCCATTGGTGAGGGTGTGTAACAGGCCCCCCTGTGTGCCTATCTACAGAGGATGTGTTATTACAGTCAGCCGCTACAGAGCCATCGATCTTTAGTTCAAGCTTTAGAGGTCCCCAGTTCAATCCCAGATGTGTCGGCCAAGAGGGAGGTTGTCACACGTACACATATGGGTGGGTATGGTTGTTGATGGAGTTGTGTGCACCTTGGAGTAGGTATGGGTGTTTTGTATATGTCTGAGTATATGAACACAGTATCTGAGTGTATGTGTATATCTTAATCTGCACATCTGTTGGAGTGCGTTTGGGTGGCTGGCCACAAATATCTGAGAGCATATGTACGTAGGCATGTTTATCTGCATGCTTATGGGTGACTGTACACATGCATGTATATCTCAGTGTGTGTGCATGTTTAGCATGCCTCTGTGTTCAGCACTGTAATTAAAAGGTATGCAGATGAGTCAGATCCTGAGATTTTCCTCAGTTTTTCTCAGTTCTTACACAGGCAACCCCCCAATGAAGCCATCTGAGTGACACTGAAGAGAATTCACCACTAGTGCACATTGCACAAAGCTAAGGCCTATTCTGAGTTGAGCTTTAGAATGCATTTCAGTAACTACTCTCTCAGCTGTACCTTTCAGAGATACAGTGACAGGTCTCACTCCACTCACTGTGCACAACAGACGGAGTTAGTTTAAGATCTTGCATATGAGAAAACTTCAGGTAGTGACACAATTTCTGCCAGATTCACTTTTAAATTGGCTTATTTTCAAGACCATTATGTAACTACATTTTCAAAACTTTGCCCCTCAATTTTAACAAATATTGCACAGCTAAATTCTCTCCTGCAAAATGCTTTAAAAATGTAACCCTAAACATTTGATTATTTCAGTAGCCTTAAATGGCTGAGTATATATTTTTAGTCACTCCTAAGAAGCAGCTAAACTTATTTATTTATTTATTTATTTATTTACTCACTTACCTTTAATTCTGGTATTAAAAAAATTAATTCCAAAGCAGAAGCCAGGTCTGCCAAATTTCAACCATCAGTGAACGCTAAGATCTAGCTCCTGAGAATAAAATTCATGATGCTCTAATGGCTGGGGCTAGAAGTCAGGACTTGTGGATTTTATTCCCTGCTCTGGCTTACTGTGTGACTTTGGATTTAATGGCTCTATGCCTCAGTTTCCCGATCTGTAAAATAGAGATAGCAATATTTACCTAACTTACAGGAGCATTGTCTTGTGAGTTACCTTTTACAAAGCATCTTGCGATCTCAGAAGAAAAGCATTATGGAAGTAAAGATGTTTGATATTGATAATAATAATAAGGTCATGAATCTCTGCATTATAGGAAAAGAAATGTTACAGGAGTTGAACAGAACAGAGGCCAGGAAATTTGGAATACATTGTCCAAGAAGCAGTCACAGGGACAGATTTAGATGTCCTTACTTTCCAGATCAGCAGATACAGTACAGGATTCGTTGCTCTTTGTTCGTACTGGAGCTTCCTGAAAACCTGCTAGCCCCTTTCCTGGGTGAAAGAAGTTTCTCGTTACTTTTTACTGTGTGGTATTGGAGAGGGAAATCAAGTCTGATTTGTGCACTGTGTTACTGTGCCCAGAGTGATGGAAAAAGACAGCCAGGCCTGAGTCACTGAGAAAGCTGCTCACATAATGTCCTCCCCCTCAGATTTTAGTCAGAGAAAGCAGCTGACACATCTTTGGTCCTTAGGGTCCTTCTTCCTTTGTTCTATTCCCCTTCAGTGTCAGACAGCTTTCTGTTGCAGCTGAACCTTCATTTGCTGCAGAAGCCAGTCTCACAGCAGGACATGCTTACCTGCCTGGGCTCCTCTGGCAGAGCTGCTGCCCTTAGCCATGAAGACTTTGTTCAATTCTTTGAACACACTGGACAGTTTGGGAATTGCATTGGCGTGCACAGATTTGAATATATCCATTTATCATGCACAGGCGTGGGTATCTGTGACCATTATTATGTTTGGCTGTGTCTGCGTACCTTGAAAGAGTGGAGGGTGGGTGGATTTATATTTATTTATGTCCAGCCACAAGTCTTTGTGTCTGTGTTCCTGTGAGTGATCTAGGCCATGTTGGAATGTCTGGTTGTCCCCATGTATGTCAAAGTGACATAATGTCTGAGGGTGTGTGGTTGTGACTGGGCAAGAATGTCTGCGTTTATATCCACCTGCCTGTGCCCATCAGTGACCATGAAAACATTGGCATGTATGAGTGTGTCTCTGTATGCTGAAGCGTACACAAAGGAAGTAGTACAGAATGGGAGCTACAGAGTATTAAGCAGCAGTGAGACTAACAGCCAGAAGATCATGGTATAAAGAGCCCAGCGAGCCACCCTCTGAAATGTCCTGGATATGAGATAAGATGATGAGGGGTGTAAGCAATTTGATGGCTTGTGTGAATAAAAAGGAAAGGCTCCACATGTAGATTGCCCTCCCTTTGTAAAAGTCCAGTTTTGCCAAAGAGTGAGCAGTATGTTGCGTCCTAGAGTGAATGGAAATGTTTTCTAACTGGGAAGTGCAGAGGAAGGAGAGAATAGTGAAGTATGATTTCACTTGCTAACCCATTCCGCGGTGATAGAGCTGGTGGCCCTTGGACCAAAGAGCTCTGGAAAATGACATTCCATGAGGAAGTATAGAGAAAGCCAGCCAACTACATGCCTTCCACAGGCAAACTTCAGCCAGATCCAACACACACCACCACCAGTCCTCCTCTAGTCACACAAACACTTTGTTTCTCTGCCTGATATTCAGGAAGGCTGAATTTATTTAGATCTTGATATGGGTCTGAAAAGTAGGTGGTGTTATAGAGGAGTCTGTAGGGGTTCACCAGAGGGATATGGCTTTGTTGATTTCTGGCTTTAAAGAATTTATGAGATCAGATACAGTACGGACAGAGACACCCAAGCTTTCAGATTCTAGGGTTATCTGGAGACCAGTGTAGTGATTTCTTCTTTAGTCCCTTGGTTATGAGTAAAAGAGCCTCCCTTTAGAATAATCCTGCTTTTGACTCCAATAGATTTCATATGATTGTCATGAACTTCTACTCCTATTCTCTGGAATATTTATGAAACAGCACATACTCAAGTCTCCCTCTTACCTTCTCTCCTGCACCCTCTCTATTTACCCTGCCCCTTGCTTTCCCTCTTGCTCCCCTCCACTTTATCTCCAGCCAGACCAAACCTCACAAGATTATTTTCACCCCCAATCAAGAGTCTGAAGGCAGAGAACCAGTGGCTCAAATCCTGCAGTCCTTACTCAGGCAAAACTCCCATGGGGCACTTTATCTGAGTAAGAATTGCAGCATTGGGCCCTATCTGACTAAATTCTGTCTAAGCCGCACCCCTGCAATGGGAGCAAGGATTGGTGGAAGGACGGCACACATCTAGCCTGCACTTCAGTTGGGACTTGCATCCATCTCTGTCGCTGCATCTGTCCATCTGTCTCTCTCTTTCTGTAGCTGTGCCTGGCTGGTTCTCTCAGCTTCGAAGCCCTTTGCTCTCAGATTTTGGCCATCCAGTGACACTGGAAACAAATCTTCATAATTCTGAGCACTTGCTCAAAGTGTCTCAAGGACAGGTGGTATTTAAATATCACTCAACCTTCCAAATACCATTTGGGGAGCAGAGTCTTCCAAAATACATAGCAAAGGGCTGTTGAAGCACAGCAGCTTCTTTTGACATCCTGTGTCGACACCCTTCTTGTTGCCATCCTAAAAGTTGTACATAGTTTGATACATATGTATATGTGTGTGTATATACATGCGTATACAGAACACGTTTTATTTTTGTAAAGCTGCTGATAAAACCAATGACGAGAGGATTGGTTGGTTTAGAATTTTTAAAAATCATTCATGGTGATTTTTATTTCTGTAATAGTAAAAAGTTTACACACCACAGTGGCCCCACCTTCCTTACAAAAATACCCATGTTGAAACATGGCTGTGGCAAACAATGGGATAGCATGGTGCAGTCTTCTCTTTGTGGACAGCAGAAGAAAACCAAAACTATGTTATAACATTGTTTTAACTTAGCCATCTACCACTGTTAAAACATGAGTTTTAAACACATTTTTCTGCCCACAAAAACTAGAAGAAAGTTCTAAGATTGTGTGACCATATGCATGTGTGAATAGGGTTGTTTTTGTAATGTTGATGGGGCCTTTTTTTGTTTTTGTCTTAACAAATATTTGTATTCACATTTCCAGACTGCATCATACAACTTGCCCATTCCAGAGGAGTGCTCACACTTACAGTCTTTATGGAATGTGGGCTGTCAGAAAAGAACATTTTTTTTTTGCAGAAATGGAGGCAGTGAATACCAATGACTCCTGCTGTCCTCCCCCTCTGCCCCCCACATCTACCTAGGCACTTGAGCCATTGCCAACATCGAATGCTAATAGCAATTCACCACAACAACAGAAAACCATGTGATGCCTGGGTGCAGGGGTAAATGCATCAAAAAAACATGTGTTCACCAATTTTATGGAAAATGCTGAAATATGTGATTTCCACAAAACTGCACTTTTGGACTCAGTCATTGCTCCAGATCCAGGACATGTTTTATTGCAGGAGAGATTTAAAAGCAGGGTAAAAATACATTGACCACTAGTTCTGGGCATGTTAAATCAATTATAATCTGAGAAACAGACAATACAGTACCTGTGACAAATTTTCCATATAACAACCGTATGACGTTAACAGCAGGAAAGTGATAGGGAAGAAGTATGGTGTTATAAAGTCATCTATAGATTCAGGGACCCAACACACAGGTTTTCTTATCTGGCATCCTTCTAAATCAGTGATACTCAGACTGAGACTTGCAAGCCGCAAGTGGCTCTTTAATGTATCTCCTGCAGCTCTTTGCAGCATGATATAAAAACACTGTGTGATTTAATTATTAACCAATCTAAATTATTAACCAGTCACAATGCTTTTACAATGTTATTAACCAACTGTAGTTGATAAAATAATAATACTTGGTCAGTCATTTTGCTGTGAGAATGAGAGAGAGAGTAAATGAAACAATTAATTCACACTACTTTGACTCTTTTGAGTAATATTGGTCACTAATTTTGCTTCTGAACCACTGAGGCCTGAGTATCACTGTTCTAAATGAAAACATTTAGGACACTCATTCAAATGGTGGGACAGTGGCAGATTGACAGGTCAATACATTACAAATTTGTATCCTTCCCTCCAGAGCATTCTCCAGAGCACCACATTTCCACAAAAGCATGTTGCCACAGGACAAATTTTGTGACCCAACAATACACAATCATTCCAGGTCCCTTGGAGCCTTATTAAACTCCCATTGAAATTCATGGAAACATTCACAATGACTTCAGCTGGTACTGGATTGACTGATGGCCAATTTCTGCACTCCTTATTCAGTCAAAATTTTCATTAGTTTGGAAGATCTTCAGGGCAAAGACCTTGTGTTCATTCTTGCCTGTAAACTGCATACTCCATTTTTGGGGCTATATTAATAATAATATTAGTGCAAACTTTGATTGAGTAAGCGATGCAAACTTTGACACTGAATCTGTTCAGTAGTGAGACATACATATAGCATAAAAAGCATATTTAAAAAGATACATTAGGTTTTCTTTGTAAGTGTTTGAATTTTCTTCTGGTTTTGTTATCATCTAACTTTTGAGATGGCAGTATGATATTGTGGTGCTTTTAATAATAATAGACTGATACTTTTTTTAATATAATTTAAATATTTATTTACACAGAGCACTTACTAGTTAAAACAATCAAAAGAACAACCCAAAATAGCATTAAAAACCATCTGAGGTTACATTTTCCACTAGTTACCCTTCACATTGGTGGCCAATGAAACAATTTTCTTTTGCCCAGCTACAACCTCTTTACGTTTCCATGACTACACATACAGACTGTACCTTTGTATGAGTTTGTAGAGATTCGAGCACAATGGGTCCCTGATTCTAACTGAGTTCCCTGGTTACTTCTTTATTAAATAATAACTCACCAAGAACCAAAAAGTCTCATGTCCTATTGGAAGATGTTGAGCTTGAAAGCAAATGTTCAAGTCCCGATTGCTGTGTCCTGTGGGACAACCCCCTGAGGCACCGTGGGGATTTCCTAACAGCCACCTTCACTCCTTTCAGGACTTAACCGCCTTGTAAGTTTCAAGGAATTTTGCCATATGTCCCTGTTTCCACATTCACAATGCAGTTTTCAAACGTACATAAAGGGCTGCCCCCATGTTCAATAGTGCTGCAAAAAAAAAGTTTAACTTTCCATCAAGATCAAGTTAGTTGCTTGTAATCTTTAACTGTCTGCCAGCCCAAGATCTCATACACACATCATACATGTTCAGTACACTATTCCATTACCCGCTGTGCATAGTCAGGGCCTGCTTAATGTGTACAAGAGGAATAAAAACACACATTATATCCCAGCCTGCAGCACCAGAAATGCTAGTTGTGGTGAATGCAACAGGAGCTAGGCTGACAGAAGAGGGGAAGAGACACAGGAAGGCATTTATCTTCATTATCTCCTACCCCACTCCTCATCTCCTCTATTGCTTCCTTCAAACAAAAACCTCTAAACCTTTCTGAGACCCTTGTGGCAATAGAGAGCATAGTCCCTGCAAACTGAGGACAGTTTTTATGCCACACCAATGGTCAGTCCTCCTTCCCTAAAATTTCAGGCGTTAGCCGTCTCTCTCCCTCTCCCTTTGCCTGAACCCCTGACTACCAGCAGATGGGAAAGATTAATTCTCTCTTCTCTTTTGTGCATTTCTTCTTCATCAGGTCTATGTATTAGACATTAGGATATCATGGTGATGGGCACCGTTCTAAAAACCTAGATGGACAGACAGTGGATCCCCTCTGCCTGTTATATGTGACTCCTGATGTTCCCATTAAATAAATTCAATGGACCAGCAGGATACACTTGTGTGGCTCCTTCCCACAGGCGGGTAGGATGTGGGCTGTCAAAGTCACGACACCTTGTCTTCCCGCAGTAGACCTGGGTGGGCTGCTTCTCATGGGGTTTGACTGAGAAGAACACAGACTGCTGAGAGCAGCTTCTGCCTCACATATCTTCTTAAAAGTCTGATAAATGGAGCACAGTCACACCTGAGTCCAGCTGACCTAGCTGAGGGTTTGGACTGGTTCTGATGCTCTGCAGATTTACAGCTGGAAATGCAGGTCTGACTTTAACCAGATGTAAACTTGACTAGGGCAGGGAACAGCATGTTATATGCCCCTGACCCATGTCAATCTGCACCTCATCCACCCACTTTTAAACTGAGATGTACCAATTGTGTATGCAGACTGCTAGCCCTTCACATTGGCTTGTTCAAGTGAGTGGGAGAGAATTTGCTGCATGTAACACATGACATCACTTCCTAAACAGAACTGACACAATGGCCAAGATACCTCCACTCCCAAGAAACATCTGCTAATAGGAGAGGATAAAAAAATATATTGGGAGATGCTGAATTCAGCGTCCTAAAATTAGGGATTTTGACTCCAAGCTCATTGTCTGCTCTGGGCCCACTTTCACCTACAAACTCATGTATGTTAACAATGAGCATTATGTTTCACACATCCCATTCCTCTACATTACTGACCTCACCAAAGCAGTCACCAGTTATTCTCAGGGCAATATCCTTGGAACAAAACTATGTTGCTCATTACTTTACAACATCAGACCTTGGTCTCCATAACACACTCAAATAATGCCTCTGATTAACATTTTCAATCCAAATATGGCTCATAGACTTTATCGTATCCTATATTAATATTCACCAGCCCAATCTACCTCCATAAGCATTTCCTTTTAAAGAAACGTCAGCCTCTACATTAAACAGCTTCCTAATTAAAAAGGCAATGAAAAGACACAGACTGTGAATTAAATACTAATTGCTCCAGATTTCAAATGAAAACTATCCTTAACAAACTCTCTCCTTGGGCTACTGATGTGTCTGGACAGGCTCTCTTGGGCAGAGACTTGATATGCTAGAATAACTCTCCCCATCAGGGACTGCTAATTTGCTTGTGTTCAGTCTGTTGGGCTGTACATTCCAGTTGCATTCAGATAAAAGTTTTTTCCTGGCCTCAACCAAATGAACAAAGTCTTCTAGCATCTTCTTCAAAGTTTGACTGCTCACCAGGTATCTTCACCCTGTCTCTGGGCTGGCTACAGGCATCATCCTAACATCACTGCAGGATCTTTGGGCTGGCCCAGTGCATATCTGGCTATCTGGAAAAATCTGCTTGTGATATAGACTAATACTAAACACATTAGCTCCCAGGGAAGTCATTGCACTATCTGTGAGCTACATAAATAGCTAAACTGCAGATCATGGGTCTGTTTCTGGCCTCATTTCCCATCAGTTCAATAGGAGTTGCGTGTATGTAGCTGCGAGCACTGTACTGGATCTTCTCATTCCTCTCAGGCAAATCCCAGAACGTCATAAAGGGCTATTGGTATTCCTCACGGATGGAGGCCTGCAGAGTCTGATATTCTCAGCCCTCCTTTTTAACATATATATATGTGAGCCTGCTCAGAGAGATCCATAGACACCGTAGACTCCAGTGTCACACATACATGGATGGCACCCAGCTGCAGTCTCCTTCTCAGCCTATGCATCCCCAGGCCTCACTAGATGTCCCAACAACTGTAAGCCATTACCAGGTGGATGAAGAGCAAATGGCCCAAACTCTCAACCCAGGGAGGACAGAAGTGATGATGACAGGAAGGACATGCGTCAAGGAGCTTGCTTGCTGGGACTCTGACACCACCTTCAATCTGATCATCTGTCGTCAAGGGAGTACTGAGCCTGGAGGTGAAGCTCAGTTCTTCACTACTGCTGGACACAGGGAGTGCAGGAGAGGCAGTATTCTTCTGCCTGTGACTGCCCAGGAGACAGTGCCCTTTCCGCTCAGAGGAAGACCTTGCCATCCCGATCCATATTTTGTCACTTCCAGGGTAGACGACTGCTAGTCATTCTACGTGGGGTTGAAAGTGAACACCTCTTGAGGGCTACAACTTGTACAGCACACAGCAACCCTTCTCATAAGTAACAACAGTTGGCTCCCTTTTCACTTCTGGACCAAATTCAGGGTCAATTTGTGATGGGGTATTCACCCTACACTGGCAAGGATGGGGTTAAAAGCAGCCTAGGGAGGCTGTGCAAGGAGCAGCCAACTAGAGACAGACTAAACAGAGCAGCTACTCAGGGCCCAGGAGGCCCATATGAAAAGAGGCACAGGGCAGAGCAGGGTCAGTTTCTGCTGGGAGCTCAAGGAGTAAAGACTGTGTCTGTAGCAGCCTGAGAGACCTGCAGCACCTTGGACAGAGCAACCACCGGCAGGGACCGGGAAGCAAGAGGAATTCCTAGCTGGCTGCTGGGACTGGGTAGTTGCATGTCTTGAGGAAGGGCAAAGAAGGTGCCAGGGCCATGGGGAAGGGGCCCAGGGAGACATACAGCAATGAGAGGAATTTGAGGCGCAGCAGAAGGCCGCAATACACAGGGTCCCTGGGCTGGGACCCGGCATAGTGGGCAGGCCCAGGTCCCTCCACTCACCACTGGGGAAGTGACTGGACTACTGAAGGAGATACAACCCCACACCGAGTCATGAAGAGGACGCTGCAGTACTTGGACTGACGCAGGTCTGCAGGTGGTGACGACAGCGGGTGAGGCACCAACAAGAGAGGGCATGCCGGTTGAGTGAGCTAATCCCCCATATTAGCAGCAGGGGGTGCTGCTCTGGTGAGTGAACCCCATGACACCATTTTAATATAGAAGAACCTTAACTGGTTCACACCTGACTATCTCAGAGACCATCTCCTCATCTATTGCTCACCAAGACAGCTGTGGTTTCACAGAGATGCTACAGATATGCCCAACATAACTAATAAATTAAACCGATGGAGGTAGGACTTTCCTGATGACTGACAGATCCCTGGCTGTGTAACTCACTGCTGAAGGGATCTGACTTAGCCACAGCCAGACTGCACTCAGGTCAAAATGCCAACTCCACTTTTCCCACAAAGCATCATTCCCTCCTATCTCATAGGGATGAGGAAACTTAAGAAGAAAATTGAGAAAGAGGGAAGAGAAAGGAGAGATGAAGAAAGGATGAAAATCTTCAATCCTGAAGAGGTGGAGAGAGGTGATCACCCTTTAGATTGTATTGCTGGCCCTATAGCTGTGTTCTGCACTTAGAAGTCATAGTGGCAGGCTTGGATACGTCTAAACTGCAATTTAAAAAAATCCTGCAGCAGCGAGTCTCAGAGCCTAGGTGAACTGACTCAGGCTTGCGAGAGTTTCATTATGGGACAAAACTTAGCAGTGTAGACATTCCCACTTGGGCTGGAGCCTGGGCTCTGAAATCCAGTGGGGGGGGTCTCGGATCCTGGGGACATGGAGTGCAGCAGACAAAGAATGTGGCCTAGTAAGTTGAGATGAAAACTGGGAGCGTGGATCTTGGAGTTCTGACCCAGATTCTGTCTCTGGCTCACTTTGTGTCCCTGCTCAGCTATCTGCATCTCACTTTCTTCCTCTTAAAATGGAGGTGACATTAATAATGGATGAGGCATCTTGGCACCTCAGCTGCCTCCCATCTCTGCCTCCTCACAATAACCCTGATCCCTTACCAAGTGTCCCAGTCTGAACCTGGTGCCTTCTTTTGACTAATTCCTTCCTTCTCTCCACCTGCCTGACCACCATCCCAGTCAACCCCGCTCTGACTCATGGATCATTTCTTCTTTGTCTCTAATGATATGCTCCTGAGCCTGGACTTCCTCTTTCAGGATCCCTGCCCAACAGCGGAATCAAGAACTAACAGTGAAGAGACAAATCCTACATGGAGCCCATGCTGGGACTCCTGGTTTCTGGCATTGGGGCACAGGTCAGTATTAACTCTAGTCATAAGTCCCAAATTGCCAGGCCTCCTTGAAACAATAAACTCTCCATCTCTGGACTAGCACCTAAATACTAGTCACTTTGTAAGGGCTGACATTTGATTGCAGTCATATTAAAAATGACATTAAATATGAGGTTCATGTATTAGGGAATGACCCTCTATAATCCTCATTACACTCCACACCATTCAGATAGCCTATCCTAAAAATGCTATAACCACGCTCCACTTCAGCTGAGCTTTCAATGTCTGTGTGCCTGCCTCAGTCTTTCTTCAGTTCCTGCTTATCTGGATGGGACTTTCTTCATATACCCATTCCACAGAAATCAAAGACTATAATCACAGGTGAACTTGCACCTGCTTTACTTAGTCAGGACCAGAACTAGCAGCTATTACATTGTGGAGATGAATACCACATCTCTGACACTATTTAATGCTAGCTGTGCTCTATATCTTATTTCTCAGGAACTCTGGGGCTTGATTATCGTAAAGCTTGAACTCATCATTTACCCAGATTTAATTAGAAGCATTATTAACACATCCTGTAAATTAAGAATAATTTGCATGTACATGTTTTCCCAGTTGTTGTACTTTTCCTCTGAAACTCAGGTTTGTAAAAAAATAGCTCACAGCTGTATGAAAAGTGAACCTTTCATTTAACTGTCCAATAACTCAATCTGGGGTCATTTGCATAGCCAAATTAAATCAAGTGTCTTTCTTTGTATTTACCTTTAATCACCTGGAACCATAAGATTACTATCTCTGGAAATTTCATGGATATATATGTCAGATATTAAATAAATTAATAAGTTATTAAAATTGACATGATTTGCATATACAAAGGAAGCTAATTAGTAGTGCCGCTCCCTGAATTTAAAAATCCTAGAATTCATAGGAAATGAACATAGAATTGACTATTTTAAGCCTCACTTGGTATATATATTTCTTTTAAACATCATGAACCATATTGAAAAAAGGACTAAGTTGTATATGTGGATAGGCAAATAAATATGACATTTGCAGATCTGATGTTGGATACATGAAACATGGATGTTAAGTTTATATGAGCTGACACTTACTATAATGGTTCAGTGACCCACATTAGCAGGGAATAACATAACTGTTACGACAAACATCATCTCAGGCTTCAAAACCCCTGTCCCAATAGGTGCGTGAAGCTCCATATTGCACCAGATGAAACTGAGTCTCTGCATTAAGAGATGACATCATATTAGTCTCCTCTGTACAGCAATCAAGAGTTTAGCCTGAGATAAATCCCACTGGAACCACTTAGGCACAGTGCTGTTCACATTGAAGTTGGTGGGAATTTTGCCATTTACTTCCATGAAGACAGGATCAGGCCCTTTGATTCACCACCTGTATGAAACAGGTGTGCCCATCTCAAGCACTCACTAAACCCAAACTAAGCAAATTATCTGTGTTTTATGGACATGATCAAAACTACTGCACTCAAAATGTTTCTAATAATAATCAAAGGTACTGGATTCTTAGTGGAGAGTAGGGAGTCTTAAATGCCTGCATGACTGTCTTTTTGTAATAGCCAGTGAATCCATTGGTTTCACTGTAGGATTGTAGGTTTCATTGTATGTGTTCAGAATTATTTCCTCCATAATCCCATAGCACTCCCTCAGTTCATCTCTTAGAGGAATGGCAGACTGATTTCTGCCTGGAGTGTTGATACATTTACAAACATCAGTGGCAAATGGATTACCTCCAGAGGTCTTGTGATTAAAAACCCCCAGACCAATGACAAACAGATTACTCAGGTTGTATGATAACCCCTATGGTAACGACTGAGTAATTACTGCCAGAGCTCAAAATAATTTTATGTTCTGGACTTCTGGGCATCCAATTGCCTCTGGAGGACTTGTGCTGTTCGTGTCACCTGACAGTGATGTCCCTTTAGTCTGTTCAGACTAGAAATGTGATGGAAAATCTAGTAGCTGTATTAGAGTAATTGGAGAATTGATAATTTGGCTCCAATGTCTTTTATAAATATTCTGTTAACCTCTGATTCTTCTTTGAATATACATCCATGTGGCTCCCACTCTGATCTCATGCATATGGGGTATGTGCATCTGAAGTCTTTTGAATCACAGTGTCTGTGAAGCCATGCCTATGCAATGAATGTCCTCATGCCCCTTTGTTATGTTATTTTATTTTATTATCCAGTCATAGCAAGCAACAAAAAATTCTCCTTTGACACCTTTACCTGTGCCAAAATAATGGATTCAAAGCCCTCAGACCTCCAACTGTGTCTGTCCTAAGATGGCTGCACACTGATGGCCACAGCCACTGTCTTTCTCTCTATGAGAACCATGTGTCATATCACTGCTCCATTCATCAGTTGTCTTAACAAGAACAAGAAAGTCTGGGGACACCCATTTGAAGTTTTACCTCCTCAAAGCATCTGGGGGGGAATGTAAACCCCCAAAGAGGGAGGATTGACTTCCAAGATGGATCTGATCTTTCCAAGTCTTTATCTTTGTCAGGGTCCCTGCCAGCCAACACACAACTCCCAAGGTCAGTACCAGCAAAAGACCCTCAGCATCGTCAGGCAAGGATCCAGTGTGGAAGATCATCTAAGCTCAGACTACTACCCTGGCACCAAAGACCAGTCCCACCACCTCAGTGAGGCAAGGGAGACCTGAACACTGGGATATGCATGGCTCCCAACACCAGTCCCTTTCTTCCTATAAGGTGGAACCCAAACCTTCAGTCACCAGCTCAGCATCAAAGAAGCACAAGATACCTGTAACTGTCAGAAAGCAGCACCGGCTTCGACACCAGTAACAACATCAACATTGGTACTGTCAGCAGAATCCCTGCTGGTACCTATTGTTATCTGTCTGAGGAGGTTACCACGTTCCCAGCACCAGTGTCTCTACACTTGGCACAGTTGCATATTTCTGGCATCTTGGTACTGAAGTCACCTCAGAGGTTGGTGCACTGCCTTTGGATGATGTCTGTTCTTCATCTCCATCACTGAAACATGCCTTTTCTTCTCCATCCACTAGGAAGATGCCTCCCCTCAGGCATGAGATAGTCTCTCTCTACAAACTAGGAATCTCAGTTTAGAGCTCCAACAAATCCACCTACAACATGGCAATGGCCAGGTCAACACCATCTGAACCAGCCTTACTAATACAGTGCACCACCCTGGCCATATCAGGCAAACTAGGAACTCCTTTCCAGGGCATCCAGGAGCTGGTCTCCCTTCTATCATTCTGGGAAGCCTACATCTCCTTCTCCCTCTGCATCTATGGCTAGACCCTCATCTACAGAGACAGGAGAACAAGAGCAACTGGCAAAGGAGGAAAAGGCACTGGAACCCCCCAGAACAACACCCTTCATCCACCAGAGACTCATCATCATCCTCCCCAGACAAAGCCATCTCTTTAGCTCCAATACTGGCTCCTGATTACTTTAAAGCATTTTAGGAGCTACTTGCCTGCATTACTGAAACTCTTGACATCAAAACATCTTTCATTGAAGAAAAAGCTCCCAAACTTTCTCATATTTTGCACTCGTGATCCCCTGGTACCTGTCAATGACAGGGCATCTTAGATCTAGCCAAGACCCTGTGGCAGACACCAGCTGTACTACCACTTATGGCTAAGACAGCAGAAAAAAGATCCCAGGTTCCCCAAAAGGGGTGTGAACAGTTTGACATACATCCAACTCTGATACAGCAGCTAGAGCCATGGCCACTTCTGTGACCATACACAAAGTGCCCTGGCTGCAAGCCTCCGGCATTTGTAAAAAAAAGTGAAACACACAACTGAGAATTTTCTCTTTGAAAGCAAAGAATTGTTTTGCACTCATGCAGACAATGTACTGCAGTCTCTCAAGGATTCCATGGCCATGTTCTGTTCCTTAGGCAGCTATACCTTAGCCCCAAACTATAAGCTCTTTAGGTACCAGGAGCAATTGTGTCAGAAGACACCTACCTACCCCCAACACAGCTCTTCTGAATACCTACCCAGGAGGAAGCCAAGGTTTTCTTAGAGGAGACCATCATCTTCCTCAACTGTTAGTCACTCTACCTCAGTTTCCAGGCAGCAGGTTTGATAAAAGGGTCAAGAGCCACACTCAGACCACTGGTAACCATCCCTAAACCTTTCTTTCGAATGCTGACTTGGTTTCTTCCATTAAGCATCATTATTTATGATAACAACAAACAGATGTGTGCTGGAAGTTATCAGTCATGACTACCTCATCCACTTTTAGCCCCTAACCCCATCCATCCCCTTCCCTGTCCCTCTTCGGGTACCATTGTCATGAAAATCACCTGAAAGAAGAAACAGCTTCTCTGTTTTGTCTAGGAGTCACAGAGGAATGCCTCTGGAGTACAGGGGAAGTGACTTTTGTCCCCAGTATTTCCTTACCCTGAAGAAAAAAGAGGCTTTCATTCTATCCTACACCTGAGAAGACTGAACAAATGTATTCACTGTTCCACATTCAGGATGGTAATACTTGCCTCCATCATTCCTTCCCTTCAGACTCAAAACCAGTTTGAGGCTCTCAACCTAGAAGACTCATACTTCCCTATTGCCAGCCACACAGCCCCATAGGATGTATCTGCAATTCACAATAGGCCCAGTCATTATCAGTACAAAATGCTTCCATTTGCTATCTCCACGGTACCAGAAGCCTTCACAAAATTCCTAGCAGTAGTGGCAGTACAACTGAGCAGATGAGGTTTTCGCATATATCAATATGTAGACAATTGGATTATCAAAGAAAGATCTCATCAAGAAGTTGCCAAAGCTGTGAACTATTCAGGTAACTGGGCCTCATGGTGAGTTAGGATAAATGGTGTCTCATTCCAGCACAGAGGACAGAATTTGTAGGAGCCCTAATCAAATCCAAATAAGCAAAAGCATATCTTCCCAGTAACAGATTTCTTTCCCTTCAAATGATAATCACCAGTATCAAATCAAATCCAACAACTACAGTAAGAAACTGCCTCAAACTCCTAGGCCACATGACAGTTTGTATACATGATACCACTACCCAGACTTCATGTGCATCCATTACAAGGCTGGTTAATGTTGGTGTATCACCCACCCTCCATGACATCAAATGAGCATCTGAATTGTGGTCCCTGCACACATCCTGTCAGCACTGAACTGGTGGTTAGGCCAAAAAAATGTTCAGAAGAGGCTTCCCTTCTCCAAATCTCTGCCAACAAAGATATATATCACTTATGTATCAGGACCTGTTGGGGAACACACCTGGAGCACCTCTGGATACAAAGGACTTGGTCTCAAAAGGATCTGACTCTTTATGTTAATGTCATAGAATTCTGAGTGATCAGATGATCTTGTGTAGCATTTCAGCCTGTTCCACAGAATTCCATAGTGCAAATTTCACTGATGACACATCTACACTGTACTGTAAAGCAGGGAAGTGCCCTATCATCACCCCTATGTTAGGAGGCTATCATGTTAATGGACATGGTTCCAACAATACAGGATAACCAATAACTGCAGTTGCTCTTCTAGGAGTCAGCAACAACCTAGCAGGTTTCTTGAGCAGCCAATCCATCACCAATCACAAGTGGTCTCTGAAGAGCTCCATCATCAAACCAGTATTTCATCTCTGGGGAAATCCCATTACAGGCTTCTTTGCTACAAAAGATCACATGAAACATCCAACCTTTTGTTCCAGGAGAGACATAAGACCGGGTTCATTACATGACACCTTCCTTATATTGTGGGATCAATGTGTAGTACATTTCCTTTGATTCCCTAGATCCCAAGAGTGATGTGTTAAATCAGACAGGAGATAAGAAATGCTACACCTTGTTTCAAGAGCCTTGTGATACTATCTTGACAGAACAGACTGTCTCCCAATCAGGGCCAGCTCCAGGCACCAGCATTCCGAGCTGGTGCTTGGGGCGGCATTCTGCAAGGGGCAGCAGTCCCTGTGTTTTCGCCCCAAAGCAGCACACCGAATTGCTGCTGCAGACAGCGAGGGCAGTCCGTGCGCCTTTAGGGTGCCAGGCACGTTTCCGCGGTGGAGGCAATTTGCCAGCAGCTTCTATGTTCAGCTGTCCGCGGCGGCTTCAGCTAAACATAGAAGCTGCTGCCAAATTGCTGCTGCCGGGGAAACGCACCTGCCTCCTTAAGGGCACAGGGACCGCCCCTGTTGTACGGCGGCAATTCGGCCGCTGCTTGGGGTGGCGAAAACTGTAGAGCCAGCCCTGCTCCCAATCCTTTTAATGTCTTCCCTGGTGCTTCCAAGAATCAATCTATCTCTTCTCAGAGAATTTCCAAATGGATTATGCAGTGTATATCAAGTTGCTATCGTATGATTGATATGCCTCTCCCTCCAAAAGTTAACACTCACTCCAGTAGAGCACCAGCCACATTCTCTGCTTGCATCAGGAACATCCCTGAATCCAAAATTTGCAAGGCAGCTATGGATTAATAGTCTTACTTTTGTTAAACACAGAGCCCTTGAGCTGGCTTCAAGATCAATAGGAAAGATTCATAGATTCCTAGACTCTAGGACTGGAAGGGACCTCGAGAGGTCATCGAGTCCAGTCCCCTGCCCTCATGGCAGGACCAAATACAGTCTAGACCATCCCTGATAGACATTTATCTAACCTACTCTTAAATATCTCCAGAGATGGAGATTCCATAACCTCCTAGGCAATTTATTCCAGTGTTTAACTACCCTGACAGGTTAGGAATCTTCCTTGCTGCAGTTTAAACCCATTGCTTCTTGTTCTACTCATTAGAGTAAGTGAACAAGTTTTCTCCCTCCTCCTAATGACACCCTTTAATACCTGAAAACTGCTTCAGTCCCCTCTCAGTCTTCTCTTTTCCAAACTAAATAACCAATTCTTTCAGCCTTCCTTCAGAGTCATGTTCTCAAGACCTTTAATCATTCTTGTTGCTCTTCTCTGGACCCTCTCAATTTCTCCACATCTTTCTTGAAATGTGATGCCCAGAACTGGACACATACTCCAGTTGGGCCTAACCAGCGCGAGAAGCGAAAACAAGAATGACTTTCGTGCTTGTTCACACACCACTGTTAATGCATCCAGAATCACGTTTGCTTTTTTTGCAACAGTATCACACTGTTGACTTATATTTAGCTTTGGTCCACTATGACCCTAGATCTCTTTCTGCCATACTTCTTCCTAGACAGTATCTTCCCAGTCTGTATTGTGAACTGTTGTTTCTTCCTAAGTGAAGCACTTTGCATTTTCTTTGTTGAACTTCATCCGGTTACCTCAGACCATTTCTCCAATTTGTCCAGATCATCTTGAATTTTGACCCTGTCCTCTAAAGCAGTTGCAATCCTCCCAGTTTGGTATTGTCCGCAACTTAATAAGTACTTTCTATGCCAACATCTAAGTCGTTGATGAAGATATTGAAGCGCCGGTCCCAAACAGACCCTGCGGAACCCCACTTGTATACCTTTCAGCCAGATCGGAGCCATTAATAACTACTCTCTGAGTATGGTTATCCAGCCAGTTATGCACCCACTTATAGTAGCCCCATCTAATTCTATTTCCCTAGTTTATCGAGAAGGATCATGCATGACTGTATCAATGCCTTACTAAAGTCTAGTAACCGCATCCACCGCTTCTCCTTATCCAACAGACTCGTTATCCTATCAAAGAAAGCGATCAATTGGTTTGACACGATTTGTTCTTTACCAAATCCTGCTGCTATTCCCTATCATCTTACCACCTTCAATGTTTGAAAGATGATTCTTTAATTACTGTGCTCACATTATATCTGCCCTGCACAGAAGGTAAACTAACTGGTCTGTAGTTTCCTGGGTTTGTTTTATTCTCTTTATGATGGCACTATATTTGCCCTTTTCCAGTCTTCTGGAATCTCTCCCATCTCCCATGACTTTCCAAAGATAATAGCTAGAGGCTCAGATACCTCCTCTATTAACTCCTTGAGTATTCTAGGATGCATTTCATCCAAGAGTTAAAATTGTTGTTCAGTTAGTGACAGTCAGAGTTCATCAGTCCTACTTTCCAGGTGGGTCATTGCTTATCAGTCACCTAGAGTGTGATCCCCACAGACACATACTCAAAGAAGAGAACAGTTACTTACCTTATAGCAACTATGGTTCTTTAAGATGTTGCCGTCTGCATGGATTCCACAACCTGCCTTCCATCTCCATTTTTTCAGAGTCCTCCTTATCTGAGATTCTGTATTAGCAAGGGAATTGAGGTCCAGTTGTGACAGCCCTGCCATACGCCTTGGGGCAGGGCACGAAGACACCAGGGCACATTGGTGGCCTTGACAGACCCTGCTAGTCAAAAGATTCATCTCTCCCACACATGGGGTAATGCACACGTACAATGGGATCCACAGACAATATCATCTTGAAGAACCACGGTTACTGTAAGGTAAGTAACCATTCATTTCCAGGTGTGCTCCAGCTCTCCCTCAGCCTTCATTCTACTGAGTCCTTTTCCAGCCTCTAACACTACAGGAGCCCTCTGTTTCTTCTCCCCTCCTGCTCCCAGTCTATCTACCTCTTATAAATGCAGTAATGTAAAAAACAACATCATCATACAGGCCAGTCATTTACAACTTACATTATGTTTGACTCCATGAATGTCTTTATGCAAGAAGAGGCCTGCCCTGGGTGTCTCCTTCCTTTATAGTTGCAAGTGCAACTTATAGTGTCTAATCAATCAGTTAATAAATACTTTACACAGAGGTTCCCAACCACTTTTAACTGTCCCAGGACTGGCTGTGCAGGTTTCTGTGACTGGTACTCCAGGTTCTTTCTCTCTACAATTTGGCTCAGGGCACAGCCTCTGGCGTGGGCCCCAAAATGCCACTGCTGCCCATCTGTCATTCAATTATGTGCAGCGAAGTTTGCCTTGCCTCAAATCCCAGTCTTGAAATGACAAGACTGGTTTGGGGTAGCCAAAGCAGGTTAAAGCATGTGCAGATGAACAGGAGGCAGCAATAACAGATGATAAAGCCAAGGTCTTATTGCTAAATTGGTACACTTGCCCAAAACTCTTCTTTAAGAATCTGCTTTTGTACATAATTCCTCGGCTTCTTATAAATGAGCCTCTGTTTATTTTAAGGAAACCTTATTGTCCATTTATATGGAATTTATACACTGATATTTTAGCTTCATATCCAAGTATCTACCAGCACTGCTTAAATCCCTGTGAGCCTGTGTGACTTCAGTGTTCCTCCACTCTTCTAGGACAAGTAGTTAGGGTACTAGATGCCCCGAGCCTTTCCTAATCCAACTCCAAAACCAGTGGTGCTTCACAATGCATAAGGCTGGCAGAGAAACTACAAATAGCTATCTCTGTGACATAGTTAGCCATGTTCACTCTTATGCACTAGCCGCATGTCCTCAGATGTCTCTACTCCAGTCCACAGGGCCTTGCCCCAGTTGAATTAGTAAAGTGGTTTGGCAGTGTCTGTGATTTCAGCTTGTGAGATTCCTGCTCCAGAAACTGCTGTTGGACTGAAATCTATACAGCAAGATGGCGGCAAGCTTGCAGCAGTGAAGGTTGGAGTGAGTGTGCTCCATGCTGCTTGGTTAGAGGCTGTCCCTCATGGTGACAGTACAAAGAGTTTTGCTGTTTTGCAGTTTTACTGACACATTGCACCAGCCAGGAATAAAAAGTCACCCCCAAAAGGGTCACATTCCACACATAGTTAGGGATGCTTATGATAAAACAGCTACTCATGGATTTGTAAGGGACTGACACAACAGGCAAGGTCCTTGCATACCAATCCATCAGCAATGGTGGAAACAATGGTGGGACATGGAAGTTCTCACAACATTTTCAAAGTATCATGGAATATTTTCAGCAAGCAACATGGAAGACCAAACTTTTAGAACGTTCAGTTCACCATCCCCTCATGTCATACCACCCCTTCCACGAACCCCACACACAGTACCGTGTGTCCACAATTTCAAGAAAGCAAGACTTTATTAACTGGAGACTACTAGATGGGACCTTAACAAATATTTCCATTGAGTTATAAGCCCCTTTTGTGGGAAGTATCAACATTTAAATTATATTTGATTCTTTCTTAAAATTCAGGTCAGCTGCTCAAGGAGTGGGAGAGGGATTACCCAAAATAACTTTGCTTATTCAGCCATACCAAGTAGACAGTCTCTGATTCATAGTTACCGAACAGGTTACTGATTGCTCCTTATTAGGGGCCACAAGCTAACTATTTTGGTGCATTCATAGCTTCTTAAATATCTTTTCATATAGAATTGTTGTCACTGTTACATTACTATTATCCTCACATTCTGGTCAAATACTGATGATATCAGAACTACAAGTAAGGAACAGTAACTTTACAGCACTTACAAGGCTTCTTGAGACAGCCAGTCACAGGAAAACTCTATTTCTGATGTCATCAGCCTGGTCATATTGGTAATCCTGAAAGATTCTCAGAGCCTCCTGAGAAGTATTGAATGCCCTGGATTCCTGTTGACTTCAATGGAACCGGCGGGGCTCAGCACCTCCTAGCAGGAGCTCAGCATCTGGTAGGACTGGGCCCTCTCCTGTGAGCAAAAACTCAAATTCAAAATAATGTTTGTAAGACAGACCAAAAGAAAAAAAATATCCATTGTCAGAAAGGAAAAATTAGCGGAGCAGCATTAAAACAAAACCTTTATCTGGCCTGTACGAAATTTGTCTGTATGGGGAAATTTCCAGCCAAATTTTCCGTGTTTAATACTTGAAAAGAAAACACAAGAGCAAACATCTGAAAGAGGAAGGTAAAAGCAAAGAGACCCTAGAGCGCCAAAGCAATGAGTTAACCTAAAAGAGCACCACGGAGCTAGAGGCAGCTTTCATTTTTTATTGTCCTTATTCACACGCATCACTGGATGTTTAGGGCATCTAAAAATACAGCCTCAATTTACATAAAAACAAAATATAAAGCTAATTTGGTTAGTTCAATGTCCTCAGTGTGTTCCCATTGGCAGAAAGCACAAGAGCATCTTGCTGGGGTCCCTGTTGGCTGAGTTCACCTGCAAGGGAAGAAGCAGTGCATCAGTTTCACCCTCACTGGTGTAGCTACAGAGAATAGCTTCAGAGACATTTCCATCAATAGGCGTGTGATGTCGGCTAGTCCCTACAGATTAAGCTGATGTTTATCTGAGGGAGCCTACATAAAGTTTTCATTCATTTTTGGATTCTCTTGTACTCTGCAGTACAGCCTGGAGCACTAGCTACCGACATTGGTTTTCAGAACTAATCTCCACACTAGAAATTGCCTCAAAGGCTAATAAAGAAAGCAAGTCATGCACAGTGTTCGGAGTGGTTAGGTTTCTCTAGGGGTAGCTGGAACTCAGCTGCTACCAGACTCCATTGGCTCATCCATCACTTCCCTGGAGTTTCTTTGCCTGTGGGGGTGGGTGAGGATAGATCATGGAGAGGGCTAATTGACAGCTTTACCATCCCACTTTCTACAGCTGGCAATGGCTATTGTAGGGTTGCCAAGTGAGTGATTACATTATCTCAGCCTATTGTTTTATTAACCACAATGTAATTACTGAGAACTGTATGCTAGGACATGGGGACATATAAATAGAATATGTCATATATTTGAGCTATTGTGGATTAAATGGGTTTGCAGATCAGACTGATATATTAGAAGATAGCTGCTTCCTATGCAGAAGTGGCCTTGAGTTGAGATGGGGAGCTCAGTTAGCTGCAGTACTGGGAGATGTTGTCCCTTCTGAGTTCTAGCTAGAGTTGGGACATCAGAAATGTATTAGCAGCATTCTGTCCTCTACTCCCTAGAGGGGGTGAAGATGTCTAGAAATCCAGAAAACACTGGGCCAAATTCAGATCTATTGTCAGCGGGTGCAGCTCTCATTGAGAGTTGCATCCACGTTTGCTGAATTTGGTCCACTGCATCCTTAGGGAATCAGCCCAGTCTACTTCTGCATTCTTTTCCACCCATTTTGCCCTCTTCTGCCATTTTGTTGCTCCTTTTTTAGCCTGGGCCTCTTACTGGAGACTTATTACAGCTTATTTCTGTCTCCCTTTCTTTAAAGCCAGCTGAACATACCCAATGCTCTTCCTCTATGGTAAGACCAAAAATACAGACCACCTTCACAGCTTCTGTGATAGTCGTCCTCTCACACTCCTTTATTCTCTTCCCCTGATCATGGGTTTTTTCCTCCAAGCCCAGCCTAGTTATCTCTGCATGAACCTGCTGTGTTGTGTATTTGTGTAAGTCTGGTGTTCACATGAGCTGCAAATATGCTACATGTGTGTATTTCTCATGCATCCTGAGTTTTCCTTTGGTCAAGTTATTTGTTGTCCAACCTTCTAATGAATTGCCAAGAGAGAACAAGAACTGTTAAGATTTCTTGTTAGCAGCTAACTTTCTATATCATTTTGACATTGGATTGATTTGCAATGTGATTTCAAATCCAAATTTACTATAAAGGTCTGGGGCTCTGAATCTCTGATGAGCTGAGATGATGTAGTAGTGAAGTTTAAATTTACCTGTTGTATAAGAAGAGGATAAGCAATAATGATCAAAAACTAACTACACAGCCTTTGAGAGCTACATTTAAAAACCTCATACCATCAGAGGCGTATTAAACCCATTCTCTGTGTGCAGCCATGTAGAACTTCCTTGCTTTGTCAGAGATAAGCACATCAGAGAGCTGCTGGAAAATGAGAATATAGCAAGCAAGGAGGAATCTATTCAGACTGGCCAAGCAGTTGTCACCTGGTCTTACACTGTCCAGCTCCCCAAGTAAACATAACAAACGTGGAAGATGTAAGCAAAAATTCCCTAATTTATGCACTGCCATAATAGGTACAATTAGGCCCTACCCACACACAAGTAAAATTTTAAATAATTGGCCTTAACTCTCCTTTGAATTCAGTTTATTAGAGGAAATTTGTCCAGAGGGCTTACATGGGATGAGAGTGGTAGACACAGCACAATGTTTCTCTGAGATTCTAGCTTGAAGTGTAAGTAGCCACATACCATTGCAACTCACATGCTGGAGCGGAGGGTCAGCTGTGAAGTGGTTGAAACCCTTCTGGAAGCAAAGACTACAAACAACTGACTGGATAAAGGAATAGACACATGCACAGGGCCTCTGGTCACTGCACCTTAAAACTAGAATTTTTTCTACTAATCTCAGAAATATAGATCCAAGTAGTTTCGACAGCTTGGATTTCATGAGGAATGGAAATGCAAGCAGATGCTGCTTATTTTGAGCTATAATAGGAAATCCAAAAGCTCTGTTCTCTCCTGGTTTATACAGTGGTGACTAGTTACGAAGGAGTGATCTGCACTGTTTCTGAGTCCTGAAGGTTACTCTCTCGCTAGTTTGGTGCTTGGCATCAAGCTCTTGACTTTGCAGCAGGAAAGGGAGGTGGTATCTGTGTACTTCTCTGGCAGAGTGAGTAGGAGGATGTTAAGATTCTCTCCCTATATAGCACAGGGTTATGTTCCCACAGCATTTCCAATAGAAACTATTGTCTACATATATTTAGCACAATATTTTCAGGGGAGTTGGGGGCAAAATGAACTGGGAACTCTGTAACTTTGTTCTGCACAATTCCCTCAAGCAGAGTGATTGTCTCACCTTGAGCTAGGCAGCAGGGTTCATTACACAAGCTAAGGCAAGGCAACTGACCCCTTTTTGTTCGGGAAGCTGTTGCCCGAGCATATGTGAAGCATGAAGAATGTCAAAGCTGGTTGCAGGCCCTGGGGGAAATGCTTAGGGACAAGGCTGAGCAGTGAGAAAAGCAGAGGCCAGCAGAGAGACTATTTAAAAATACTCCCGGCCTGAGCACTAGCTGTCAAGCCAAAATTTTAAAAAAATACAGGGCAGTGCATAGGCTGTGGGAAATACAGAGGGGTCATGAGAAAGACAAAGGGCCCAGAGCTCAGGACTGTGAATGCGCAGTGCAGAGAACAAAAAACACAGCCATGCCACTGCGGAGATGGGAAGGCTGATCCTGAGACTCAAGCACTGTTAAGAACTTGGCTCAGTGGCAGCACATGCTATGTGGGACCTCCAAGCTTCAAAGCAGACTTGGGACCTGCCAGAGTTCCCCTGGAAGAGGAGGCTAAGTGGATACTTAGTGCCAGATTAACCAGGGCAGCTGGATGAGGCACATTATGTAGTAGCTTCAGAGACAACTCTTAAAAGAAAACTGTATTTTTCCCCCACTGTCTAATTGTGACTTCTTGACCACTGTAATTACAGAGGGGAACTGAGGACTCTTTGAGGAAGATATTGTCAGGAAAACTATTCCACTACCTTTAAGACCTTGATCATGAGTTCAGGGACCCTCACTAAGGAACCCAAAGGAAGGGGTTTATGAGAGCTTGCAAAGCTCCACTAGGGAATGCTGAAATCCAGAGAACCTTTAGGATAGCACCACAGCCTTGGGATAGAAGGCAGGTTAGACCAGCATCAATCCATCTGAGCTGCTGGGCCTAGTGCAATACCAGAGAGCTTTAACAACGAAAGAAAACAGTGCAGTGAGCTCTTCCTACGTAGTGTTGTCTGTAACCCAGGATCTTTGTTCCTCATCTGCTGTTATAACTACTGCCTCTGTGCCAATGGGTTCCAGAATGCAGAGGAAAACTCGCGCATCTCAATCACCTTTTTCCGACTCTTCCGCGTGATGCGTCTTGTGAAGCTCCTGAGCCGTGGGGAGGGCATCCGGACGTTGCTTTGGACTTTCATCAAGTCCTTCCAGGTATTCCTTCACTTATCACTAAGCAGACATGCCTGGAAAGAGGTATTTATGCTCTTTTTTGCCTTTCAAAGAGAGATTTTCATGCTGGCAGGATGGGCCTTAAGCACAAAAGGCAAAATTTTCTCCTATGCAGGCCAGCACATCGTTTAAGTGGGACTTCAGTGGTGCAACGGCCTCATGTTGGCCTTCTGCGCAGTGGTGAGTTCTACCTAGATGGCCTAGGTAACTCCTTGGGTCCTATACACACTTGGCATCTCATGGGACATGCTGGTCTCTGCTTCAAACCAAAGTGAAAGGCAATTCAGTCATGAAACCATGGCCCTGATTGCTTTATAATCATTAAGATCCCTAGCATTTTGTAAAAGAGAAGGGATATTGACTGCCATACATTGGCCTAATTCTGACTCAGGTAATTACATTCTGCCCACAGCTCCCTTAAAATTCTGTCTGCGGTTTCAGAGATATTCTGTATCCATGTTTTAGGTGAAATTCACTCATGTGCAGAGGGCCAGCGTAAGGCTCTGTGCACACTGAAATCTCATTAATCTCATAGCCTTTGTGCTCCCTCTCTCCACAAGGGTAATTTGCCCTTTCTGCCCCAAAGTGTGGTGTAATCAGAGGTGAAAGTAAACTGGTATGGGCCAGTACAGCGTACCAGTAAGAAAATGGCCTCTGGTATGGGCCAGTACACAGCCAATATTAAAGTGCTGCTGTGACCGCTAGGGCTGCTGATGGCGGGGGGGCAAAAGGGGAAACTGCCCTGGGGCCCAGCAAATTGAGAGACCCTTTAAATTGCTGCTAGAGCCCTGGGCAGTGCAGGCGAGGCACTGCTGAAGGGCTGGCTGGGGGAGTCTGGCCCCAGCCTCGCCCCTTCTGGGGGCCCAGAGTGCCCCTCGACCTTGCCCAGGAGCCACCTGCCACCCTGCGTACCGGTAAGTCCTTTTAATTTACTTTCACCTCTGAGTGTAATGTAGCTGTAACTTGTTAAACAGCCGTTGCCTTTTCACCCCAGAGCTAGCTGTATTTCAATGGGAGGTAAAGTGGTCTAGGGTTTGTAAAGCACTTTGAGATAATTCAGAGTGAGGTGAGACATAAAGGCAAAGTGGTATGGTTATTAACCTATTGCACCACAGCAAGAAGTGAAGCGGACACTCCTAACTGAGTCAGATCTGCAATCTAAGGTATGAGAGTAAACAAAGTGGGTGAGGAGAGGGGGACCATGAAGCATAAGAATGATCATCTCTGACAGAAGCAAATAAGGAGACATCCACTCATTTGAAATAATGGTTTCAAACAGTTGCTGAGGTTAGCCAAGTTCCAGTTACTAATGAAGCCCAGCATATTTCTGCATTTCACAGATGTTTGACATAGACTTATTGGGCCAGCACAATCTGATACTAACAGGTCTAGCTTCTGAGGAAGTGTCTGGGCCAAATATAGGAGTGATGTAAATGGTGGTCTAAATTAAATATCAGTGTAAGGTGGTCAGACAATGTGGTCTAAATAGGTAAAAAAGTAGCATGTACCAATGTGTGATTTGGCGAGTGTGCAAATGAGTGTAACACACAAGCCAAGCAATTCACCAGAAGCTGAAAGAGAAAGCAGATTTCCCTATACCCGCACACCCATAGGTGCCAACTCCGTAGGTGCTCCGGGGCTGGAGCACCCACGAGGAGAAGTTCCACACACCCCCGCCCAGCTCATCTCCGCCTCTGCTCCACCTCCGCCTCCTCCCCCGAGCGCGCCGCATGCCCCCTTTCCCCCACTCCTCCACCACTTGCACCATGAAACAGCTGTTTCGCGTGGCTAGGACGGAGGGGGGAGGAGCAGGAACACAGCACACTTAGGGAAGAGGCGAGGCCCAGGCGGGGATTGGGGAAAGAGTCCAATGGGGCAGGGAGGGGGCAGAGTTGGAGCAGGGACTTTGGGAAACGGGTTGGAATGGGGGCGGGGCACCACCAAGCTGGTGTAAATGACTCATTTTGTCCACTCACTGAATGCCAAATTGGTACAAGTCACACTACCACTTAGAAGGCTTTCACCCATTTTTCTGACCAACTCATACCTGTAACCTACCCCACCACTTCCATCACTGCTAACTTTGGTTCACTGTGTGAGCAGCTCCAATGGGAACTTTGTTGGCAAGGTGGATAGGAAGGAGATTCACTGACACAGCCCAGTCATCACTAACTCAGGAAACAGAATGAAATTTTCAAATTCTGGTTGCCCCTCTGTCTTAGCAACAGTTCCTTTCAGTTCTGAGATCAGCTCTTCCCTCCCCAGGCCAGAAGGGATGAGAATGAGGGAGATGTGTTTGCAGCTTGGGTAACCAGACCCCACTACCTTTAATCTAGTCAGCACAGCTAAAAATAGCAGTGACATTGCAGCAGCACAGGCTTCAGCATGGGCTAGCAACATGCGTCTGTATCTGGGGTCCCAGGCAGTCTGAAACGGCCCATGCAGAACCCAAGGCCTCCACATCTTCACCTATTTTTAGCTGTGATAGCTAGATTAAAACTAACATAGCAAAGCTTACCCAAGCTGCAGTCACACCTCCAGCTACAATGTAGACATACCCTGGTGGGAAAAGGAGTGCCTCTCTGAGGCCTTCTTGGCTGCAGAGTCACTCTGAAGCACAGCTGAAGGGTGATGGGAGGAAGTCAATCGAGAAGGCAGAGTGCGAAGACTAAAAATAGCCATTGCTAAGAGCTCTCTGTTCAGCCAGTTCCACTGTCAAATCTGAATTTCGGTGATTTTTTTCTCTGGGATTGTGCATTTTTCTGTGTCTCAGAATATGCCCAAGAAATGTCCTGACTCATCCAGGACAGCCTGATATTCATCAGCTGTCCCATGTTGTGGGAGTTCAGATCCCCTCCACCCGCCCACCATTGCTGTGATTAGTGCTGTACCGGTGGAGCTGCATGTTGATCAGAGAAGTGGTCTTATGTTGTGGGAAACCAGTCAGCAAAGGTTCCACATTGTGAGGCATCAACACAGACCAGAATGGATAATTTGGGTAGAAGAAAGAAGTATGGATGTTGAGAGCAAGGTAAGGGAGTGAGAACCAAGAGGAAAGAGCAGTGAAATCAAGGAGAGGCATAGCTGAAGGGGAAGTAAACCCCAGAGAGTGGAACCAGAGGGAAGTGAGGGAATCTTGGAGGATAAGGGAGAGAGGAAAAAACAGAGGGGAATGGAGTAAGTAGGAAAACATAAGGAGAGAATTAGAAGGGTCACTTGCTGGTGGATTCTCTGCAGCTTGAGGTCTTCAAACCACAATTTGAAGACTTCAATAACTCGGTCATAGGTTAGGGGTTTGTTATAGAAGTGAATGGGTAGGGTTCTGTGGCCTGCTTTGTGCAAGAGGTCAGACTAGATGATCATATTGGTCCCTTCTGACCTATGAGTCTATGAGTCTATGATTAAGAGAGGAGGGTAGAGAAGGAAGCCTTCTACTATCTCTTCTAAAGATATAAGAGCTTTTAGGAGCTTGGCCTGTTGGGTCGCTAACTGGACGTTGCCCCTGGACCACTTTTGGGGTCTCAGCTACCCCCAAGTCCATAACCTTGATTTGACCCATAAGGACTCTCTCCAAATTTACAGACCCAAATTCCAGTTTGCTTTACCTCCAATGCAGCCTGGAAGTACCACAGGGATTAATTTGCCCATTAGATTAGTAGAACACCAAAGATTTCCCTTCCTTCTGTTCCATTTTGATGTTTTAGATGGATTGTTTAACAGTAAATGCAAAAGATCTAAGGTTTAAATCCTGTTTTAAGATTCTAGTTTACTTGTGGCCAAATCCAACAGTCCTTACTGTGTCAAAACACTTGTGGAAATCAGCTCTAAATAAGGACTGCAGGATTGGGCCCTAATGAAACATAGGGGTAAACTTAAAATTTACAAATGAAATTCAAATAACAATACAAAATTCTGGACCAGACACTCCCAAAAGAGAAGGTGTTCAGTACCCAAACCAGGGTCAGTATCCAAATTTTGCAGATGGCTCTAAGATCTATAAAATGGACCAAACCAAAATCTCAGATTGCAACACTCCCAAACTTTGAGGTGTTCAGACTCGGGATGGACATCTGAATTCTGTGGCTTGAGACCATCTCTGCTAAATATCTTTAAAAAACAAGAAGGTGGAAAATCAGTTTCTCTTTTAGGGCCGGACTGTTATGCTTATAAGCACACAGATATTTTTTCAGGGGAAAAGGCAATATGCTGTGTTTATTGAAGATATAACAATTAGCATATGCATTCAATCACACTACACAGACACTGTTCCACCAGTCGATGTTATAGTTACTCTCCAGAGTCCGGATCTAGTGGCCAGTTAGGTTGATCACGGGTAGGCCATTCCTTTCTGCTATTCAAAAAGGGTGGTAGGCAGGATATGGTCACATCATACACCAATACATTTAATACATGCTACATTATTATTATTTTGATTTCAAATTATACAAAATACAAACATAACTGAGGAAGCTGTGGACACGCAGCATCTCACGGGGCAGGTCTCCTACTTACAAGCCAGCACCAGCTATCAGGATTTTGCACTTTCTTTTTAACAGCTGATCACAGACACAGAACGCATCTCCGACACCATCATAGATACCTAACTCAGAGCAGGGAATGTAGCTCATGCTGCTTTTCGTGCTTATGATATCATCAGCTGGAGCAGGAGAAGCCTTGAACTTTGGTCTTGGCACTTGACGCACTTCTCATTTCACCAAAGTAGCTGCAGAATGTCACACTAAAGAGCATCACTTGCTGCTAATATCAGGGTGATGCTAATTACAAGTTTTCTACATTTGGAAGACAAGCAGACATCAGACCTAATTCTGATCTTACTTTCATTGGTGTACAGCAGAGCGATTCCACTGATGTCTGTGGATTTACGCTAGTGTAAGTGAAAGCATAATTGGGCCTATCTTGTTTTAGGTGGTACAATGGCTGTATTTGAGGCACCTTGGTGAAATTAGATGTGGATCAGTAGAGGCATCTAGTGGTCAAATGGATAAATTGCAGACCTTAATAGATTTTGGACTGACACTGTTCTCCTCAGGACATCTTGATAAAGCAGGGCTCCAGTAGAATATGCCTGACTCCAGCATGCCAAGTTATCTGCTTAATTGATACCATATGTTCTGTTATTTTTTTCTCCAGGCTCTCCCCTATGTGGCTCTTTTAATAGTCATGCTGTTCTTCATCTATGCGGTGATTGGAATGCAGGTAGGTGATCCTCAAGAGCTATGTTATCTTTCACACAAGAGATTCTTGGGAGGATAGTTGCACAAGAAGTCACCAGATCATTTTCCGGTTCTACATGTAGCTCCTCTCCTAGCCATATAGTGAGGCATTTAGGAAGCTGAGCTCAGACAGTAAGCCTGGGTCAATTCAGAAAACATTGACTGGGTTTGCACTGCCATCAGGACTTGACAACCACACCAGCCAAACCAAACAAAAACATTATGTAGGAGACCACAGAGTATACACTAAAAAGAACATCACAGTCACCCAACCTCCCAAAGGAGTGTCCCTACAGCTGTATCAAAGGTGGTTTACTGGCTTGCTGATTGTCACACAGCAATCAGTTCAAATGGCTCCTGGTCATGGTGGTGATCAGGCCTGATTATTCTCTCACCCCACTTTCACATTGGTGTAACTCCATTGACTTCAACAGAGTTACTCATGATTTACACTGGTGTAAGTAAAAGTATGACCCGACCCAACATCTCAACGCTTTACTTGTGCCAATTCCTCATGAAGCTACATCAGTACTATACTGTATTCCGCTTACGAAAACAAATTTGGAACCAGCATGAGCATTAATCTATGCAAATGACTGATACTGTGTGCAGACAAGTGGAAAAAACTATTGATGTCCACACAGTGTGTGACTGTCCCAGCTATACGTTGCATTCCTGCCTCACTTACTGGTGATGATTTTTCATGCTAAACTTTACTTTCCACTTACTAGTTAATCAAAGGTCTCAGAACAACTACCAGACCATCAGAGGTTAGAGATTAAAAAAAAAAATAAAGGAATGGTGTATTACTTCCAAAGGTCTTTCCCCATTCCACAGTTCTTATTCTTCATGATGGAGCCAGAAATAGTTAGAAAGAACGTAAGAAAGATTAGGCAAAAAGTCATCTGATCTGCTATGCCTCATGTTTTTTTTATTTTTATCATAACCCCAATTTACCACCTTTTCACTGTCTACTCTAGTCTCCTCTTTCTCAAGAAACAAAGCTTGGTATCTCTTGAATTAATTTAGACTGTCTCTGTTGCCTCCTCAGTAACTCTGTCTATTTAGCTCTCCAATTAGAGTGGTCACCTTTAAAAACTTTCCAGTTTTGCCTTTATTAATCTAACTAGCTAATGTTACCAAGATATCCCTAGTATTCCCTATACAGTATAGGGAACAATTTGGGAAAACTGCACTAATGTTACCTAGCTGCTACTACTACCATTTAATGATGACCTCTGTGTGCCTATCTGTCTATAGTACCTCAAATGAGCCTGTCAGTGTAATATCTGGGTGCATGATCCAATAATTCTATTATCTTTTGTGAGAAATAGTTATGCCTGACTTTCCAATTTAATCCTAATTTTAGATTCAATCCCCTGTTTTTAACCATCTCAGCAGTGGGAAAGCCAGATGTCTATCAGTTGTGTCGATCCCTTTCCAAATTCCAAAGACCTCTGCTAGGTCACCTTCTAGTCTCTGCTTTTCCAGTGAGAAGCCCAAGTCTTTCATCATTCAGACCCGTTATAATGTTCGTTGTCGTATACTGTGCCAAAGGAAATAACGTAATTACAGGTAGTTGGTTTGCACTTATGCCCCCCGGTTTGTGTGCTGTCCTGAGCCTGCCAAAGTAGAGTTCTTGAAGAAAACCTTCAGTATCTCACAGTTGAGCAGCTCACTTGAAAGCCTAAATGACAATGTCATTAGCATGACAATACTTTGACAATGACATAAGGATTTCCCATAAAAAGAAGACCTATCAGTTCATCTTAGCTACCTCTCTGACATGAAGTATAACAATATTCAAGCCTCACTACCTAACATGCCCAAGTGGAAAAATACAAATTGATGCTGATGGATGAAGCTACCAATCTGATGATAGCCCAAGAGGCACTGTCTGGAAAGGATAAGAGGGAGGAACCTCCTCCTGCATCTTCCTCTACTTGCAGCTCTTCCCTCACGCTCCATTTCATTGCTGAGTAGTGTAGCAAGCCTGTACTAACACTTCCAGTGCCTTATATGAGTTGAAGCTGAGTAGTTAAAAGGAAATCAGACTCTTCCAACAGGGAAACTCTCTCATGTACTGTCTCCTGAAAGGAAAAATATGGGCTGTCTCAACTCAAGCTGCCTCTGAGTATTTGAGCTGTCCTCCCATGACAGTTACTCCCAGCGCCTCCTCAGTGCAGCTGGGGCTGTCACAGCCCACCAGAGAGAGGTGGGATCTGAACCAGGAGAAGCCCAAAGGACTCTTGAAGAGCATTCTATTTAAAGATGGCCCTTCTGAGATGGAACTGATTCCCTGTAATTCTCTCTGTACTTCTCTCCTTCTATTTATTTTTTAATTACTGAGGATTTTTGGGTGCAAAGAGGATATTTGTTCCTCCAAAGCTGCTTGGTTCTTGCTACTCATTCTGGCTATGAGGTTACAACACTCTGTCCATTCAATCAGCATCATGATGATGTCAGATGGGGAATAAAGAGCCCTGAAGATGAAGTTCTAAGAGAACTTTCTGGCCTGGCAAGGCTTCCTCAGCTCTTGGCAGTAGTGGCTGTGAAAATTAAAGCTGTACAAGATGCTTTCAAGGAAGCCTGAAACTGTCTGAACTCTCCTGCCTTTGGGTTTCATTACACACTCAAAACCCAGACCCTGCTCATCTAAGAGTTGCTGAGGATTGTGGGCTGGATTCTGTGATCTGACTAAGCTGAGCTTGGTGCAAAACTGGTGGAGTTGGTGAGGAGCAAAGATAGCTTTAACGCACCTTTACGCTCGTCCAGTTTTGGGAACCTAATGCCAGTCTCCTTCAATCCTAAGGATGACCCACAGCCAGTCTGCTCCCCTGTGTAACTCAGAGCAGCATAAAGAATAGGGGAGGATGAATCCACATGGGCTGCACCTGAAGAAAATGTTTGTGCAAGCCCTAGCAAAGCAAAATTTCAGATTCCCTCAGCTCTGATAAATACCAAGGTTCAAGTACAAGTACATTCACTGAGGAGGATGCGCTTTAATAAGTGGACTGTGTAGTGCCCAGCTTCATCCCTGATCTAACTCCACTGAAGTGAATGGGGATGCACCTTCGTTTTTTTTTCCAAGTTTTTAATCGGTGGCTCTTAAACCTTTCTGTGCTTGTATCACAGACCACTACTTAATCCTTAAGACAGTAATTTTGTGGTAGACATCTGGCTTCCTCAACATGCTCCCATGCCTTCCCTGCAGGTACTAGAATGACTGATTTCCTAAGAAGTACCATTAGGACAGTAATGTATTAGGGAAAGAGGAGGGAAATGAAGTCAGTTTGGTACGATGGGGCTGGCTGCTTAGTTACGTTTCCCCCTTGTATGTTTGTGCTGTTTATTTCTTCTCCTTACATGTAGGACTTTGCGCTTACTAGTGCTGCATTTGTCTGCATTGCCTATAGCCCTGACTTGAATCTCTACAGGTCGCTCTGCAGTTTGTCTCTCTGTGTTTACTTCCTCCCTGGCTTCAGCGTTGTCAGCAGCTATGATTAAGTTGAATTTTACACCCAAAAAGCCCCAATCAAACAAAAACACACAAAGAAAGAAACTTGTTAATAGGTTTCCCTGTCTGTATAGCAGCCCAAACACATGCATACAAGGGAGTTCTGGCAGGCATCCAAAGAAGCCATTAAAACTTCCTAGCATGGCAGGACCTCATATTGTTTCAATGATGAAAGCTTCGCCTCTCGGATGGCAGTAACTCCACGGAGGAGCTGAGCTCCACAGATCAGAATTGAAGAACCTCTGCTTTAAAATATATTTCAAGGCTTCTGATAGGTTTTCTCTCTCAGTAACTGTCACTCTGCATGCTTTGCCCTCTTCCTCCCCCCACCCTCCTTGTCTTCTGATTTCTCCTTTTCCTCATCTTGCCATACCCTCTTTACATGCTGTATTCTCTCTCTTTCCCCTGCCCTCCCTCTGGATAGCAGTTCTGCTCTCTTTTCTCCCTATTCACTGCCTGAGGTGCTCCTGGTTAGCCATCGCAGGATTCACTAGCACTGCAAGTATTACTCAGAAAAAGTCTGATCCTGAACTCATTGAAATCAATGGAAAGATTCCCATTGCCTTCATTTTTGATCAGGGTCAAGCACCAAGTCCTGTGTGTCCTTGTGCTCTCCTTAATCATACTTCTCATTGACTTCAATGGGAGTTTTGGCCCAAGTAAGGACTGCAGGATTCAGACCATAGGTTTTTTTTATACTTGCCCCTGTCCCAGTGTCCATGCAGCCAGGGCAGGTTCTACAGTTTTCGCCGCCCCAAACAGCGGCCGAATTGCTGCTGGACAGCGGGGGCAGTCCCTGTGCCCTTAGGGCGGCAGGCACGTTTCCCCAGCAGCGGCAATTCGGTGGCAGCTTCTATGTTTAGCTGAAGCCGCCACAGACAGCTGAACATAGAAGCTACTGGCGAATTGCCACCATCGCGGAAATGCACCTGACGCCCTAAAGGCGCACGGACTGCCCCTGCTGTCCGCGGCAGCAATTCAGTGTGCTGCTTTGGGGTGAAAACCCAGGGACTGCCGCCCCTTGCAGAATGCCGCCCCAAGCACTAGCTTGGAATGCTGGTGCCTGGAGCCGGCCCTGCATGGAGCAGTGCTGGTTTGGGGCAGAACTATTTTGAAGCAACCACACTCAGGACACCCAGCAGCCATGGTTGCACCATTGCATTCTGGGATTCCTGAAACACCTAACTCAAAGCATCAAGCACTGTCACTATATACCGTTGGGGTAAATTCCAAATGTGAGGCACTACACTGTACTAGGGCACAGCTGTTGTGTGCAGATGCAAGGCATCTTACAGACACTGGGAGCTCATGGCAGTCCAGATAGTGCTCTGTTGCAGTGCTTTTTCTCCTAGTGCAGACCGAGCCTCTGGAAAGCCAGTGAAGGAAAGAAAAATTGCAGCCTCTCCTCACTCATTATTTTTCTTTCCACTGAAAACATCCAGTCTGAGTGCACACTGAAATGAGATCCCCATGTCACATATTCATGGCACATGCAATAATGAATGGTTAGTTAAGTTAATGGTATATTAGAATGTGCCTCTTGTTTCTGTGGGGTGCTTTTTCAGTGATATAGCACAAACAGGAGGAGCAGTAGCACATTTTGGAAACCATCAGGAAACATCTTGTAAGAAGGGGGAAGGCTCAAGTGCTCTCAATCACTAAGATGCAAGGAACTACAGCTGACAAGAATGTTTTGGGGGCTACAAGGCTAAATTGACAAGACCTCTGCTTTTTGCTAGGTGTTTGGTAAAATTGCTCTGAATGATACCTCGCATATAAACCGCAACAACAACTTTCAGACGTTCCCTCAAGCTGTGCTGCTACTCTTCAGGTGGGTGTCTCGGAGCTTTGGACTGTGAGGGTGACTTTGTGCATCTGGACGTATCTTCTCCATTTTTACCATATCTTGATCATGAGATGACTAGAAATACAGTGTCCCAAATCCAGAACCTATGATTTTCTATTTTAGGGAAGACCGTTGGTCCACCTGGCCTGATATCCTACCGCCAGCAATGGCCAATACTTGATATGTCAGAGTAAGGCAACACCCCCACACCACAAATTCATATATCCAGTTGTTCAGTGGGCTACATGTGGGGCAGGAGAATTATTTCCTTCCCCCTGAGGTGACCAGTTACACACTGAAGCATCAAATCTGATCACCCCAGCTGAACCACAAATATTGATATTGATCACAAAACCGTCGATTCTTTTAAACCAACCAAAGCATTTGGCTCTCTGACCTTCTGCAGCAGGAAGGGGAACCTTTAACACAGTGTTCAAGTGGTTCCCTTAAATGTACAGAACATAATTGCCTTCTTGGAACTTACCAGTGGCCCATGCAGTCTAGGATTCTGTCCCTGACAGTGGCACTGTTTCAGAGAAAAACCTAAAACTCCCACGATGGAAAATACTCTGCCACAGGGGGAAATTTCTTGACCCAGTTGTTGATCAGCTGATATCCTGAAATATGCTATTTCAATGTACACATCTTACTTCATCCACTAGGACCCCCAGATCTTTCTCCCACTAAGGGTTCAGCCAGTATACAGCATCCAAAGGCCTGACGAGACTCCCCCCAGAACCTCCACTACCTGTCCAGGTTATTTATTGCTGCTTTGGCAGTCTGTCCCTTTCCCTCACTCCCTTGTGGAGTATGTATTCAGAATGGGATGCCAAACACCAATCAGGGCACTGTTCCTTGCTCAGTTTGACACATCATCCCTCCCCTAACTGGTGTTTGGAACCCAGCTCTGGCTATCTGTGTCAGGCAGGGCATAGAGTGCTGAGGAGGGGACCTACTGAAGGAAAGAGTTTGCAGGGGTATAGCACTCTTACATTGTCTGCAGGTTTACAGGGAGTGAGGACAGGGGAAATGGGCAGCTCAGGAGAGGACAGGGAAGAAAAGGATGAGGGAACGCAAATGGGAGAAGCAAAATGCTGATCTCCTTCCAGCCCTATACACTCTCCTTCTAGCCCCACAAAAATCTCCTCATGCATCTGGTCAGAAAATGGCAGCCCCATAGTCATGGTATACAAAAGCAGGTGCTCCAGTAATGGATAACATGACAATAGCAACAAAGCTAGAAGGAGAGGAACATGCCAGTTCATGTTAAACCTGTCCCATCACCTATTGTATGTAGGCCATTACTTCAGTGGGAGCAGGAGAGGGCTCTTCATGTGCTAACTGCTGCTTCCCTTTTGAAGTGGTCACTGTTGACTTCACTTCCCCACTCTCAAGTATCCCTTTATGCCCAGGTGTGCCACTGGTGAAGGCTGGCAGGAAATCATGCTTGCGTGTCTGCCAGACAATAAGTGCGATCCTGATTCAGAACCAACCAACTCTCCTGAAGGCGACCATTCCTGTGGGAGCAACTTTTCCATCTTTTATTTCATCAGCTTCTACATGCTCTGTGCCTTCTTGGTGAGTCAGCATAAGCACAAATGGTACTGGCCTGTGACTGCCCACTAACCCCTTACTTCCCTGAGCACTGACACTGTGTAGCAGAAACTTGATCTCATACATGGAAAATCTGGTACACGTCCACCATGGCCTCACATGACAGTGATAATTGATCCCCACAGTTCATGCTCAGGAGCCTCTCTCTAGACCAAGCTCAACAGCCAGTCACAACATAAACAAGGACACCCCCCATCAGAAGAACAAATTAGTGGCCTGAGGTCTGAAGTGAGGCCACCAGTGCCTCACTCCCACCTTCCCTCCTGCCTTCCATCTGTTTTTTATCCACTGCTGCTATTACTGTGAAAACAGCACATCCCACTTGCATCTGCTCCGTCCTGGCAGTGCAGTTCTCCTGGTATTACGCAGTACTGCAGCACACACTGTGCAGCTGGCCGTTAGAGCTCCAAACACCCTCCTAGAACGTCTACAATATTTTTAAACCATTTGGCTCAATGCCAGTAAATGACTCCAACTCTCCCCCCAAGGGAAAAAAAATCCAGGCCCTTCCCAGGAAAAAGCCTATATAAATACGTAGGCCTTGCAGCATGTCCAAAAGCTCAGCAAACATGGGCTTCATCAATCAGTTGTAGGGAGCAAGATTTGAGGGGCCCTTGCCGAGAATGTCTTGCCTCCAACACCTTCCCATTTAAATCAAGAGTCTCTGCTTATCTCACTTAACATGGTGTCACTTTTGAGAAGAGAGACAGTCAAACCACACAGGGCCAGGCTTCGGATGCAAACTGGAAGCCAAGTAAAGTCTGGTGTTCCATGCCTCCTCTTTTATATCACCTTTGTCTTTGTTTGCAGATTATCAATCTTTTTGTAGCTGTTATTATGGATAACTTTGACTACTTGACACGGGACTGGTCCATTCTGGGGCCACATCACCTTGATGAGTTTAAAAGGATCTGGGCAGAGTATGACCCTGAAGCCAAGTAAGTGACCAGGCCTGAACTTTAGAACATGCTAACTTCTGGTGCACAGTCTCTATTCTCTCAAAAGTCTGGCTTCCCAGACCCAATGCAGTGGGGTGGAATCTTCTCATGGCAGGAAGCAAATCCAGCTGTCTGTAAATCTCTGTGAAAACTCTGAAAACGAAGCAGAAGCTGAAACCTCCCCCATCTCTCCACATGTGACTCAGATGGAGAAGCAGCCTGTTCCAGGATATGTGAACAGGAGAAAGTCTAGTAAATGGTCTGCTTTTTTTCCCAGCTGCATATAATTTTAAATTGTGCATAGCTTGGAAAAATATAGGCCATTTATTAGATTAATAAACAGGCCAGTGGGGAATATGCATTAAGAAGGAGGCTGGTTGAGTGGATTGGTACACTAGATCACATGCTGTAGTACTGAGTCCCAGCCTGTGACATGGCCAGTCTGACCCTTCTTGGGTAGCCATGGAAACAGGTCTTTGAGCCCTTATAAGAGCTGGACTCTGTTACTTTTATGCCTTCTGCTCTGCATCCCATATTTGGCTCACACCAAAGTTGCAGCATTCATTCTTTGTGTTTCCATGTGTCATCCACATGCCAGCCGCAGCCTGCATCACTGCATAAATGCATTGCATATGGAGGGCCAAATTCTCCCCTCTGTTCCACCCCTGCAACTCCACTGACGTTCATAAGTTTGCACAAGAGCAACTGATAGGAGAATTTGGCCCACAGACACCAACATGGCTAAGTCTGAAACACTCTTGGGCCTGATGCTCATTTACACTAGATCTCTTTAAGCCACTCTGATAGTGTAAAGGGGTGTAACATGGGTGTAAATTACTTGGCTCTGACAAAGAGATCATGAGTTCAAAACTCATTGGATTCATAGCTAATTCTGGCTGTGCAGCATTTGGGGCTGTGTCACATTGTTGGAAATGACATTTAAGCAGAGGTCCCTTTTGGCCATCCCTCGTGACTGTCCAAAGCAATTTTCATTAAAGATAAGAGAAAACCTCAGTCCTGGAATAAACATTCCATTTGCGAATAAAACAGGCCCTCGTATCCAAGGCATGGTGACATGGGGAGTTATTTCAGAATAGCCGTTCCTGAGAAACTATCCCTGGCTAACCTCATGTGTGGACGCTTTTACTCTTGAATTAGCTTAATCCACTTGGTTTAAGATAATTTTGAATAGGGCACTCTTATTTCCAGAGAGCATTCACACATGGAGTTAATCGGAAATAGTTAACCTTTTTGAAATTCACATTCTTCTTTATTTCAGATTAATTCGCATGTGTAAACAAGCCCCAGGACTGTTTGTACATAGGGTTAGCCATATGTTGCTGGAGCCGTATGACAAATATCACCTGTAAGGATCCACCTGTGAATGGTCTCTGTTTCTCAATCCTGTCTGTATGTCCATGCCACTCCCTGCCTGCCTGAGATTCTAGCTCTGGTTGTGCCAACTCCTGTCCCTTCCCCGTTTGAGTTTTTCACTTTTGATGACCCATTTACAAAATTTGGAAGGCCAAATTGCAGCTTTCAAAATGGGTGTATGGAGGCGTTAAGGGACTGGATTCTTTGCATTGCCCACTGGCCACAGAGACAGATAGGAGCATAAACAAGAATTGAAGGATGGTGGATCGGGGTTGTGACTGAGACAGAGCACCAGGAAAAGAGAAACCTTGTGAAGTTGCCTGGGTCACAAGGCCAGCCCTGTCTTCAATGGTATTTACTAAGGCCAATGTTTTCAAAGGTGACCACTGATTTTGGATGATCCAATATTTTGCATGCCCACAGTATCAGGTTGGGCACCCAGAAACTGAGGCACTGAAATCCATGGCCAATTTTGCAAATATTGGCCTAAGTATATAATGATTGTTGTGTTTTCTTACACATTCAAACTAGTAGGAGCTAACTCATGGCTGTGCAAGGCTGGAGAGATACTCTTAGTATAAGAGGCGCTGAATAAAGCCACCTGCTATGTCATGTTAACACACAGTGGTTCTGGCAATCTCATATATGTTTCTAACAGCATCTGCTCTCAGGCCCTCTCCAGATGGATTCGGCAGGCCCTTATATCACTGATATTGTATTTCTTCCCCAGGGGACGGATCAAACACCTGGACGTGGTGACGTTGCTCCGGCGGATTCAGCCTCCGCTGGGCTTTGGGAAGCTCTGTCCTCATCGAGTGGCTTGCAAAGTAAGACAGTGCAGTTGGGGGGAGGTTGGAGGAGGGAAGAACATCTCAGAGGAAGCACAGATATAACAAATTACAGCTTCATTTACTGATCATCTAGAGCGTAGGTTCTGGGGAATTATCTGGTAAACACTGCTTGCTGCTTTATTAGCATCTAGTCAGGCCATTTGTTAGCCTATATTATAGATTCCTTGCTAGAGTTTGCAGACTCCCTGGCACAGGAATCATCAGGTATACATAGTGGTAGATGCTACAGACATATTAGCTAGGGAAACAGTCAGGTAGGCTATAAAGACCCATCTGAGGAGGTCTGCTGCCCCCTAATGGGGAAGACAGGAATAGTATGTGTTTACTCTGAACCCTGTATACTGTAATTCTATCCCCTGGCCTAAGAGGGGAGAACCTTCCCCAGGGCTCTTCTGTTGGGAGACGGCAGGCAGTTTCTAGTTGCACTCAGTGCCCTGGTGGGAATCCATTAGCCATATCAAGCCACTGTGTGAATAATAAAGCTCTTGGATAACTGTAGCCCTCAAATATGAATGATGTATGCATGCAGTAGAGACAGATAAATAGATAAGATAGATATGGTCTCTGAAAGGTAGACAGAAATATCAGGGGAGAGGAATTAGCTTTTAGATTTTTCTTCGTACCTAATGCACCTAGGATGAGTTATCATTCCTTAAATAATTTCTGCAGACTAAAAGCAGTATTACCTACATATTGAAATAAGAGAAGGGGAGGGGAAAGGGAGGAGAGTCTGTGTGTGAAAATTTCCTCCTCAGCTCCTTAGTTAAAAGCTTCCAGTCATCAGAAAGGATTTTCCCTTGTGAAGGATCTGTTTCTAGCCTTTGTGTTTCCTTTCTCTTCTATGGACAGATTTGTCCTTCTCCAGAGACTTATAAAGTTTACATGTTCCTCTTATAGCTGGTTGTTGTCAGTCTTAGAATATAACAAGGCTTTGGGCAGAAATACATTACTTTTTGTGGCTGCAACCAGACCACTTCAGCCTGTTATTTTGCCAGATTTCGCATGCTAAGCAGTGTCTGGTTGAATCCGTGAAACCCAGGAACTGCAGAAAGTGGAGCTGGGGAGTCAGCAGCTGGCATTTTTCCCTCCCAAGTCAGCACTGAACCATGCCCATTGTGGAGGTGTTGGGGGCAAAGTGTTAATGAAAGTGCCATCTTTAAGATAAAATGTAAAATCAAGGCTCTTGTGTCATTATAGATCACCTGGCACAAGGGGAAGGATGTTAATTCCAGTTTATCATCCACATTCTGATTTAGACAGATATAGTCTGCCTCACTAAAATTCTCCATGCAGTTGCAGTAGGACATGATATTAACTCCATGTCCTAAAAGGCGGTGGAGTTTCTGTGATCTGTTAAACAGCTCTGCACCAGAGGTAGCTACGTTTCAGTGGTGGGCAAAGTGATTCCTTACAGATTGCAAAGGACTTCACAATCATTCGGAATTAAAGATGCCATGTAAATGTAAAATGTTGCTTCTACAGTAATAAATACCAGTTTGTGTAGATGCATTGTGGGTACATGCCCACTTGCTACTGGGGAAAGTTGAGAGAGAAATTATGTCCGAGCCTGGAAAGGGCTATCCACATTGAGGTACTGTAGTATCTGCCTCTGGGCAAACACATTCTACCGTTACGATGGTATGAAGCATCCTTTCCTATCTGTGTAACCAAGCACACGGACTGCGTCTGAATTGGTGGGAGGGGTGATAAGTCTGGAGAGTGGTGTGAGGGCAGGAGAAAAAACATTTTATTGAGTAGTGTGTGCTGACTGCATGATTGTTCTGTTTCTTTTCCCTACCCCATAGCGCCTAGTCTCTATGAATATGCCACTGAACAGTGATGGGACTGTCATGTTTAATGCCACCCTCTTTGCATTGGTCAGAACAGCACTGAGGATCAAAACTGAAGGTAACCCACTCAGGCTGCGACTCCTAATCTCAAAGAATGTATATGACGCATGTGCTTTTTTTTCATGCATGTGACTGCATGTGCTGACTGGGAGCGTAGATGGATGACACCTATACTGAAATTTACTGGGTCTGAAAATGACATATGGAGATCACACGCATAAAACGATTCCAGCTATTCACTTTGAGTGTGTGGTACGGGAAGCAAATGTAAATGTGTAGAAAGGAATAATACCCAGGAGGAACAGTACAATGTTTCTAGTTAAATGTCATCCAGGCAACTGGTACCTTTGTAGTTTCATGCCTGATTATTAGTCATTTTCCTAAAATTCCCGCTTAGATGATCTTGCAAGTAAAGCTGCAGCTCTAGTGAATGCTCAGATAATGGTCAGGAAAAGAGGGGAGAAGGTGGTATATATGCCAAAGCTGTAAATCTGCACCTTCAGAGGGCAGCAAATAGGCTCTGGGGTAGCAGCCTGAAATCACTGACCACTCTAGGATGGAGAAAAGATGCTACCAAAGAACAATCACTGGCCAGTCCAAAGGGCTAGACCCTCAGCCCTTTGCACTGCAGGGCAGAAGGTGAGCTGCCATAAAGGACAGCTGAGGAGATTCCTTATGTCGGGGAACCCAACCATGGCATGGAGCTGGTCTGGCCATATAAACACCACCCAGTACTGGCCTCCCTAGCTGTCAGAGATGTCCCTTGAATCCTCCTGAGAGATTTCGATAGAACTTTCCTGGCAGTATCTGCAATCCCCTGCCAAAAGTTTCTTGGGATGGCAGCCTTATTTCTTCCTCTGCCGTAGGATACTTTCTCACACCAGTCAGCGATAATTTAGGCTGGCACCACTGCAGTACATAGGCTAGCAGCATACCGGCCCAAGCTGCTTCAGGATGCCATCAACAGCTATGCTCTCTGTGCCCTTGTTACCCACAGGAGGGAGATATCAGCTAAAATCACTGTTGCCTGTGGACAGTGGTGCCAGTGTTCAGTGCCATTGCCCTATACTTATAGTTTCATGCAGCCGAGCAATTCCCTCTTCACTTCTGTCACCCGGGTAGGCCACTCTCCGCGTGACTGGTGCTATGAGTGGCGCGGTGCACAAGCACTCCGAAGCAGAAGTGGCAGTAAGCAGGTCTTGTTTAAATCTTTAGGGGAGCCAGGGAAGGCAGTTCTGAATCATAATTTTCACTTTCCATTGTGACTATACTGACAATGGTAACTCTGTGTTTTATTGCCTCTTCTAATACGGCACCGCACAACACCACAGAGAAGTTGGTGCCTACTCAGCTGAGCCTGCCTATGCCGCACACAAGGACGGTTGCTGTCCCGGCACCGACATCTCAACCACCTATGACTATGCATACGGTGCCACACCAATCGGCACTGACCGACCCTATGGCACCCGTGCCACACCCCGCGCTATATATTCCAGCTCCTTCTACCTTGGCACCACAGTTTATTCATTCCAGCAATTTGCTAATCTCGCCAATTCCACGTTCTCCATTACTTGGTACTGATCCCTCACCAGGACCATCGACACAGCTCCGACAGCTATCCGCTATTTCCTCTCATATTTCTAGTGATGAGGACGACGAAGTGGAGAGAGTTTTTTCACCATACCATTCCTCCCCTTTTCTCACTCCTACTAGCATGGGACCAAGGAGAGCAAGGTCCTCATAATCCAGGGACTTACCACCCTGGTATGGACTCCCATGGATGGAAACACCCATGGTCTTCCCTTAACAATGGCATTATTGGAACCAATGGGGGCCCTACAGCAGGCACCACAGTAGCTGGTACAGCTCACGTAGAGGCGACATTAGATCTCCTCCTATACTCGTCCATAGTTCTGTGACAGATGGACAGGAGCAACCTGCAACAGTGCATGCAGATGAGGAGGTACCTGAACCTTCCCCAAATAATAATAATTCATCCACCTCAGTGGAAGAGGCTATTATGGCCCTATCCCTAACAACAGCGGATGATTTTACTCATTTTCAGGACCTCTTCAAAAGAGTGGCCAGTGAGCTCAAGATCACTCTGGAGGAGGTGTCAGAGACTCAGCATGAGCTGACCGACATATTACAACCTTCAACCTCCTCCAAGATCACCCTACCTATTAATGGAGCCATTATAGATCCTGCCAAGAATATCTGCTGAACCCCAACCACCATACCTCCTACCTGCAAAAGGGCAGACTGGAAATACTATGTCCGCTCCAGGGACTCAGAATTCCTTTCCGTACACCCAGCACCAAATTCACTGGTAGTAAAATCAGCCAACCAAAAGAACAAACAGCAGCATTTCCAGTCCACTCCCTCTGACAAGGACAGAAAAAGAATGAACCTACTCGGCCACAAAGTTTATGTATCATCCACGCTACAATTTAGAGTGGTAAACTACGTGGCCCTACTGGCCAAATATAATCACAGAAATTACAGGAAACTCATGGACTTAATGACGTCTCAGAGGACAAGAGACAACAATTTAAAGCAATAATCTCTGAAGGACAGATTATTTCCCGCACGGCATTGCAGGCTGCCCTCGATGCTGCAGACACAGCTGCCAGGTCAACTGTGATGGCCATAATGATGCGTCTGGCTTCATGGTTTACCTCTTCTTTCCCACACGACATTCAAAACACTGTGGAGGATCTTCCGTTCGATGGTGAGAAGTTATTTGCAGCAAAAACCAATGAGGTGCTGCACACCATGAAGGATTCCAGAGCGATGCTTAGATCTCTAGACATCCATACACCGGAAACTAGAAGAAGACAATACAGGTATCAGCCTTACGAACACACATGATACCCGGCCAACACACAAGAACAGAGGCCATACGACCACCAGCAGCAACACTGCCAGAGACCCAGGCATCAACGATGACGCCTCACAACATCAAAACCATTGCAGCCCCCTCCATCTAATAAGCAGATTTGAAGTCCTGGTTGAGGGTATAGAAGATCTCCCACCCACTCCAGCACTTATACTGCTCAGCCAATCTTTTGATCACTGTTTACTCCCATTCTACCACAATTGAGGAGCCATCGCTATGGACATATGGGCCCTACAGGTCACCCAATTGGGCTATTCCATCCCCTTCCTGTCCATACCCCCTCACCCCCACCACTCCGTACCTCTTCAGGGACCCCTCTCCAACAAGAGGTGCAACATCTTCTACAGACAGGAGCTGTGGAGACAGTGCCTGATCAGCACAGGGGAAAGGGGTTTTATTCCCACTACTTTTTGACAGAAAAGAAAAGTGGGAGATGGCAACCCATCCTTGACCTCAGGCGACTCAACAAGTTCATCAGAAAGCAAAAATTCAGAATGGTTACCTTCACAGCCATAATTCCAGCGCTGGAGCAGGGAGATTGGTTTTCAGCCCTCAACCTGTAGGATGCTTATTTTCATGTAACTATACATCCCATTCACAGGCATTTTCTCAGATTTGTTATGGGCTCAAATCACTATTAATACAGGGTTCTACCCTTTGGCCTCTCAACAGCACCCCACGTCTTTTCCATGATTCTCGCGGTGGCAAAAGTGCACCTACAGAAAAATGCAAGCGGAGAAGGCTAGAGTCATACTAATAGCCCCAGACAGGCATGGTACTCATTTTTAACAAGGATATCGGTTTGCCCGCTGATTCCACTTCCCCCCTATTCCAAACCTATTATCACAACGTAATGATGCTGTACCTCAAAGCATGGCTTATCAATGGTTCTCTAATGAGGAACTAGATTGCTCTGAACAGGTACAAACCGTACTGTTACATAGCAGAACGCAATGCACACGTAACCACCTATCTCCATAAGTGGACTAGGTTCACTCCCTGGTGCTCCCCCAAGCACACCACTCCCGCTTCCGCCCCTCTTTCACTAGACTAATACTAGACTATCTTTTAGAACTTAAACTATCTGGGCTCTCCTTTAGCTCCATAAAGGTACATTAAGCAGCAATTATGGCGTTTCACAATAAGACCGGAGACACTTCTATCTTCACTCCCCCCCCACCCATCACAAAGCAGTTCCTCTAGGGCCTCCAGACCCTATACCCAGACATTAGACCACCCACTCAACCCTGGGACCCACACTTGGTCCTCACATGCTTCATGCACCATCCATTTGAGCCACTTGTAACATGCTCTCTCCTGTACATCTATCCATGAAAACTGCATTTTTAGTTGCCATTACAGCTGCCAGACGTGTAGGAGAACTTGGAGCGCTTATGGCTGACCCACTGTACGCTATATTTTTTAAAGACAAAGTCACACTCCAAACACATCCTAAATTTCTCCAAAGGTGCATTCCTCCTTCCACCTCAATGAACCTATCCATCTACTAACCTTCTTTCCTAAACCACATGTGAACACTTTCAAATCAGCAGTGCACACACTCGATGTGTGCAGAGCATCGTCCTTTTATTTAGATAGGACTAAGCCCTTTAGGGCTTCCCCTAAACTTTTCATTTCAATCTCAAAATGATTCAGAGGCAAATCCATCTCTACTCAGAGAATATCCAATTAGATAGCAGACTGCATCCACCTATCCTACCAAATAAGAAGATGAATCTTCCAACTTCTGTTAGAGCACACTCCACTAGATCTGTGTCAACGTCTGTGGCATACATAACATTCCCCTCACAGATATTTGCAAAACTGCCACCTGGACTTCATAGCATACCTTTGCTAAATATTATGCTCTTACTCTGGGACCCCTGACCGACATTTGAATGGGCTGAACTGTGCTGTCTACAGCTTTCTTACCAGATCCGAAGTCCCTACCTCCTTAAGAGATGCTGCTTTTGAGTCACCTGGAGTGAAGCACCACAGGGATATCTCTCGAAGAAGAGGAGATTACTCACCTGTGCAGTAACTGACGTTCTTTGAGATGAGTGTCCCTGTGGGTGCTCCACTACCCACCCTCCTCCCCTGTACTTCGGAGTTTGGAGCAATCTCCGTTGTAGGGAGGGAACTGAGGAGCCTGGGCCATGCGTGTGTTATTAAGGCACATTTGGCACATGAGGGAGGCACCGCGTGTGCATGACCCATGCGAGTACTACTGTAAAAATCTCCAAGCGAAGGCGCAGGGGCGCACCAACACCTGGAGTGGAGCACCCACAGGAACACTCATCTTGAAGAACATCAGTTACTCCAGAGGTGAGTAACCTCCTCTTAATTGTTATTGTACAGTGTGACACAACTCAGAGGTCCAGTGACAAGCACAGTGTAATAATTATCAATGTAGCACAAGCACCACAAAATGAATAGGTGCATTGACAGTGTTATATTCATAGATGTACCCCAACCTCACATAATTCCTAGCAGGCCCCAGAACTGCAGGGCCAGGCAGTGCACAGACCACCACAGCACATTACTGCGGCTTGCTGTAAAAGTGCTCTTTCAAAGCCTCCCTGAGCTGGATAGCTCCACATTGAGCTTTTCTAATAGCCCTTATGTCTGTCTGTTCAAACTCAGCAGACAGCCACTCCATCTCTGGCACCCACCCTAGTGGCAGCTTTTTGCTCTTTGCCTCACAGACATTACGCAGGACCCAGCAGGCGGCTATAATCATTTTTTTTCACTGAGCTCCTGTCTTGTCAGTAAACTATGCCAGTCTCCCTTTACTCTACCAAAAGCACATTCAACTGTCATTCTGTACTTGCTGAGCCAGTAGTTGAATCTTTCCTTTGTGCTGTTGAGGTGGCCGGTATACGGCTTTGGGAGCAAGGGGTAGGCTAGGTCCTCAAGGACCACTCTTACCATCTCATTATCCGCAGTGGTAATCCTCTGTTCAGGAAAGAAAGTCCCTGCTTGCAGCTCTCTGAACAGTCTTGTGTTTACTTAAAGATGTGAGCATCATGCACCTAACCTGACCAGCCAACGCTGATATCAGTGAAGTGTCCCCAGTGAGCCACCAACACTTGCATAACCATGGAAAAGTTGCCCTTTCTGTTGGCGCACTCTGTGGCAAGGTGTGATGGGGCCAAAATAGAGACATATGTGCCATTTATTGCTTCATCACAATTTGGATATCCCATTGCTGCAGATCCATCCACTGTGGCCTGAACATTGCTGAGAGTCAAAGTTCTGCATAGTAGGAGATGATTGATGGCCCTGCACAGTTGTACAACAGTTGCCTCCACAGTGGATTTTCAAGTTCCAAAATTGTTTCCCACTGACGTTTCCACAGTACAAGCACCACTCACTTCTCTGCTGTCCATGCAGTTCTCATTCTGGCGTCCCTGCACTGGAAGTTTGGAGCAAACTCAGCATGCAGATCCAGGAATGTGGCCTTGAGCATCTGAAAGTTCTGCAGCTGCTGCTCATAGTCCTACTCTTGCATTACGATGCAATCCCATCAGTCGATGCTCATTTCTCGGGCCAGAAGTGGCACTCCACTGTCTGCAGATGCTCCATGAATGCCACCAACAACCTTCCATTGGTTCTCACTATGTTCCACAGCAGTCTGTCCTCCATGAAATCATCATGTTTCCCACTTATTTGGGTCTTCTTACGGTCCTACAATTACTGGAGGATCGTGCGTCCTGTGCATGCAATGCGTATGACAATAGTGTAAAGCTGTGCAGGCTCCATGCTTCTGTCAGAGATGGTGGAGAACGAGGATGGCAGCGTGGGTTCATGGGATTTTTTTAAAAGTATGAAAAATATGGGCTATATTTGACAATATGGGATGGAGACAGTTGAAAACTGGGAATTTGACCTCTTGCTCCTAGTCACCCCTGGGCAACTCATTTTGGCTCCACCATGCATTGCCAAAACTTCCCAAAAGACAGTGGGCGCTGGATGGTGGCAGGTTGCACACTGGGATACCTATCCATGGTGCACCACACTGTGCCTCAATATGAGCACTGGGGGTGAGTATGCACAGCGCTGACGCAAGGAGGCAAGTACACATACGTGCACAAGGAATATACTAATGTGGTAGTTTTATGCCGATGTAACTTGCGTCGACAAAAATTTGTGGTGTAGACATGGCCTTAGCTTCAAACCATGTAAGTATGTTCTTCCTGGTTAAAGCAGGAGGGGAATCAGAACGCATGAGTTCTAATTCCTGACTTTGACACTGACTTGCTGGGTAATCCTGAGCAAATCACTTAACGTTATCATTCGTTAAGAACCGCTGGTGTGCACAGCGCTGTGCAGAACACTGGGGAGGATGGAGTTCCCAAAGGAGCTTCCAGTCTTAGCTCACTGTGTCAGGAGGTGGAGGGGACTCCTACTGTAAGTCCACAGGGGGCTTACAAAACTGGGCCCCTCATTAGTCTGACAGTACACTAGGGGCATGGAAAGCACCAGATGGAGTGGAACCTGAAAGGGGTTCAGAAGTTGGGTGACTAGATGTCCTGTTTTTAGAGGGACAGTCCCGTTTTTGGAGACTTTTTCTTATATAGGCGCCTATTACTCCCCACCCGCGTGCTGTTTTTTCACAGTTGCTATCTGGTCACCCTATGCAGAAGGCAATATTGATTTGGTTGTAATGGCCTGGGAGTTCACTTAGGGTAACAATGATAGACTCCATGAGGCAAGTGCACTTGGGGAGAAGAGGGTGGTAATGGGATCCACCAGGAGAAGGAAGGAAATTCCATGCATAAAGGACTGCATGGAAGAAGGGGCGTACATGAGAGTCAGAAAAATAAACCAAAGGGGTGTGAGGTGGGCAGAAGGGAAGAGAGAGGCAGTTGGAAGGGGATCACAGACAATGGAGATATTAATATTTACTCAGTTCCAGAGGTGTTATGTTACTTGATTCAGTAATGTCTGTTAAGGGGTTAGAGTTCCTTGGATGGAATATGCAATATCCTAGTCTCAGGTATGGTCCCCTCAAGTATTTTTGTCCCATGCTTATATACCTCGCAGGTGGAGCCTATTAAAGTCTCAAAGCCCTTCCTCATAAAATAAGCAAGAATACCTTTAAAATAGCCTTTGTGTTAGTTTGTCAGAATGCTTTGCATGTCTCTCATGCCTTCCCCATAGCACTTCACACACCACCACCAATTTCAGACTCTCAACTTCCCTGTGAGGTGGTAGTACGTATGCTTTGCACAGAGCAGGGAAGACCTGGGTGTAGAATCCAGGTCTCCTGACTACCAACTGTGCTGTTACTACAAGCTGGTTCTTCCTTCAGAAGTAGTTCCCCTCCACAGGCCCTCTCCTGTCACTGCTCTGCCTTCACTGGACCTCCGGAAAGGCAGGAAGTGCTGTATCTGATCACACATGTGGTCATTTATAGCATAAAATGGTGCTACAGTTTTCTGTCTCTCTCAGCCAGGCTGCCCCAGGCAACGCCCATCCAGAGCACACATCCGACCACATCCAGAATCAGAATGTGCACTCCCACCTTTCCATCTCTCCACGGGGAGGTGTGAGGAGCTCCTGAGTCTCTACACATTTAGGAATGAGACTGTCTGCTGTGAGCATGAGGGAGTAAGCCATGGTCAGACAATCCCCTTGCCCACATCCAATTGCCCTCTGTTGCCCTTGAAGCATTCTCCTGCTGCAAGAGAGTGCATTCGACAGACTTTTGAGCCACTCTTTTCCTTTTGGGATGCCGGAGTATAGGTGTGAATTTTTCTCCTCTGCTAGAGCTGGCTTAATTCCTCTGTTCACTGATTCCCCTGGCAGGTAACCTGGAGCAAGCCAATGAGGAGCTACGAGCAATTATTAAGAAAATCTGGAAGCGCACCAGCATGAAGCTGCTGGATCAAGTTGTGCCCCCAGCAGGCGGTGAGCAAACTAGCCTTTCCTTGTCTGTCTGTCTTGTCACCCCTTTCTCTACCTGCTGTTTGTCTTTCCATAATCCTGTCACTTTTGTGGTCCTGGGTGGGATATGGGTGGCATGGTTGCCTCTACACGATGGTATCTGTCAGACTGGACACTACACTGGTTGAGTGCTGATCATGCTTGTATCAATGAATGTGTAACCCTCTCAATGGGCAACTTTTGGGAGGAGGTGGAGATGTCAGAGTGGGAGAGAAAACAATATTCTCAAATGCATACACCAGATGTAAATGGAGTGATGTTTACAGTTCTCTACACACTCCCAATGAGCCAGAGACAACAGGATTTTGCCTTGCATTTCCCATGTCCTTTCTCCGAAGGGCTAGATGCTTATCAGTATTGCAGAACTCTAATGTGATCCCTGGTACAGAGTGTTCTATTTATTTGCCTTGTCAGTGACTATTTGCTGCTAGGAAGAGAAAAAGCAATAAACAGTTAGTAGCTGTAGGCAGGGCATATGAGAGCAGAGTAATATCACTTTTATTAGCATGTCAGAAATAAACCTTCAACCTTGAGCTAAGGCTATGGCCTCTTCTCCTGGGTTCCTAGGCCTGTGCTTTCAATCTGTACTCCTGTCAGATCCATATGGACACAGTGGGCCAGATTCTCAGCTGGTGTAAATTGGCATAGATCCACATCTGGCCCAGTATGTTATTGAGGTAGATCTGGGAGTATGCACTGGGATTTTATCTGAGGCAAGCTTTCTGTCCGTCCCCCCCCCATCCTTTTCTGCTACCTACTTTCTGTCTCAGGCCACGTCTACACTACCGGATTAATTCGAATTTGTTTAAACCGATTTTATAAAACCGATTTTATAAAATCGGTTTAGCGCGTCCACACTAGGATCCTTAAATCGATTGTGTGCGTCCATGGTCCAAGGCTCGCGTCGATTTCAGGAG
>NC_133769.1:118673020-118813697 GCF_003597395.2 Chelonoidis abingdonii
ACTTTTATTCTGCACTGTACTGAGTCTCTCCTGTGTCCTTTTGCAATCATAGACTTTGAAATTCTTTCAAATATTTTCTCATTTCGTTTTGACAAACGGAGTTCTGTGAGCACTGTATCCTCTCCCCAGATAGCGATGAGATCCAGTACCTCTTGTGTGGTCCAGGCTGGTGCTCTTTTTCTATTCTCAGGAGACTGCATTGTTACCTGTGCTGATGAGCCCTGCGTGGTCACCTGTGCTGATCAGAGCTCCACGCTGGCCAAACAGGAAATTGAATTCAAAAGTCCGCGGGGCTTTTCCTGTTTACCTGGCCAGTGCATCGGAGTTCTGACTGCTGTCCAGAGCGGTCAGTGGTGCTCTGTGGGATACCTCCCGGAGGCCAGTAACTTCGATTTCCGTCCACACTACCATAATTCCGATTTAGTAAAATCTTTTAGGGTTACTCCTGTGGTCTTGATGGAGTACAGAAATCGATTTAAAGAGCCCTTTAAATCGATTTACAGGGCGGTGTAGTGTGGACAGGTGCAGCGTTAAATCGATTTAACGCTGTTTAAATCGATTTAACGGCGTAGTGTAGACCAGGCCTCACTCTCCTCTCTCACCCTCTGTCCCACTTTTCTCTTTCCCACAGCCCCTTTATCCATCCCTCTTTACCCTCTTGCTTGACCCCTCCTCTTAGCCCATCCTCCTCCAACTCCTGACCTTCTCACAGCATCAGAACAATGACCCCCCTCTTTTCTGGTCCATCCATCTCCTGACAGCTCATCCTAGGCAGGAGCATGATTAATACTTGTGGTTTCCAGACATTGGGCATCTGGTCTCCCCTCTTGTACCTTAATAATGAGCCTTCATGCTGGGCTGGTGAGCCTTCCCACAGCAGCGCTGCATTATTACAAGCATGATCAGCAGTCCCATTCAGGCTGTCACTCAGAATCGCACTTTGAGGATCATCTGTATTTAAGGTCAGATTATAAAATCTTTACTCAGCCCTTGTCCTCACAGAAGTCAATGCCCCACAAAGCTTCCATTGACTCCAGGTGGGTTATGCCTAAATAAAAATTGAGTTAAGATTTGACCCATTGACATCAATGAGAGTTTTGGCTGGGTAAAGGGAAGGACTGCAGGATTTGTCCCTTGCTTTGAAGCAATCCAAGTTCCCTTTTGGGTTATAGCAGGTACTAATTCACAACAGGACGTTGCAGGTACATTGAGGTTTTATCTGGGAAATTGGTACAAGCAACTGAAATGGTCAGGAGCCATGTCTGTATAGTAAATGTACCCATCAGTTATAGGCATTCTGTACCTGTATAGCTAACCTATGCCCGTAGATATAAGCCATCTCTGACCCTCACAGAGCCTCTACAAACAGCTATGGCTCTGGAGTAAATGTGCCCTCTAGTCTGCTGTACTTCTACCCTGAAAACGAATGCCTTTGCCTCTCTTTGGTTTCTGGTATTTCTTCTGTAAATGGCAGTGCTTTGCAGCTCATATTGGTGAATTCACTGTTTATAATCAGCTGCTTGTTTGCTTTTGGAAATATCCCCCATGCAGATGACGAGGTGACAGTCGGGAAGTTTTATGCCACTTTCCTGATCCAAGAGTATTTCCGGAAATTCAAGAAACGTAAAGAACAAGGCCTCGTGGGCAAACCCTCACAGCGGAATGCTCTCTCCTTGCAGGTGAGTGATAGGCAGACATGGGTCTGGGGGCCACAGGAATGAAACAAGGACATAGAGCTGGAGGTTTAATAAGTTTGTAGACCTCCTTAACCTTGTTACAGTCAAGGAAACTTGGCCATGCCTCCTTCCCAGCAAGTGCCATGCACTTTGGGAACTGTACTGAGCAACTGACAGGCCCCTTATTAGAGGGAACATTGGAGGCACCTTGAGCTGCCGCATCAATCCCTCTAGATAGACATTCATCTATCAAAGGCCATGCATCCTTCCTTATGTTGGCAGGAGGCTGGGGTGAATTATGTTCATAGTTGATAAATTCATTGGTAATGTTTGGGAAGTGCTTTCCATTTGGATTGCTGGTTCCATTTGGATAGCTGGTACTAAATAAATGTAAGATCGTTACTGTTGTCATGTTTCATTCTAAACCCCTCTGAGGAGGGAGTCATTATGGATAGGTCAGGGAAGGTGTCTGGCAGTTAAAAAAACCAAGGCAGATGCCTGGATTTCAGAGGCATCAGAGTCCAGTGGATAGGGCATGGGACTATGAGTCCTGGGATCTAGTCTCAGTTCTGCCACTGATTCGCCGTGTGGATTGCTAGATTGTGTGTCAGAGGCTTCCACTGCATTTCTGAAAAAAGAATTTTGCGTTGATTACAGCTGCAGAACTCAGAGCAATCCCCAGCTCTAGATACTTCTGAAACTGTTACAGTAAGAGAGAGAGATAACACTGGACTCCAAGCAAACAATGTGCCATGTGAGAAATAGACTGATATGTACACAGCATCAGCATAGGACAGCTATACTGTTTCCCAGAACAACACTAATTGAGAGACATTCCAATTAATAAGGTCTGGTAAATGCTGGGTATAGTTTCTGGCTAAAATTTCCAAATCTGGTGCCAAAAATTCAGCTTTCCACTCCATATTTAAGTTCCTGAATAAAATTAGCCTGATTATCAAAGGTGCTGAGCTCCTGTTGACTTCAGCTGGAACTGTAGGTGCTCAGCTCTTTTATTTGTTTGCCCAAATACAGATTTAGGAGCCAAACTCTAAAGCACCCACACTTGCTCATTTGGGCTTGTATGTTTATGCACATGTGCAGTACTTGTTAAAACGAGCACCTGGTAATGAAGAGTCTTCGGTCCTATTGCTAATTCTGCCAGAAATTTGCTATGCAGCCTTTAGCAACTTACCCTCTTTGTGAGTTGGTCTCGCCACCTCTAAAAGGGGAATGGGGTAACAGTACCTGCTGACCTCACAGGGGAGTGGTGAGGTTAAATTAATCAATGTTGATAAAGTGCTGGGCAACAGATGATGTCTAGGGTAAAGTGATACTGTTTTTATTGCTTACCATGGAAACCGAGCGTTACATGGCACTGTTTTCCAGGCCGGGTTGCGCACATTGCATGACATTGGGCCAGAGATCCGACGGGCAATCTCCGGAGACCTGACAGCCGAAGAGGAGCTAGACAAGGCCATGAAAGAAGCTGTTTCTGCTGCCTCTGAAGATGATATCTTCAGGGTAGGTGCTACCTCTGTAATCCTTCTTTTCCTCTTGAATGAGGCTACGTGCTGAGCCCAATACATTAGACTGAGCAATGCTATATGCTACATTTCAGTTTCTCTCTCTAAGTTTCCCAGGCTGTATTATAGAGAACAGAAATGGAAAATATAAAGCTATATGTCAAATAGAATCAGATGGCCAAATCCTGAGGGCCTCATGTAGTTTTCACTCCATTTTTCCTCAGTGGGAGTTTTGCCTGAGTAAAGACTAAAGACAGTCCGAATGAGAATGTCAGGGTTTGACCCACAGAAATTGAAAAAATGAATCAGGTCATCACCTCATGCTCCATCCTATGCATTATTGATCCACTACTTTCTCTAGTGTTTTGTTTAGTCCACTTTTAAGTGACCCAAGCAATGCGTCTTCCAGCACATCCCTGGGAGACGGTCACACCCCCTCATCCATCTCACAATAGAGAATTTTTTCTGATCAGGCTAAATTTTCTTTTTCTTAGGTATGCCTTTGAGCAACCCTCAACATTCCCTCTCCCTCCTTGGTGCCTCTACCCTTCAAATACTTACAGAAAGTTACTGTCTCTCCCCTTCATTATGGCTTAGTCAAGCTCTATATAACAGGCTCTTTAAACCTTTCCTCACTAATCCCTCCTGCTGGTTAATCATTTTCGTTGCTGTTCTCTGAATTCCTTCTAGTAAGTGGATCTCTTTCTGGTACTGTGGTATGCAGAATTGAACACAATAGCCCAGATTCTCCATCCCAGCCAAACTCCACTCAACACAGGAATGGAGGGGAGGTGCAAAGGTGGCTCTTCACCACTTGTAGGGCCTTCTGTATTCTGGAGCTGGCTCTTGTCATCTATCAGAGCACTACATTAGAGCTCATTTACAACAGACTCCATCACAGCCCCTCTGACAGAGATGTCCATATTCTAGGATTATTTCCTGGTAGGGAGACATTCTGCTTGTGATGGGCCATATCACAATACCAAATTGGTCCCCAAATTTTCTTTCTCCAAACATTGCTTTGAGGTGCGGTGACAAACACCAGGCCTGGAGAACTGTCCTCATTTGCACCTATTCTCACTCACCAAGAGAAAATGTTTTCTGTTTTGCTGACAGAGGGCTGGTGGCCTGTTTGGAAACCATGTCAGCTACTACCAAAGTGATGGCAGGAGCTCATTCCCCCAGACATTCACCACCCAGCGCCCTTTGCACATCAATAAATCTGGCAACAACCAGGGAGATATGGAGTCCCCATCACACGAGAAGCTAGTGGATTCCACCTTCACTCCCAGCAGCTACTCGTCTTCGGGCTCCAACGCCAACATCAACAATGCCAACAATACTGCCTTGTCCCGCTTCCACAGCCCACCCAGATACCCAAGTACTGTCAGCACAGTGGAGGGGCATGGCACACCCTTGTCACCCACCATACGAGTGCAGGAGGCCCCTTGGAAACTCACTTCCAAAAGGTAAGCTCCAAAGAAGCAATGGGCTAAGGAAACCAATGTATATGTACAATTTTTTTTAAATCATATTGCCTAGTTAAAGTCATGCTCTGACAATCTAGAGGCGGGACAAGGTGCTGTCGTGCATAGGATTTGAGGTGAGTTCTCAGGCTCATCACTTGCTGCCTAGACTAGCAATGCTGCAGAAGCACCACACTCAGCCTCTGGGAAGAAGGACTGCACCACCATTGATCAACACCCTCCATCTCCCAGACTATAAAATTGGTATCTGAAGGGAGCTGCACCTTAGGCTGTAGGAAGGTGTTTTACCTAAGGCCAATTAAATAGAGAAGGAACGGGGAAATGCAATTCATACTTGCGAACACTAGAAGGAAGACTCTAGACCAGTATTTCTCAATCAGCAGGTGACAACTCCCAGGGAGCTCATAAAATGCAATCAGGAGGGATGTGAGGCATTCAAAAATGTATTATAATCTAAAACAAAGGAAATTTCACTCTCAATCTCTCCATACAGCCTTACTCTTCAAAGTCAGATATTCGCTGTTAACCTGTCAAAACACACACGAATGAATTATATCATAGGCTCATCGCTGTTATCATTCATACACGTTTTACTCGGTTATAATACATGTAAAGAGGTCAGGAATATTTCTGACTTCAAATAAAGGGTTGCCAGCCTGAAAAGGTTGAGAAATAATTGTTCTATAGAAGAAGAGAAGAGAATAACAAGATGAGGATACCAGAGATGTGTGAGTTTGTTTGAATAAAAAATCCAATTAGCTTTTCCATTTCCCAGCCTTTCTTTTGGAAACTATAGGAATTTCACAGCTATTTGTTTCCATACTTCTCCTCCTCCTCCTTCTTACTTGTGTTTATGTTACATTCCTGACATTGTCTTCTTTTTCCCCCTTGCTTCCTTGGTGAACTAGGACACATTACTATGAAACATTGGGACGGTAGGTGTTTCCTCTCATGCTGTAATGTTCTCCAGAGTTGCTCCTGTTGAAGTTAATGTCCAAATCCCCATTATTGTTTCACTTAAGCCTTTCGTTTCAGTGCCAGGAAGGTTAAAAGAAGTACAGTAGAGCCTCAGAGTTACGAACACCTCGGGAACAGAGGTTGTTCGTAACTCTGAAAAGTCTGTAACTCTGAACAAAACGTTACGGTTGTTCTTTAAAAGTTTACAACTGAACATTGACTTAATACAGCTTTGAACCTTTACTATGCAGAAGAAGAATGCTGCTTTCCCTTTATTCTTTTAGTAATTTACATTTAACATAGAACTGTACCGTGTTTGCTTTGTGTGTGTGTCTCTGCTGCTACCTGATTATGTACGTTTCGGTCTAAATGAGGTGTATGGTTGACTGGTCAGTTTGTAACTCTGGTGTTTGTAATTCTGAGGTTCTACTGTAATAGTAGTATGGTATCTTCAGGAGACATTCACCAGCTAGGTTCCTCTAGCCATAATGCAGACAATTGTATGAACTCTGGTAGCTGGATTACCTGATGGACGTGCGTGGAATTTTCACCTCAGTCTCCACATGATCTCAGGCCTGACCTCTGTCATTCTCTGATCATTGCAGAGTGAAGTCTGTTTTATCCTGTTCTTACCAAAATAGTGTAGTGGCTAGAGCTTTGCCATATTGGCTGATGAGGGAATGACACTGTTATACAGGACCTCTTCTTTACCCATACAGCTATGATTGCCAGTCATCCCGTCTGATCGCTCAGACAGTCTTCCTTGGATTTTTTTTTTCAACTGACCCAAGCACCATACGTATACTCATTTCCCTCCACTCCACCAAGTGGAGTGAACCAATGACCAAACAACCATGTTTCTTCACTTCTCCTCCTAGTCCCACATGGTGCTTCTCTGCCACACTGCTCCCTGCTGACAGCACAGGAAACAGAGTGAAAGTTTCAGATTTCTGAAGCTCTCCATGCTGGCATTTCAGAGATCCAGGTTCTGTTCAGTTGCTTGCACAATCAAATTGCAGCCTAATACCAGGAAGCCCAGCACAGGAAATGGAGGGAGGAGGAGGTAGAGATGGAATTCAAGGTGCTCCACCCACAGAATTTGAATAGCACCCATTTAACTCAATTGAAATTACTCATATTCTATGATTGGAAAATAAGGATCAAGGATGGGAAAGACAAGGGGATGCAGAAGATGAAAGAGAGCAGAGGGAGAGAAATAGCACAGAGAGTGGAAGACAGGAAAAAGAGACCATAAGCATTACAGCTGAGAGGGGTGGTAAAATGTCAAGGAGGCACCCCTTTGAAATTCCTTACCGACAGCCATAGAAGAAAATCCACCCCGCTCTCCCTCAGGGAATCCATCTCCGGTTTTGTACTGAGCCCCAGGTGACAGGACTTTAGGAATTTAGTCACTGCCCTGAATGGTCATGCGGTGCAGGTGTGATCAATTACATCCATAGTATGTACATCACTACTGACTGTTGATGCTTTGACTAAGACAAAACTAAGTGGGGACAAAACAATGGGTCACTTGTATTTATGAGTTGTGCTTTTGTCTTTGATCATGGATTTTTGTGTGATGGCTTGGCACTGGCCATAACAATAAACGCAGACAGATGAAGCCCTGTCACGTTTGTCTCGATAGCAGCTTTTCTTTACCATCTCCAAATGTTGACTTGCCTTTTTTGCTCATTAGCTCCAGTTCCAGAGACAGCCAGCTGGCAATCGTTTGCCAAGAGGAAGTGTCTCAGGATGAGACTTACAATGAGAATTTGAATGAAGACATAGAGTACTGTAGCGAACCAAGCCTGATCTCTACTGAAATGTAAGCTTTGCAATAGAGTGGCCAAGCTGTTTGAGGTTTTCTGGTTGGAGGGCTGTGTGATATCTTTCTTTAAAGACCCTTCATCAGTTCAGCCTAGGGAATGGAACTAAGGGAAGGCTAGTAAGAAGAAACATGTTTGAGGACGGAACACTGCGCCAATCCAGATATCAAAAGATGAAAACGTGCTTAAGCCCAGGCAAATAGTATTGGGAAAGGAATTTTTTCTATGACTTTTTGAAGTCCCTTTCCTCCCAGTGATACCACTGGCAGGACTACCGCCAGGCCCCTTCACCATCCATTTCTAATGTCTAACGTTCACCAATTTCATCAGGAGAGCTTTCTCTGTCCCACAGTCTTGGATGCTGTCTCTGGAGCATTTAGATCTAGTAAACAAGCTAGCTACATCCCTTCTTCATGAATAGAGTGTTCTTCCTCTTCCTCATCTCCTTTCAAATAGTGCAGCCTTTCCGTAGTAGAAGGGATATCCCATCCAGCATGATACCCTGTTCAAGTGATGGTTCCAAACTCTCTGTTTTTCATTCCAGGCTCTCATACCAAGATGATGAAAACAGACAACTGACTCCACCTGAAAACAACAAAGGGGAGGGCTCCAGGCAGTCTCCAAAGAGGGGGTTTCTTCGCTCCTCGTCACTGGGTAATATTCCAGCAGGATGTACAAGCTGTGCCTTCTCTTGCCTTGACTGATTTCTCACATCTTGCTGGAGAATCATGTCATGTGTGGCCTCAGGTTTTGATGTGCAATTTGCTTCCCAGGAAGAACATGAGACACAGAGAGCAGGATAAGAGCTTGACAATGCACGTCTTACCAGCAGGCCTCTCCATTGCTTACACACTGCTCAGTCAGTATATAAATCTGTGGTTCTCGGGATGGCTTGCATCTATGCGAACTGGTTGGTTAAGTCTGCATGTGAACTAGGGGAACTTATCAGAGTTCTGTGGGCCCAAAAGAATCTCCCCACAGAGCCAGCCGATGGAGTGAATTAGTATGTGATAGTCTTTTCTTTAAATATTGAACAGGGAGAAAGAAAATGTTCTTCTTTCTTCTCTTGCAAAAGAAAAATGATGAATTTTAGTACAAGCAAATACACCAAGAATCTGGTCTCTGCTTTAGTTGTAACTGAAACTTTTCAAGTGTTAGGATTTGCAGACTAAAGTCAAGTGCAGTCCTTTGACCATGCAGTTTCACAGAAGTACTAGCCCCCTCACATCAGTGAATCCTTACAATGTTGTAACATGGTGTTAGATGAGGAAATGAACCATTACAACTCATTTTGCCACACTGTTCAGAAATCTTCTAGCATACCTAGCAGGATCATCGGTAGCACAGTTTCTACTAGCACTATTGTAAAAAAAAAAAAAAAAAATCCCTATCCAGAATATGTGCTAGTTTTCAGCTGTCTTGGAACACAGCTGTTGGTCAGACTTTATGATGCTTGACAAACTTTTTCAAATACAGTTGCTCTAGCAAGGTGCAAGGTATCAAGGTAAAGTGGACAGAACCTGTAATGAGGATTTTTCCTCTACACCCCCAGATGTATTACACTGATACCAAGCTCAAGTCAGAAAGTCTCTGTAATATGTTGTGAATGATGATCGCATTTTGTGCCTTTGGCATTGCAGGTCGAAGAGCATCTTTTCACTTGGAGTGTCTGAAGAGACAGAAGAACCAAGGTGTAGATGTCTCACAGAAGACAGTTCTGCCACTGCATCTGGTACACCATCAGGTAAGATTTAATTACTAAGCAGCAGCCAGCCAACCCAGCTGAACATTTAACATTTGCAGTGCTTACGAATGGCACCACTAGCCAACCTTTCTGAGACCATTTAGGACTGTTTTGTGTCAATATCAAAGATGCTGTTGTTAGAAATTGTTTTTGTGCTCCTGTCAGCTCCTGGTTTCAGGATTTTCATAACTCCCAGAACAAAGCTGCAGGAACATGCTCTCCAAAATTGGCAACATCAATCTGTACCTAACATACATGAAGGGGAAAAAACAAAAACCTAGCTCATGGTACAAATAGTTAGCCAAATCCATCCCTAGTGTAACTCCATTGACTTTGATGGAGCTATTAATGTGAGTAAATGGAGAGGGACCACCTCCACTTTAGTACAAAAATAATCAGTTACGCTAATCATTTTTAAAAAGTAAACTGATTACATGTAACTAGTCAGTTTTTTAAAAACCCTGACAGAGACATACATCACCTTAGTGCTTTCTATTTGGACATATCTAGATGATTAATCAGCTGTCAAGTCAAAAGTGAACACCTGTCCTTTGTTTGATGCTAAACTGTCTTTCCCTGTCTGACACTATAATACAAAAACTATTGCAGAAACAGTTTTCATATGGCACTACCAGCCTTGGGACAGTTGATGTTCCCATTGGTTGATTGCACATTTCTGTGGTGCTCTTATTATCTGTAGAGTAGTATTAGTATACGTGATTCTTAAAAAGCACATAAGAGGGTCCCTGCTTCAAGGATCTTTCATTCTGATTCACTCAATCCAGTACACAGGTCAACAGTTCAATGCAAGAAGGCCTTGAGGAAGACTATATTGGGGAAGCATGTCCTTCATTTCTTTGACTATCAGGAACTCATGGTGCTGTGACAGAAAAACCATCCAGTATTCCACCCCATCAACATTCCCTCTAGTGTAAAAGATGTTAATGCTACAAGAAAGCTCCACTATCAGAATATAGTCTTCTGAGTTTGGTAATATTGATTACTGCTTTCTTTCAGTGGGTGACATTAAGATTTGCACTGTCCATTGTAAACAATCTGTTAATTTCCCTTTAGATATTAAACACTGCAAGATGTCTTCTCATTGTGAATACTTGAAGAGTTATTCATAGGAAAGGCTCACACATATTGATATATGAAGGATATACACATACATAACTTGCTGTGGTCCATCAGACACTCCTGGAACATTGTCAGTATTGTACTGGTTGGAAACACAGCTTGTATTATATTTCTACAAGAGGCTGAAGAATCAATTCAGTTGTGCTTTTAACCAACTTAGGACCCATCCTGCAGCCTGTTCAATTTAAAGGAGCTGCTTATGAGAGCAGAGACTGCAGTATCAGGCCTTTAGGGGGAGATATTCATAAGGCCCAAAGGCCAGTTAGGTGCCCATTTTATACTGAGAATTAATAGGAGCTGGACAATTAGGTGCCTTTAAAAATCTCCCCGTTTATGAAAAATGTTTGGGTAATTGACCCATGGCACTAATAGAAGACTCTTCTGTTATCCCATTTCTTTGTCTCAAATCATCAGCATAGCATATTTAGAAAACATTCCTGTTTGTGTTAAAGTCAGTTGCCATTGATTTCAATGGGAGGAGGGCTGGAAAGTTAATGAGGGAACTTTCTGTTTAGAAATAGTATAAAATCACACATTTGTATTTTCTGTGGGTCTGCTTCATGACTCATGAATTATGTATTTAATTCTTTTGAGGGACGGGGTGGTAGTAATGGATATTGATCTTTTCACTAATAGATCACTACATAAAATCCAAAGCAGGTTGGTTTTAACTGAAAGTTATTACCAACTAAGGCTGTGTCTACACTAGCACTTATGTCAGCAAAACTTCTGCTGCTCAGAGGTGTGAAAAAACACACCTCACCCCACCCTGAGCAACATAAGTTTTTCCGGCATAAGCACTCATGTGCACAGTGCTATGCCAACGGGAGACACTCTCCCACCAACATAGCTACCACTGTTGAGCTGGTTTTATTATGGGAGAGCTTTCTCCCGTTGGCATAACGCGGCCACACGAGTGCTCTTACACCGGCACAGCTGTATCGGTACAGCTGTGCTGGCGTAAGCTTGTAAGTGCAGACATGGCCTTAGTGTCACTGGAGACCTAAATGAAATGAGTTGATGGTCTCAGTCCAGTTTCTAGAGTAGATATCACCAAAACACATCACCACAATTAGCAATACATGATGTTCGTGGTGGGATCAGAAAAGGAGTCAAAGATTAAAAGGATATGGAAAATGAACTACCATGTCACCCTACGTCGGAAGTGGTGGTCTCTCCGGTACAGAAATGAAAGCATTCTCACAGGGTTATATGGGGGAAGTGTGCACTGCTGCTAGCTATGCTATACCTGTTCCATGGACAGAGGATTCAGTCTCTAGAGCTTTTGACCCAGCACATTTCACCAGAACAAAATAAGCCATTTTTATCGGAATCTTTGTAATATTTACAAAATGGATCAGCAGAAAACAGAACAGTGTTTTATTACCCACAGCTGTGTTTCACAGAGGTCAATCCCTCTGCGTTCCCAATTAGCATAAACCCATTCAAGCCATCTTTGTAGTCTTTCCTCACTGCCTAGTCATTCGTGCTTCTAAGAGCTGGCTAGTACGACATTCTTTCTCTCTCTCTCTGAAGGCACTAGCAGTGGCAGGGCTGAGTCCCCTGCTCCAGAGAAGCCATTCCCCAACAACGTTCTCCCCCCGGTTGTGTGCCACACCCCCTGCTGGGCCCTGTAGCCGTGGCTGGCCACAGAAGACCGTCCCGACTTTACGGCTTGATGGAGTGGAGTCCAGTGAGAAACTCAACAGTAGCTTCCCATCAATACACTGCAGCTCCTGGTACTCTGACAGTACCAGCTGCAGCAGCCCTCGGAGAGCCAGGCCGGTCTCCCTCACCGTCCCCAGCCAGACTGGAGGGAACAGCAGGCAGTTCCACGGCAGCGCTGGCAGCCTTGTTGAAGCGGTAAGTCACCATGGCATGGGAGTGACTGCAGCAGCAACTGGAAATGAGTCAGCTTTAGGGTGCTGTAAGAGGACAGGTAGTAGTAATGCTGACAGCTGTACTGGGCTTTGGTAGCCATTTCCAGTCAGTGCTTTGTGGCGTGAGTAGGAGGAAAGAGAGCGTTGGCTGGGAAAAGGGAATGGCCAGACAGGGGCTGGGATAGTGGATGGAAGGGTGATGGGACTGATGATGCTAGTGCTAATCTTTATCTTTGTGTTCTGTCTCTGGTTTCCCACTTGCTTTTGAAGGTCTTGATTTCAGAAGGACTGATGCAGTTTGCGCAAGATCCAAAGTTCATTGAGGTCACAACCCAAGAGCTAGCAGATGCCTGTGACATGACAATAGAAGAGATGGAAAATGCAGCAGACAACATACTCAATGGTAACAGCAAGCAAAGCCCCAATGGCAACCTCTTGCCTTTTGTTAACTGCAGTGACCCAGGGCAGGACAGTGCAGGAGAGGAAGAGGAAGAGGTGCAGAACCTGGATTGTAGAAAAAGTCAGGAGGAGCTCCAGGACAGCAGGATTTATGTCAGCAGCCTGTAGTTGCCAGGGCTGAAGCGATGCTGGTTTTTTATTTGTTTCAATGTTCCTAATGGGTTTGTTTCAGAAGTGCCTCACTGTTCTCGTGACCTGGAGTAACCGGAACAGCGTTCTTCATTCATTTCTGTTGGGACGAGTCGCAGAGTTGGGTCGTGTAAGAGAGCTTTTCAGGAGCGAATACAACCCCAGCATGTGTCCATGAGGAGGAGGAAGAGGTGGAGGAGGAGAGCCAGCTCCCGCTTGTTCTCAGTCGCTGCACAAGGAACGATGGCTGCTTCCTGAATGCAAAAGAGAACCTCAGCTTCCTGTGGATGGCCCTAGCCAAAAGGACCCTGCATCAAACGGGTGTCTTTCAACTTTGCTTGTAAAAATCATTTTGCACATATTCTGTATGAGCCTCACCGTCTCCATAAAGCCAAGGCCCTTTTGATTTGGAATAGAATGATGGACTTCTTCTGCTGTGGATTCCAGTACCTTGTTGGGGAGGAGGAAGCAGAAGAAGCCTTAGGGGACATGAGAGGCAAATGGCAACACTGCAGGAAGGCTTGTTGACAGAAAATGCAGAGACTCCCAGGCAGTGGTCTCTGCCAACCAATCAGAGCTCAGGCAGTCACTTCTGCCAACCAATCAGAGCTCAGGTAGCCATGTCTGCCAATCAGTCAGAGCTCAGACAGCCAGCTGTGCCAACCAGTCAGAGGGCAAGTAGCAGGCTCTGTCAAGCAGAGCTGAGGCAACCTGCCCTTTTCTAAGTGAGGTGGTGATGGGCTTATGTAGATCTCTCCTTATTTTTGCAGTTTGATATTTTCTTAAAAGCATGTTCCAGTTTTCATTTTGAGTATTTTTGTTTTGTTTTGGAGGGAGAGGGGAGAAAGGCGTGTTTACAAAGTTTTGTAACCACCTACCCTTTTTGTTTTGTTCTGTCTTCACCTTTGCAAATGTTAAATTGGTTTGGTTACATTGTATTATTTAAACTATTTTTTCTCCATTGAAATTCGGTAGAAGCTATAATGATAGAAGAGTTTTATCAACCATTATGTACACCAAGAATTTGTAATTTAATTTGATAGTAATTGAAATCTCCTTTTTTTGGTTGTTGTTTTATAATTTAAAGATAGTAGGCAATGCACTTGATATAGTCTTGCACATTTGAGTGATTGATTTGGATTTTTTTTAGTGCTAGGTATTTTTGTGAGTGTGTGTGTGAGCGCGGCACTGAGTGAGCGTGTGTGTGTATGTGTATAAGTGCAGACAGTTCTCCACTTCCTGGTTTTACCTTCAGGAGATCTGTATCTGGGGCCATTTGAATGCAAAAACAAACCACTGTCTCTGCTTTTGAAAGGGGAATCAGTAACTCTTTGCATTTTCTGTTCCACAAGATATGCAAAAACAATGCAATAATATTAATTTTAAAATACAATTGTGAGTTGTGTTGGCATTAAAACTGTATAGAAACAAAATTAAGGGGAAAAACATAACAAAAGTGAGAAGGAGTCATGCTTCAATATATTCCGTGTGATGTTTTATTGCATTGATAATGTTTCTGTTGAAGAAACCGTAATACTTGAATTCAGGTCAGTTTCAGTATTTTTCAAATATTTTTTTAAAATGAATTGCAATTGTGCCAAGCGAATATAATGAATTGAATTAAGTTTGTTTTAAAAGATCACTTCTTGTATATTTTGCTGCATGTAAAGTAAATCATTTCGTATTTGGAGTGTGCCAAGCTTTACCTTTGAACTTTTAAGTGCTTTTCTATGTGTGGTTGGGGAAATGGGTACTAAATATTTTTTTTCATTTTTTAATTTGTACAATGAACAAAGTGTACCTAGTGTAAGTAACTAATCTGCAATCCACTGACAGGTTGAACGTTACTGATTTTGCATATCTTGTGTTCACTTTCCTTTTTCCTCACTCCCTTAAACATGCACAATTAATTTCTGAGTAGAGTATCTTGCTTCCTGAAACCAGGACATTTTATCCAGGCTTCATCCTCTTCCCTGTGCTCAGATTCTCTCAATATTTCTTCTCACTAGGGTGGCTAAATCCATATGCCAAGCTGATCTGGTAAGATTTCTAGGAACTCAGCTGGCACCAGCAACTCTGGGGGGATGGGATTGTAATATGTAATGTCATATTTTTTCACTGAATCTCTAACTCTTGGTCATCAATAATAGAGTTTTCTGGGGTACATGACGGGCAAACGCAAGAGGCAGAGTCATTATCGAGGGAAAATAATCTAGCTCTGCCCTTGACTGATATTCCAGTGTAAGTGAGGTGAAGAGTTTTGAGTTGTTACTCAAGAGAATTGCTCTGGTACTGCTCTCAGCTGGAGACACTGAGGGTTAGTGACGTGAGCCCATATTTTGCACTCCAATGTGCAATCTCATCATTCTCCTCATACCTGAGTTTATGGGCCAGGTTCTGGGCCTCAGTCATACCACTTTAAATCTGGCATAACTCCACTGAAGTCAATGGCACTATGTCTCCCACCCATCTCAATCTTGTTATGGAATCTGAACTTCCTCTTGTTCCTCCGCCTGGCACTTGTCTCTTACTAGTGACAAACCAGAAGAAAAATATGTAGATCTTATTGCAATTTGCCGGGTTTTCCTTGGAAATGGAGTCTTCATTTGAAATCACTTGAAACTGCATCATTTGGAATCTTGACTGTCTCTGTCTAAACAAGTTTTGCTCCATTTTCCAGATGGATCCCAGAGTTGCAGATCAGTACTGAATAAAGAAGAATGATCTGACTCAGGAAAATCAGAACCAGACTTTCATCCAAAACTTGCTTATTCTGAGATCTGAAAATGTTTAGTTTATGTATATTATTTATATTTTCATGCACCTCTGGACTTTCCTGGTTTTGAATGGGGCCTAAAGGAGAAATAGCAAAGGGGTATTTTGGGTGGTATTGTATTTATTCCCAGTGGTATTATCAAGTGGCCAGCAGCATTTCAATATGTCCTGGATATCTTACATGGAAAAGCCTCTTCTCAAGAGATTTTTATTGAACCAAAGAAGCTTGCATCAGTTTAGCTACACATGGGGGATGGGGGGTGTCAAAGTCTTGAAATCCAAGACTTACCTAGGCAAAATTATGCATAGACATCAATCAGCCAAGTGCTGAGCATTGTTACTTGTTCTTTACTGAGACAAACTCTCCTGGAGTTTTGCCTATGAGGAGCGTGACCAGACAGCAAGTGTGAAAAATCAGGACAGGGGTGAAGAGGTAATAGGAGCCTATACAAGAAAAAGATCTACAAATCAGGACTGTCCCTATAAAATCTGGACATCTGGTCACCCTAACTAGACTTGCATATGGATTCAGGATTTTATTTCTGAATACTTATCTGAAACCTTATGAAGGTTCTCCATTTTTAGGTTCTCCACCTCCTATGCACTGGACCTCCATGATGCATAGGTCCAGTGCTATTGAAAATGAAATAGTCCCACTCCTAGTCACCTATTTCTGAGAGGGAGTCAGGTGGCAGAGTCTCCCTAACTCATTCTCTTTTACTGAATAGTTCATTTGATGCACATTTAGTGGTCACATTTGTTGGTGTTCATCATCTCTGAAAAACAAGCTACTAATCTGTAGTCATCTTTACTGAAGTCAGTGGGAGCTCTGGATGCTCAGCAGGTGCTCATTTCCTCTTAGGATTTGGCCTCAGGCTAGAAGATGAAGGTTACATCATCTACTTCCTTCTGTGAAAACTGCTATTCTCTCAGTGATCACCCCCTGCAGAGGGCTGGAGAAACCCCATCTCTCTACTGAACAGTCTTCTATCACCTACTTATTTAAATCCTTGTGCAGAGAGGACAATGCAGATGAAGATATTTATAATTGGGGAGTGGTACAAAAGTCAGAACTTGCTGATGCCAGCTGTGCTAATTTCACTCTCTTTGGAAGATGGCAATTCATTTAGGTAGTTTCTGACATACAGATTGCAATAGGCCTGAGCAAAGAGCTACTGCCTCCTTCAAGTGGGGCAGGGTCTGGGCCATGGTGGGGAGGAGAGGGCAAGTTTAGTTCCCTGGAGTGTCTTTCCTTTCCCTGTGTATTGGAGCAAGTGTCAGGTACAATCATTGCACTGTGGATGGAAACATTGAAGAAGTGAATGATTGAGGAGTTTTGTGTAAGGAAAAAGAAAGGAGGAAATAGTCTTGTCTTCATCATTTGAGTGTGGTTGATCTGCAGCTTGCTAACAGTACACTGCAGACTAAAGACATTTCTTACAAAATAACAAACCTTCTCTCTTATCACCCCTGGTCATTACTCCAGGCAGCACCAGGCCAGTCACACTGGATGCATTTCTTTTTTCTTCCTTATTCTGTGTGGCTGCCATAATGGAAAAAGTGGGACTGATGATTCAGAGCTGGAGTTTCCTTATCCACAGACCTTTTCTGCATCATCTGCCTCTTCAGCTGGATGTATGAATGATGATGATGTAGATGCTGCTGCTACTGTGAGGGGTTCAACCTTCAACCCAGTCTGGAGGGACAGCTGAAGGAGCGCCATGTACAGAATCGCATCTATTTCTGCTTTGTTTTCTGACTCAAAACCCTGCCCCTTCGATGTCTACGACAACAACAACAAAAAAAGGGCAAATGCATTTTTTTACATTTCTTGATAATTTTCAAAGCAATGTATCATTGCTTTAGACTGATGCCAATATAACAGTTGTATGGGTCTCAGCCAGGCTCCTGTGTCTTTTCTGACTGCTAGTTTCAGATTGCTGTGTGAAATGTATGCATGTTTGCACACAGACACAATCCCACAAGGTGACAGACTCACAAGCCAGTCAGGTTGCTAACATGCTTTTTACATGCAGTTGGAGGCCTCTTGCCTCTTACATACATATGAAAAAAATAATCAGCAAACCAGAGAATATTCTTTAATGAAGCAGCCACATTTGGATAGAACTGAATAATAATTTATATCCACAATACATACAGCCTTGACTGTCCAAGTGTCATGTGGGACACTGAGTAAGGCCCCATCTACACGACGCGTGAAAATCGATTTTAGATACGCAATTTCAGCTACAAGAATAGCGTAGCTGAAATCGAATATCTAAAATCGAGTTACTCACCCGTCTTCACCGCGCCGAATCGATGTGCGCGGCTCGCCATGTCGAATCCGGAACTCCGTTTGTTTTGGTGGAGTTCCGGAATCGATGTAAGCGCGCTCTGGGTTCGATATATCCCCATCTAGACGAGACGCGATATATCGAACTCCGAGCTTTCGATTTTAACGCGCTGAAATGGCGCGTCGTATAGACGTGGCCTAAGACATTTGGAAATCGAGGGATTTTAAAGTAATTAACGTCTATCAAGGAACCTGAATTTACATAAGATAGTTGTGAGTTTTGATAGGTTCAGGTAATCAAGATTGTAGTGCATATAAAGAAAATCATAATTCCAGTCAAAAGCCCTAAATCACGTCTCACTAATGCCAGTGTAAACCAAGTATAATTCATTTGAAGCTAATGAGGTAATACTAGTATCACACCAGTGTGAAATCAGAATCAGGCCCAGAAAATTTATTTTTTCTTCCCTGAAGGAGCCTGACTATAAATTTTGCATAAACCAGAGCTGTCTATGTTTTTCATTTTTATTTTAATATTTGATTTTAGTTGGCTTTGTAAGATTAATTTAAAATGGGAATTAATGTATAAGCCCCAGGATCAAAACAGTTCTGATCAGAAGTCCAGTCCCAAGAAAGTCCCTCTGCTGCTGCTTTGTTTCTGAGGATCTTACAGTAAGAGCTGTATGGCTTCCCTGCTTCAGTGGCCCTGAAATGGGGGCAGGTGAGAATGGCTGCGCAGCAATGAAATGCGTGGTGCAGCACTAAAAACAGATGGGTCTCTAACTTAACCACTAGAGGTCTGTGGTATCACACTAGGATGCAAGTCTCTCCTGATACTAAATTCAGTGTCCTGTTCAAAGCCCCTATTCTCCCCACCTTGTAGAGACTTTGCTTAAGATGAGCATAAAGAGCAGCTCCTCTTTAGAAGTGAACAGTCCTGTCTGAAGGGCTACCCAAAAAGTGCATCTTCAATAAGCAAACTGCTGTAGGCATTTATCTACTTCAGCATTACAAATGACTTCACAGGAGGCAAAAATCAATAGCCCACAATCTCACACTGTTGCTTCTTTGTTCCATCTCACTCAGACAACCTGCTTTCATTGAAGTCCATCACATTCTCCAGCCACTGCTTTCACTTGATCCAGGAGCAAACTGGCTGGGTCATAAGCCAAATGCTATGCCACAAACGCAGACCAGGGCAGACACGCCTCCTTCCTAGAACAGATCCTCGCCCAACCTTCAAACAAACCTCCTTCCTATGCAGTAACCTTCCCAACCTTCTTCCCCTACTTAGTACAGAGCCCTCCCACCACTAGTCCTGTCAGCTATATGATAAATGTCCTGAGTTGTCCAGCCAGGCAAAATGTAATCTATTTCCCAGAGAGAATCCAGGGCCAGTTTGCTCCTGGCTCAGTCAGACAGACTAGTATTCAATATCAGAGGGGTAGCCGTGTTAGTCTGGATCTGTAAAAGCAGCAGAGAATCCTGTGGCACCTTATAGACTAACAGACGTTTTGGAGCATTATTATTATTAGTAGTATTCAATAGTCCTTAAAACCTCTCAATGCCATGACCGCGTCCGGAAGTGACAGATGCAGGGGAGTCCAGTCCAACTATGATCATCTGAATGGGGGAAGATCTCAAATAACTAAAAGTGAGATTTTGAATATCACGTTACAAACTGCTGCATCACCCAAGAGAGATACTTTTAAAACTGCCTTAACAAAATGAATTCAAAATGAGGGAGTCTCCCTCCAAACGAGTGACACATGGCAACCAGGGAAAAGCCATTTGGGGGGTGAAACCTGGCTGGAAGTGGCTGGAATCCAGCTTAATTCCAGAGGTGAAAACATAGTTTGGGGCCTGATCCTGTAGTACTTACTCAGGATAAATTCCCCTTGACTTCATTGATTAAAGACTGCAGGATCAGGACTTTACAAGGCAGAGGTGGGTATTTTCTTGCCTGCATCTGATTAATTTGGGGACTGATCCTGTAAGGTGCTAAGCACATGTATTTCCCATTGGCTTCTGTGGAAGATTTGGTTGCTCAACATCTCTCAGGCTCAGCACTTGAACATCATTTCCTGCTCGGACCATCAGCTATAAATGTTGATAAATGTAAGTGTTTTGCCTTCATTTTAATTGCCCAATGCTGTTAAATGAACTGTCCTAGATATACGTCACCCCAGATGTAAATCTCCTCTCCCACACTTCTCCACCCCAGATGTCCCTATCATCATCACTGAAGCCCTTCCCAGTACCAGTTCTTTACCACATCCCACAATTTTATACCCAGGTTTCATGAAACCACAGAAATGCTTTTGTAAATAATGCTGTACAGTTTGTAACTGTAAGTGTACGCCTATCATTGGTGCCAGAGTCCGGCTTGCCCTCTCGCACGTTTTAAAAAAATCAACGACAAAAAGTTAGAGCGAATGGCCCACAAGTGAGTGATAGGGTCATCTCTGTGTGGGACAAATGTATATTCCTGTAAGATTGCATTTTTATCTAAGGAATGATGTTATTTTAAAAATTGCTAATAAATTTCTAAACAATGCCTAGATTGGTTTAGTATCTGTAAATGTTATCATAACTTCTTTTACACACCCATCCCCTTCTCTCAACAGTGTCTAAAAACAAGCCAGATGCCTGCAAACCCTTATTCACTTGAACAGTCACACTGAAGTTAATGCGATTACTCATGTGATTTAAGAGTTTGCAGAATTGGGTCCTTGGTACTCACAAGACTATCCTGATAAATATCACCCTAGAAAATTCAGTTACATTTTATAGTAGAATGACCCTAATTACATTGTAGTTACTCTGTAATGTCTGACTATAAAGCATAACCCATGTAGTTAACCTTCTGGCTATAGGATTTTGTGCTACATATATATCAAAATGTATAATTTCAGCATAATTACAATTAAATGAATACCTTAAGCATGAAACTAACAGGGTATTAATAACTAATTAAGTCACCTTTTTAGCTTACTGATTATATGAATGTGACATAACTATCCTGCAATTTTTTTTTAAATAATTCCAGTGGAACAACACTGTAATTACAAACACAGTATAATAAACCATAGGTAATTACAGCCACTGTATTGCAAAGTGATTCAGAAAATTCTTCTCCAAAACAAATCAATGATTCTTCTTCAGCAGTTTGTAAATAGTCTCTGATATTGGTAACCAAATGTTGCAATTCGGGGGAGTCTTCCAAAGCAGACCATAATCACTGGAACCTTTCATTGCAGCATGAGGCTATGAGGAGGAGGAACAGACACAAGCCAAACTCACCACTGGCATAAGCTGATCTAATGTCATTGGAACGGACTGGTATTTTCTTATCCAAGGACTAAATCTGGCCTTCAGTTAGAAACTTTCACCACAAAACCATGAGACACTGGCTTGGTCTCAAATTCCATTACAACCCAAACATTCAGCTCAGATTTGTTGAAAAGTTTACTTATCTGCGACCCATTTTAGAATCAGGTGAGCCAGGTGATGGTTTTCTGTTGAAACTATGTGGAATGTGTGGTTTCGATCCAAAATCAGATGAAACTCCAAGGTTTAGAATGTATTTGAATTTCAGGTTGAGGATGTGTTCAGACTGAAACTCAAGAGTGAAACCTGTGACGGTGGGAAGAACTCCATGTACATCAGCTAAAAGGTTTGCACAAGCCCTTGTGAACCAAAAGTACTGAAAGTTACTCCCTACCATAGGGAGATATAGTACTATGCACTTTCATAACACCTTCCACTTAAGGACCTCAAACCACTTTAATCCAATGTTTATGAATTGAAATTCATATCACCTCAAGGAGATTGTTATATCCCCAGTTTACTGATGGGGAAATGGGCCCTGAGAAGTTGTGACTTCCCCTAGGATACACCTGAAGTCAGTGACAAATCCAAGAACAGAAGCCAGCTCTCTGAGTTTTCAGCCACATGATTTAGCCACAAGACTATCCTTTTCCTAGCAATAATGTGCATGTAATACATAACTAATTCAGTTCACAGCAAATGCTGAGGTAAGAAGTGAAAACTAGAGTCCACCTTTGGCTAGCCTGTCACAGGAAGGCCAATTTGAAGTCTGCATAACGCTGTGTGTTAATGGATCTTTCCCCTGGGCACTCCAGCCTTTGACAGCATGGCAGGGCTTTGGCTTGCTCTTTCTGTGTTCAAATAGGCAATTTACAGTCAGAGTTAGAAAGAAACAACAAAGCCAAGAGCTCTGAGAGGCACTGACTACAGGGCACTTGTTGATCTTTTATTTTTTTTAAATCTGCCCCAATAGGAAATGGGTTTTCAAACATCCATGAAGGGAAGACACAAAAATGGGGAAATAAACATTGTAAATGAAACACAACAAACCTAGGGATTTATAATGAGATCTAAAGCCTTTCATCTCTAAATTCAAGTTGGCTTGGATCAGCAGTGATGGGAAGTGGTTACTATCTGATGACTCCCTGAATTGTGGTCTCAGCAAAGTTGCATCCACAGCACAACCACAAACTGGCCCTTTTACTTGCAACCAGAAGGCCAAGGACTAAATGAACAGAGATTAATCTGTTCTCTCACCCCTAAAGTGGGCCCTTCCATAATGTAGTAGGAAGAGAGAGAGCCTGAGACATAAGCCTGTGTATCAAAGGCCTGGTATGAGGCAGGCGTTGCTCAGAATCTGGTGAGAAGACAGCTGATATTGCAGAAATACACATTCCTCAGAAGTGCTAAGCACGGAGTACTCATGCAAACACATCCCAATATCAAGTGGTACCAGAACATCCCAATACCAAGGATGATACAAAAACATTCCCCAAGGATAACAGAAACACGCTGACCCCTCCTAAAAGATAAGGTCAGGATAACAGAACATAACTTGTTAATATCGGGGTATAAAGATGTATCTCAGAGGGTGTATTTTGGCCAGCCTCAGGGGCAGTGGAACATCCCACCACTGACTGAGCTGAGTCCATTTTCACAGGCATACATGCCTTAGTATCCTTATAGAGTCTGCCAGATGCTATTACCATGCTTCATCAACAACAAACCTGGCTGGGTGCCTTCGTATCTTAACAGATCTTGTGGTCATTGGGCAGTTTGCTCAAGGTTTGCTGTGCCAACTGTCTGCAGGCTGGGACAGCACACAGGGAGAACACACACATGCAGCCACATGTGAGAGTTAATGTACATGGATTCAGTGTGGCAAAGTTTTCTTTGATGCTTTTTAGCTAGAGAACTTCAGTCTCCAGCACTGTCAGGACAGCACTTACCATGAGCAATTAATTCACTAAACTGAATAATACAAAAGTTTCATTTTGACTATATGTGGGCAATACAAATCAAACAATAGTTGGCTGGTGAGAATTTCAGCTTGTGTATACTTTGCCTGGGTAGGTTCAAGATGTAAAAGGCTTTATTTTCCATTGCCTTGCACTGTGTGGTCACTTATACCTGCACAAAGTTTAAAATGCTACACAATCCCAATAGGAGCATCTTACACCCACTTTGACTACACAGGGTGCAAGGCAGTGGAGAATCAGGCCCTAAATTCAGCTCTGGATAGAGTTTGATTAAGGAATTCAAATCTGAGGTTTTCATTTGGCTCATAAATAGAAGGACAATTTGGAGAATTTGGCTCTGAAACCAGAATTGGTTGAAGGCGATCTTTATGCTTACTGTGACAGCAATGGTTGCCACTCATTAGCTACGTTTCCTTTCCTCACATCAATATGCCATGGACCCACAAAGGAAATTGTTTACCTTGTATTTTTCTCTTTGCAACTGAATGCAACCTACTTTTAGGATCTTACAGGATTCAGTGAGGCAGCCTCCAGAATGTTGCCCTTCCCCAGAGACCTATAATGAACTGTTTGAACAGGATGGCCAGGTCACTAGCTTTGTTTACTGGTTAGGTGTGTGGAGAGTGAATACTCAGGAGGCTCAGACACCAGAAAACTTTGATTGGATCCATATTGCTGCTGAAACACAAGGTAATTTTCAAAATATGCTCGCTCCAACACTTTCTTATTCAAATATGTTCTTTTGGAGCGAGCGGGGTGGGGGTGGGGAGGCAGGAAGAGTGCTTGCTCCAGGAGCAGAAAGCAGGGAGGAGGGTGTCTCAGTGGAAGTAGTGACAACATGTTTAAAAATAACACCTCCCCAGAAACACATTCCGTGCCTGGAACAGATCTCAGACCACTTTGTACTCTGGGATCGCCCGCAAGACAGATTCAGGCTGCTCCTGTGGGGCGCTCAGGGTAGAGGAAAGCACGTAGCGACTCCCGCCCTCCTACTGATCCCCCTGCAGGGACAGCCACACGCCTGCGATGCGTGGTCCCCGAGCACATCGTGTGCGGGAGTCACCGCCCCCGCCAGGCCCTGGTCCCACGTCCATGACAGTACCAAGCCGGTGCTGGCTGCACCCTTCAACCCGCAGCACCCTTCCCCGCCGCCTCCGGGCGCTGCGGCTCCGCACCGCTCCCGTCAGCGGCTTTCTGCAGCGCCCCGCCCCCCGGGGAGCCTCGCACCCACAGACGCAGCGCGCCGCCAGCACAGGCACGTCAGCTTTCCGAGCCCCCGCTCCACAAGCCCCGCCCCCTCCTTTCCTCTAAGCCGCGTCCCCTTCCGTACAGCTCCCGCCTGGCTCCGCCCCTTCCCTCACCAGTCAATTCTGGCTCCGCCCCTTCCCTCACCAGTCAATTCTGGCTCCGCCCCTGGCCTAGAGGCCCCGCCCCTCTCCGCCTCTGCGAGGTGCTGCGCCCTCTCGCCACGAGGCCCCGCCCCCTGCTCCTCCTCAAGTGAGTGCGGGCCCCGCCCCCTCCGGAAACCGGCGCCGGGCCCGTGGTGCGCGGCGGCCTCTGCGCTGGCTGGGGTCATGGCGCGGGTGGTCGTGGCGCTCCCGCGTCTCCCCCTCCCCCTCCTGCTGCTGGTGCCCGGGGCCCTGGGGCTACGGCTGCTTCTCAGCGCCCCGCCGCCCTTCGACTGCTCGCAGCCGGTAAGCGCCGTCCGGGCGAAGGGAGCGGCGAGGGCGGGGCAGTCCGGGCCGCGGGGGGGGAGCCCCGCACCCTCCACCGGCCCCGGCGGGCGGAGACACGGGCCGGATCTGCTCCCGGACCTCCTACTCGCCCCTCGGCCGCTGAGGTGAACGGGCCCCCACGCAAGGAGCGAGGCGCGTGGTGTGTGACCGTCACCCGCCCCCCCCGTTACAAACCCCCCTGTAGCGGCCCCGTCTGGCCGTGGGGTGGGTGGCAGCCGCCTGCCCACAGCGGGTTTGGTCCCCAGCCTTTCGCCCCCGCCCCACAAATCCACCTTGACCCGACCTGTGACAGGGAGCCGCCGTGGCCTGGGGTGGGAATAGCCTGGGTGCTGCTCTCCCATTATTTGCTCTTGTGAACTTTGATTAAAATCGATCACCCACGGTTGCCACTTTTGGAAGCTGCTGCTGTTCGTTGTAGAGCCTGAAAATCAGGCATAAAGTGCCCCCAGGTTTAGGCACCTAAAATCACTGACTGCGTTTTAAAATTTTGGTCTGAAATTCTGCCTCCGTTCTCCCATCTGCAGAAGGGGAATAATACTTGAAACTTTTTTCAAGACCTGTGACATCTGCTGATGAAAAGTCCTATTTAAGGGCAAGTAATTGTATTAGAACTGGATTTGTATACCAGGTGGAATTTGGGTTTTTTTTAACCATCTTCCAAAAGTCCAGGGAAAAAAATAATTTGCCTGCTACAGGTGGCTTTTAAATTTATTTTAAAACATATCTGCATTGTAGGCTACCTCCTAAGAGAGAGCCTCTTGGAAACACTTCCAATCCTACACACTTTCCAGATAGCTCATCTCCCATTCCCTGCAGCAACTGTATAATGTTTCTTTACAAGAAGAAATAACGTAAAGGCATTATTAAAAATACAGGATCAAAATAAGCTTGATTTAATTCAGTAAGTGAGGGTGCATGGTTTCTTCCTGTCTGCTGTTTAATTTTTAAAATGTTTCTAGCCTTTGCAGTTGTGAGGAGTGTTTTCCAAATATAAATGTGAGGCAGCTGCTGCTGCTAACTTTCCCAAGCAGCAGCAAAATGAAACTTGGGAGATTCTGGAATTCTTTCACTGATCCTGTACAGACCTTTGTGGATAGTAGTTAAAATTGGCTGCATGGGGAAGCTATGAGATATTAGGGCCAAAACTTTCCACATTAATTTTTCCACGTCATTTTCTGATCTTGAATCAGCATTCTTGTGTGCTAGAAAACACAAGCTCTTCTTTGAAAATTGTCCCCTTTCTGAGAAAAGAATGTTCCCAGAAACCCCTAGTAAACAGCAGCTATGGAGCATCACTAGTGCTTGTTAATCTATTAAAAAGAAGTATTCACATAACTAATTGTGAGAAGAACAACTCCTCACTCGTTTGGATCAACCTTAGGGTGACCAGATAGCAAGTGTGAAAAATAGGAACACTTTTTTTTCCCCCAAGGTATATTGCGTATATAAGACAAAGCCCCTAATATCAGGATAGTCCCAATAATATCAAGACATCTGGTCACCCTAATCCAGCCTCCTTGCCCATCTTGCAAATCATCTTAAAGAACCACACTTACTATAGTAAGCAACTAGGGTTTCTTGTGTTTAGCTAGTTAGCCTCTGGAAACCCTAAGGGAAGCCTGGTTTGGGACTAATTAGTGGGAAGTGACTGATGAAATTCGGAATTTTTCATTGAGACAGAAGCAGCTGCATAGATCAGCTTTGAGCACCACTCTTTTCATGGAAATTGCATAGGGATACTTCGAAACATATTCTCTGTTGTAAATGGTCTTCAGTGCAGTTTTCTGTTTTCCATATATAACAGCAATACCACCATCTAGGTTGTGTATTTCCATGGTGGTTAAAGTCCCATTGCCCAAGATATAATGCACTGCTTGTCACACAGTATTGCTCGTATTTGGGTTTTTCTGCAGTTTTGGAAGCTGACTGTGATTGATATGATCTGCACTTGACAAAGCAACACTGATCTTAATGCTAAAATATAAATGATACAGAACTTGCCTGGTCAGATGACCAGTGTCTTGAATTAAGCCTGTCATTGACAGGTTTGAAACAAGTGAGAGGCCCTGGCTGGCACCAAGATTTGCCAAGCTGCCTGAAGTTTCTGGTCAAGATGTGAGGCTGTGCCAACATCTCCGGTTGGGTAACTTGTCTGAAAGTTGTCACTTTTACCCTGTTATTTCTGCAGAGCGGAGCTAGGCTGGCCATCTGAGGTGAAAATTAGGTGGCTCTTCTGCTGGAATAGTTTGTAAAAAATTCAAATGCATACATTCTTGGATTTTTGCAAACACAGGTTTAGGGTCCCCTTTCTCTCTGTGTCACTACCAGGACTTGGGCAGTCAGGCCTGGTGGTCGGGGTCAATGCCAGAGACCAGGGGTCAGAATGAGGGTCAGAAACTAAGGGCAGTAGCCTGAATTTGGGACTGGGACAGGGTCCATGTACTGATCCCATGGGGCAGGAATGGAGCCAGAGTTCAAATGCCGAAGGCAGGAGTCAAAGCTGAAATCAGAGCTCCAGTACCAAAACTAGGGGTCAAAAGTCGGAGTCACAGAACTGAAACTAGGGGGCAGAGACAGAGCCCAAGTACTGAAGCCAGGGGTCAAGATTGTTCAAGGGCAAAAGCAGAGGGTCCAAGCTGGTGTTGGGAGTCAAAGAGCAAGCGAGTAAAAGGTGGATCTGCCATTATGGCCTCATTGCACCTCATTGCATCAACACTTCCTGGAGCCCCTCTTGGGCTTAAATAGACCAATCAGGTCCCATGAGAGAAGCTGTCAGCCCAGCCTTCTGAGGTGCTACTGCCACTGGTGTGTGTTTCCACAAGGTCTGTGTGATAATGTATGCAGCCCTACCATGGGTCCATGCAGGATAATGGCTTGGAGATGTCAGCCATTCCACAAACCTGTGTTCTAGTTCCATCCCTGCAGAACATCATGCTGCAGCACTAGTTGGAAGGAGTGTGAAATAAAAAATGTGTGATAGTGCTATGTTCAGATGGATTAATCCAGAGATTTACTGACCTGAAGTGGGGCATAAATTCTGGCACTGGGTCCTGTTCCAGCTGTATACAAAGAGTTTGGAGGCAGAAATAGCTCTCTTTTCACTTATCGGGGGTAGCCGTGTTAGTCTGTATCCAGAAAAACAATAAGAAGTCCGGTGGCACCTTAAAGACTAACAGATTTATTTGGGCATAAGCTTTTGTGGGTAAAAAACCTCACTTCGCACTTTTCACTTGACAACAGTAATGTTATGTATAATTTCAGGGTCACAAATATGTGGGCAGACTGACTTTAACTTCTGGGCTAGAAGTTTTATGTCATGCTGTGTCTTTCTAACAAGTAATTTTCTCTGTATATCAGATCTGACCATCTTTTGTATATACAATTCTTACCCTTCCTTCAGTAAAGGATAAGAGGTTTAAAAGTGAATAGAGCAGATGCACATCAGCAAATTAGTGTAAAATCCCTGTAAAATCCCCTCTCTATTTAGATAAACCTATAGTCTAGGGCAGGAGTGCCCAAACTAAGGTGTCTGAGCTTGATGTTCACCAGTTATAATTAAGCAGGCCAAAAAAGAATTTGAAGAGACAAACACACAAAAGACACAAAAATTAACAGCAAACATATTTTTAAGTATGTCAGAACCAGAAAGCTTGCCAAGGTATTTGTGGGGCCACTGGATGATCAAAGGGCTAAAGAACCACTCAAAGAAGACAAGGCTATTGTGGAGAAGCTAAGTGAATTCTTTGCATCAGTCTTTCTGGTAGAGGATGTGAGAGAGATTCCGACACCTGTGCCATTCTTTTTAGGTGACAAAAATGAGGAACTGTCCCAAACTGAGGTATTAGTAGAGGAGATTTTGGAAAAAAATGACAAATTAAAGGGCAATAAGTCACCAGGAACAAATGATATTCACTCAAGAATTCTGAAGGAAATGAAATATGAAATTGCAGGACTAATAACTGTGGTACGTAACCTATTTCTTAAATCAGCCTCTGTACCAGATGACTGGAGCATTGCTAACATAATGCCAACTTTTTTTTAAAAGGCTCTAGAGGCAGTCCTGGCAATTACAGGCTGTTAAGCCTAACTTCGGTACCAGGCAAATTGGTTGAAACCTTCATAAAGAACAGAATTTTTAGACTCCTAGATGAACGAAGTACGTTGGAGAATAGTCAACAAAGCTTTAGTAAAAGGAAGTTATGCTTCATCAATCTATTGGAATTCTCTGAGTGGGTCAACAAACATGGACAAAAGTGATCCAGTGGATTATAGTGCACTTGGACTTTAAGAAAGCCTTTGACAAGGTCCCTCATCAAGGCTCTTATGCAAAGTAAGCAGTAATGGGATAAGAGGGATGGTCTTCTCATGGATCAGTATCTCATTAAAAGATAGAAAACAAAGGATAGGAATAAATGGTCAGTTTTCAAAGTGTAGAGAGGTAAATAGCAAAGTTCTTCAAAGATCTGTACTGAGACTGGTGCTGTTCAACATGTTCAAAAATAATCTAAGGGGATAAATGGTGAGATGGCAGAGTTTGCAGATGATAGAAAATTATGCAAGATAAGTACAAAACTGACTGCAAAGAGTTAAAAAGGGATTTAATAAAACTGGGTGACTGGGAAACAAAATGGCAGATGCATTTCTTTGCATTTATCAAGGTTGAATTTCATGTTTGAAAATGTAATCCCAGCTATACATACAAAATGGCGGGGTCTGTATTAGCTGTTACCGCTTAAGAAAGAGATCTTAAAGTCATTTTGGATAGTTCTCTGAAAAAGTCAGCCCAATGTGCATCGACAGTTGAAAAAGCTAACAATGTTAGGCATCATTAGGAAAGGGATAGGAAAGACAGGAAATATCAAGTATGCTATATAAATCCATAGTACACTCAAATCCTAAATACTGTCCGCAGTTCTGGTTGCCCTATCTTAAAAAAAAAAAAAAAAAAAAAAAAATTAAAATTTTGAAAGTGCAGAGAAGGGCAACAAAAATTATTAGGGGTATGGAACGGCCACCATATGAGGAGAGATTTAAAAGATTGGAACTATTCATCTAGAAAAGAGATGACTAATGTGATAGTGGTCTATAAAATCATGAATGGTGTGGAGAAAGTGAATAAGGAAGTGTTATTTACCCCTTCACATAACTAGAGGGTCACTCAATGAAATTGATAGGCAGTAGATTTAAAACAAGCAAACGACGTACTTCACATAATGCACAGTCAACGTGTGGAACTCATTGCATGGGAGGTTTGTGAAAGCCAAAAATGTAACTATTAGCCAGGATGGTTGGACACGACCACATGCTGTGGGTGTCCCTAAGCCTATTGACTGCCAGAAGCTGGAAGTGGAGGACAGAGGATGGATCACTCAATAATTGCTCTGTTCAGTTCATTCCCTCTGAAGCATTTGGCACTGGCCACTGTTGGAAGACAGGCTACTGAGCTAGATGGACCATTGGTCTGACCCAGTATGGCCATTCTTATGTTCTTAAGGTGGGAATGTGAATCAATCAAATTTGGGAACCATTAGTCTAGGGTTAACTAAGGGAACCTTTACAATGGAAGATATCTTCTGAAACCTTTCAAAACTTTCCCCAGTAGACTCAGTAGTGCAGGTCCCCACCCAGGCTGAAGTGGCCAGATTGGTTTAACCCTTATAGAATACTGAAATGCTGAGCAAGCAAATGTGTCAGTTCCCAGTCCCTTCTGTCCTTCTTTACAAGAGACCCAGCCTTCATCTCTCACTCTTCTGTTCCTCTCAACCTGACTTCTCTTTCTTCCCTCCCAGCTGCAAACTGCTGTCTCCCTCCCTAATTCCTGTGAACATTCAATCACAGCTGAATTGCTTTCCCTGTACAGTCTCAATAAGTTCTGTAACTTTTAACTGCTCTTATTAAAAATACTCCAAGTGAACAATCAACTTCTAAAGGTTTAATGTACACACTATGCAATGAATGATGACAGAATTCTCACAAATAGAGAAAAAGGACATTGCCTGATTGGTTGTCTGATGTAACCGCACAGATCAAAACTCCATTAGCCTGTTTTTACAGTTTGATGAGAATAACACTGCAAAATAATTTATACTAATGCCTGAACGCCTTCCGATTAGTTGCTTGGATTCTGGTTGTCTTTATGCATACCAAGCTGCACAGCAATTTAGTGTAAATGAGAAGTAACATGTTGAGATGTGCATTGGCTGAATGCAGTCAAATGTCTCTACGTACCCTGGATGTGCATTTATGGATGAGGTGCATATGTTGTTACTTTACTTGATTTTTAATTTTCTTCCAACTTTAGTGTTCCATAAATTTATGTACGTTTTGTAATCTGTCCAAGAAAATCTAATAATATTTAAAAACACATTAAGAGAAGTAGTAGTACCGGTAAATAACAAAAGTGCTCTATTAGGTATACCTGTAAAAATTTAGATATAAATACACAAAAGTTGTCTCTTTAAATTTTTGCATTTGAAAAGCCAAATCTCCCATTTCCCTGGGCAGCATTAGTCTGAGCCTGACCTCAGAAAGCATACCGTGGACACCCTTCCCAGTCAGCAGCAGACACTGTAGTGGGGTTTTTTTTAAAAGGAAACTGTTTCTAAGTAGGGTTGGTGATAGGCACTTCCCTTTTGTAATCCTAATCAAGATTCTGCTAATGATGATTTGAGCAGCTTGGGGCAAGCAACGGTAACTATGTTCGTGAAAGCCCTGATCTGATTGCTGCGATTCAGGAGAAGGGGCAGAGAATGGGAAGTGTCATATCAACAGACACCTGTGATGAGCACAAAAGTAATACTGAGCGGTTTCCATGGGCTGGAGAGGGAAATGAGTAATTTCTTAAAAATACGTTTAGATTTCAATTTTGTGGACCTGATTCATCACTGTTACTCCAGTTCTGCAGTGGTAAACCAAGAACCTTTTAGTAAGAAATGTTTGAATGTGGTGTAGTAATCTGGTTGGAGGCAAGGTTCTATCCTCCAAATGTGCTCATTTAAACATAATCACATAGGTTAAAAGGCTCTTCAGCCAGTTGGATTGCAGCTCTTGCCCAACACCTTTGTCATTGCTTCTGTAACTGTTTTATAAAAGGACCTGTTTTTTAAAGCCCTCTGGGATACAATATTTGGTAGCCCCTACCAATTTTAATAAATTGTTGGAAAGATGTACAGAATGTGCTGAGAACCTGGATCCGTTTGAGTTCAGACCACCAGTTTTAATTTGGAAAAAGGACAGGGACCCACAAAAGACCTCACAGAAGGAACACTCGTAGAATCTGTTATGCTTCATGAAAGTGATGCTGATGAATAGGAGAGGGAGCGGAGTTTCTGCAGAGAGGAACTAGAGAAAATGTATGTCTATCTGGGCCACGGTATGTGTTCCTTTCTTTCCTTTCTATGCTAACTTTTTTTTATTTTGCTGTAGACTATTGCTGCTAGCCAGAACAAACAGTATTACAACTAAAGCCAGTCAAAATAGTCTCAACACACTTTTCATTAAAAAATGTCTTTTTAACCAAAATGGATCAAAATTTTACATATTTTTTTTGACAAACAGGCAAACTAAAAACTGGAATTTTTGGTAATTTTTTTTAGTTTGGGGCTTTCAAAAATAGAACATTTTTACTGAACAACTTTAAAAAGCAGAAATATTAAGTTTTGTTTTGCAAAAATTTTTAAAAATTTTGTGTGGAAAATTGGCTTTTTTTACCACTTCTAAACACAATTTTGGTAAGGAATTATTTGTATAGTGTACACAGAGCCTAATTAATCTGCTCTTGCAAGATAAGGGATCAGAAAAAGGAAGTGGCAGTAGAGCATAAGTAGGTCGGGCTGCAGCAGCCATGCACGTGAGAGGCAGCTCACCAGAAACATTATACGGACTCATGCTCAGATGGGAGGTAAACCCTGCAAGCTTGGAATCTTCCTGTCCTGCTGCAGCCACTTTTTAGGGGACAGCAGGGAGCCCTTCCCAGCCTAATGCAGGTGCCTTTGGGTTCCCACAGAGTCCTGCTGGGAAATGTTGGCCTCCTATTAATTGTATGACTGAACCATTATGACTCAGTGCTGATGGACCAGTATGCAATTTTCCAGATTTATGATGTTTCCCATTGCACACAGCACTGTGATTCTTTTTTAAAAGCATCAACAAGAATAAAAAATACAAAAGGAAATGTGGTTACTAAATCAGATAGAAACATTAATTTATAAAGCCACTGACTCACGTCTTCATTCTGCCACTGAAGCTAGCCTTAAGCAGAGCTTGGCAAAACATTTTGGATAAATAGTTTTTGTCCAGTAGTTACACTCACCTGGGATGTGGAGACCTGGATTCAGTTCTCCCCCTCCTCCCCCCAAAGTGAAGCAGGGATTTCAGCTTGGGTCTCCTCCATTATAGGAGAGTGTCCTAACCATTGGGTTTTGGAATAATCTTGTGTGGACTTTCTCAGTCTCTCCTCTTGAAGACATTCCACAGGGACTTAAACTTGTGTCTCTCACCTCCGGGTGTATGCCCTAACTACCATGTTGTAGTCATTCTCATTATCTTTTTGGTCCAGTGGCTAGCCATTGTCATGAATAACTGAATTGTCACTGTGCAGGACAATGGATGGTCATTGGACCAGGGAAGGAGAGTGGGAATGACACTCTAGCCTAGTGGTTGGGGAACTGACCTAGCATTTGGGAGACCCAAGCGCAAGTCCCTGCTCAAATGACTCTTTAATTACTGTACTTAGAAAAAGTGAAAGTCAGCATGAACAGTTTTTTCTGACTTTTCAAAATTGCCAGGGAACCTAAAAATCCATTATTTGCTCAGATGTAGCTTCAAGCACCTCCATGTTGTCTTCCATATTGCTTTTTTTATGTATGGGAAAAATTCTCCATCAGAATTGATAAGGCTTCTTCCTTATCTTTTAAATCCCTTCTTAAACTTATCTCTGTAATGATACCTACAAACATTACTGTGTGGCATTAAAGTGGTGAGCTGTCTTCTGCTTTTATGTTAAACCGTTCCCTTTATTATTTCCTCGTCGTCCTAACCCCCACCTTCCATCAGTCTGTTACTGTGGAAACTCTTGCACATTTTTAGCTTTATGGATATAAGTGGTACTCTGTCTTCTTTCTAAAGATGAATGGTCCTCCCAGAGAACATCGCACCAGCTAGCTGTCTCTCTTACACAAGTAGGGATCTAGCTTAGGTACTCCTGCTGACCACAACTGTGACAATGTGGCTTGTGAAGGGAGGTGGTATTTCAGATAAGTAGTTGCCAGCTGATTTAGAACTTTCTAAGTCAAAACCAACACCGTATGTTCTACTTAGTACCTAGCAAGTAGCCGGTGTGGATCCAAAAGTGCTGGTATATGCTCCTGGCAGGACAAATAAACTGCCAAATTCAGCTGCAGCTTCTGATTCTGAATAGAGCCTTAGAAGGTTTGAAACCTACGCAATACTGTGGTTTGTGAAATAGTGGAAGTTGGCGGGGGGAGAACATGCAGCTTGTGAAAAACTATTTGCACAAATTAGAGGTGACATAATTCAAGAGTGATGACTTGACTTATCACTGTTTGTTATCATATATGTGGTTGTGTGACTTATTCAACACACCCACATTTTTGATGTCATTAGGTTTTTAGCTAACTTTTTGTATCCAAATTATAAGTGTGCCATTTAGAGGAGAAGTTCTGTAGCTAAACAGCAGTAATTGTGTGTGCTCATTTGATTATAGTCCCCTTTTGTTATGCAAGAAATTCTAGCAGGTCAAAGTCTGATGTAGCCTGTCAGATTCGTTTTAGTTACTGCCTCCCCCACTTCAGTTGGTTGTAGTCCTCTGATTGAATTGTAATTCCTCTTCTGACTTAAGGTTAAAATCTTTCAGGCTAGCTTCATTTGAAATGAGGATCCAGAAGTAGATCAGAGCAAAAGACAAGAGTCATGCTTGATGACCGAAGTAGTTTGTCTTCCATGAACACCCTCTTGGTTAAGTAAAACTGTCAAACTCCAGAGTGTAACAGTAGCTACTGGAGTCAATGGATACTGATCACTGTAATGCAAGAATGGCATTAAGCTTTGCAAACCTGTCCCACGTCTAGTATCTGAGACTGACGAATAAAGCCAACTCTCTTACCAGCACTCCTGTGTATTGCACCTTTATTGCACAGAGCCTTTACATGTGCATTTTTCTTCCTTTCCTGATAATGGTCTTCCTTTAAGAGCACCAGTATTGATCTAAGTAGCTCCCAACAGTTGGAATTAGTCTAATTGATACCTTTTATATAATTTGAAGAATGCCAGAATGCTGCATTACCCAAAGTAGTCAATTTTTTCAACTTTTCAGGCTGTTCTTCTCCGCATATCATGATCCATATGAGCTATAACTATGCACAATACTGTGGCCCTCAGTAAGCTGATGGCTTTATCCATACTTTGCAAACAGCCTGGAAGAGTGCTGAAAATGTAGATTATCTTAAAAGTAAAATGAAAATTTCACATAGTATAACTTGGAGCATGTCATACAGCAGAATTCTTCCTTTAGTTGATAGGCAATCGTAACGTGCTTATGTATGCCAATCTGCAGAATGTGTGAACCATCTGATAATAATGGAATCCTCTTAACAGATTGGAAAACCAGCAATAATTCTGTGAACCTACGTTACCACCTGGCCCAATGGATATAATTTCAGTTCTTCTTCACCTCAGGATGGCAACCTCCTGTCCAAACCCTGCTTATTTTACATATGGCGTGGAGCCTTAAACAGTCTTCCTCTATTTTCTAGGTTTTTAAATGCAGTATTAGAGAGGTGGTAGTTGTTGCAGTGTTTACAATGTGTTTGTATTGCAGTACTACTGTGAGGCCCCAAGTGGAGGCTCGTTGTTCTAGCATCATGTGCACACAACAAAAAGATGGTCCTTTCCCCCAAAGATTTTATATTCTGAGAGCTTAGGTAGAAGTTACAATGCAACAAATGTCATTAGATTTAAAATCTGTGGTTGCACTTGGAATTGAAATTAGTTGCTCTGTCTGCTTTGGAGAATTGAGGCAGTACACTCTTTGATATATATCCTGGGATGAGAGGGTGAAGGAGATACTATAGTTATACAAATAGGTGTGTTAATGTAGTATTCTCTTTAAGGTTTTCCAAAACCAGTAATGAGCAACATCATATAAAAAGTCATCTTGGTTCTGTGACATGTAGCTATTTGTTTAAATGACCAAGCAATGGGATCAGAGCATTCCTGTTTGCTAAAATTTTAACCCTTTCTTTGCTAAGAATTATGCTTTTTCCTCTACAATGTTGAAAGAGGGTTGTATGTAGCTAGGAGAGGGAGGGAACCTGTAGTAGCTAGTGATGATGTGAGAGGCATGATGTTGTGTCACTTTTCTGTCATACAGATCTGTGGTCTATGGCAATTATTGGGGTCTAGCAAGGAGTAGCTAGATGTTTAGACGTCTTAAGTTGGTCAAGTCTAGCTAGAGAGCAGTAAAGGAGAAGAAAATCACTGGTATTTTCCTGGAGGCCTGGTACAGATATGCTATTGTTTCCTTGGTAGTATAGTTGTGGAACCAGCTTTCCAGAAATCTTCCCCCGGCTTCTTTTTTCCCTGCCTGGGTTTATGGTTCAGTTTTGTGCTGTTTTCTCCTCTTCTGTCTTATAGTCAGGAAATCATTCTCAGACTCTCTGGCACATAAACTTTTCCTTTAAGGAGGCAAATACCTAGGAGTATGTGTGGTTATACAGGCTTAGGATGCTTAGGTACTGAAAGCATCTCAGCCTGACTAATAAATAACCTGAATTTTTGCCTGACTAGACACAACTTTTAATTTTTAAATGAGCCCAGCTACGTGTGAACAAAAGCTTTTTGCCCAATAGTTGAAGAGGCCAATATGGGATAGGAAGAAGGGAACTCTGCACTGGGAAACACGTCATTTGAAAGTCTGGAGGAGGGTGGAATGGAGACCTGCACTAAGTAGGAGGTATATCTACTGCTGTTTCTGCTTGTAGGATTTCATTCTGGTCCATGATCTAGTCCAGGGGTTGGCAACCTTTCAGAAGCAGTGTGCCGAGTCTTCATTTATTCACTCTAATTTAAGGTTTCATGTGCCAGTAATACATTTTAATGTCTGTCTTTCTATAAGTCTATAATATATAACTAAACTATTGTTGTGTGTAAAGTAAATAAGGTTTTTTAAATGTTTAAGAAGCTTCATTTAAAATTAAATTAAAATGCAGAGCCTCCCGGACTGGTAGCCAGCACCCGGGCAGTGTGAGTGCCACTGAAAAGCAGCTTGTGTGCCGCCTTTGGCATGTGTGCCACAGGTTGCCTAGCCCTGATCTAGTCAGTATACCCTGGCATTATAAATAGACTATATATTATTGCAGGGATTACCCACTTTGTCTGGGGACTACAGAGACTTGTGAGTATCTACAGGTGATCAATTAACCTACAGATGTGGTTGCTATAAAAAAAAAAAAAATTACAGATGTCATGAAGAGGTCCAGCAAGAAAGCAAGCCCAACAGAAATCTTACTGAGTGCTCAAGCTGGAGTTAATATCAAATATCATTTCAGTGGGAACAGACTTCTTTTTGTCACAATCCAGTTGATGTTGCTGGATGAACCTGAATACTGTTGCCAGTTCTGTATGGACAAAAAAAAGAATGATGTAGGGGAGATGTCAGTGGATAATCTCTCCAAATGGCTTTGCCTAGAACAATGGCTTTCAACCTTTCCAGATTACTGTACCCCTTTCAGGAGTCTGATTTGTCTTACATACCCACAAGTTTCACCTCACTTAAAAACTACTTGCTTACAAAATCAGACATAAACATACAAAAGTGTCACAGCACACTATTACTGAAAGATTGCTTACTTTGTCATTTTTACCCTATAATTAGAAAATAAATCAATTGGAATATAAATATTATACTTACATTTCAGTGTATAGTATATAGAGCAGTATAACCAAGTCATTGTCTGTATGAAATTTTAGTTTGTACTGAGTTTGCTTAGTCCTTTTTATGTAGCCAGTTGTAAAACCTAGGCAAATATTTAGATGAGTTTACGTATCCCCAGAAGACCTCTGCGTGTCCCCAGGCGTATGCATACCTTGGTTGAGAAACAATGGCCTAGAACATTTGGTTTTGGGGGAAGTGACTCTGATTAAATCTGCATTGTGATTCAGTTTTTAGAGTGGTAGTGTAGATTGAGAAACTGAGTTGCAACACTTCCTCTTCCTGCCTCAAGTGACATCTCCTTGCCATGATGAGTTAGCTTCTTCTTCGAGAAGTCAATTTGAAGACTTCAATAACTCAGACATAGGTTAGGGGTTGTTATAGAAGTGGATGGGTAGGGTTCTGTGGGCTGCTTTGTGCAGGAGGTCAGACTAGATGATCATCTTGATCTCTTCTGACCTATGAGTCTATGAGTAGTGTCCCTATGAGTGTTCCACTCCAGTTGTGCTTGCGCCCCGGCACCTTTGATCTGAGATTTCTCATATCAATATTCATTCGGCACATGCATGCGGATGCGTATGACTCAGCCTCATGGACCATAACATTGCCATATAATACTGCATGGGCTAACCATCCTCGGTTCCTTTTCAACTGTCCTGGCTTGAGAGACAGCCTTAGCTAGTTGTCCACATTGTTTTTCCTCAACTATGTTCTCTTAGCTTTTGTAGTGAGTATATTATAATAGTTAGCATTAATAATAGTTGTATTAGTTTTTTTTTAAACCAAAATAAGAATTCCATATATATAGCTTTTAGATAGTTTTCTCCCACTCTGCAGAGGTTTTGCCCTTTTTAAAGATATGCCTGGTTCTCCTCGACTCAAGCATTGCCTGTTTGTGCCAGGAGGCAACCCCAGTGAGCAACAGACACTCCCACTGCATCTGTTGCCTTGGGGAATCAATCTCTGCCATTCATAGACAACCCACCTCACCCTCCCTTTCTAGGAGACCGGAGCCTCAGGAAGAGACCTCTGAGGAACAGGAGGACAGGGCTGACGAGGAAGTTTCTCCAACTGCAAACATCTTGCCTTCATCCCCGGATGAAGCTGTCACGCCATCATTACCATTCCTGGCTGATAATTTTAAGCAGTTTCATGAGCTCATCAAGAGGGTCATGGATTCTTTACAGATTCTCCTTGGAGAGGCTAAAGAACCGCATCATAAGCTGCTCGACATCCTGCATACAGCCTCCACTTCCTGCATTGCTTTGCCAGTCAACAAGACACTGCTGGATCCTGCAAAATTCCTTTTGCATACTCCAGCCTCAATTCCTCCCATGTGCAAGAGGGCAGACAAAAAATATCAGTTTCCACTAAGGAGTCAGAATTTTTATTTTCTCATCCGTCTCCTAACTCTTTGATGGTCGAGGCTGTTAATGAATGTGGAAGGCAGCACCATACTAAATCTATGCCTTATAGTAAAAACATAAGTATTATTCTTCAGCTACTTTACAGTTTGTAATCACCAACTGCCAGGCCTAAATGGCAAAGTTCAACCACACAAATTATACCAAACTGATTTCCTTTATTGAACATCTGCCAACAGAACACAGACAGTGGTTCCAGACAATTCTTGCCGAAAACCAGCTCCTTGCCAGTACATCTCTGCAGACTTCTTTCAACATTGCTGATGCTCATTCAATTTCTGTGGCAGTAGTTATGAGGAGAGCATCCTGGCTCAGTGCTCAAGATTCCCTAAGAAGGTCCAGTATACAATAGGAGACCTTCCTTTTGACCTCACTAAGTTATTCGCTGACAACATGGATGCATCTCTGCATACATAAAAAGATTTCGGGGCCACTTCACAATCTCTGGGGATCTACACACCTGCCCAGAAGAGAGAATTTAGTAGGTTCTGAGCAGTACAGAGGACCTATTCCACCCACTTCCCAAGCTCACAGAGCTCTTATGAATGTTATCACAAGAGGCAGAGATTCCACAGGAGGAAACCACCCAGCTCCTGGCCTTCAAACTTCACAACCTTCTACCTCAAAACATCAATTTTTGATGGGACGATCAAGGTCCTGAGCTGCCATCCTCTTTCTGACCAGCTGCAATGTTTCACCTGCCTTCCTCTTTTACTGTCTTTTTACTACTTCTGGCAGGCTTGGGAGCTCATTGCCCATGGAGAAGTGGATTTTGGAGATCATTTCCACAGGGTTACTCATCCTATTCAATTAGCTTCCATCCTCCTCCCACCCCCACCACCTTCCCCATCCCTATTCAAGGACACCTTCCACGAGGACCTGCTGTGGCAGGAAATAGACTCTTCTACACCTGCATGATGCTATAGAACCATTTCCCACACAGCACAGAGGGGAGGGGTTTTATTCCAGTTATATCCTGGTTCCAAAAAAAGAGCGGCGGTTCAAGACCCATTCTAGATTTAAGACTACTTAACACCTTTTGTGAAGGTACAAAAATTCAGAATGGTGACACTTGCAGCAATAATCCCATCACTGGACCAAGGGGATTGGTTCTTGGACCTTGACTTTCAGGACACACACATGCCAATTGCGATCCACCCATCCCACAAACAATTCCTACACTTTACAGTACGCCAGGACCACTTCCATTACAGGGTGCTCCCTTTTGGCCTATCATCCACCCCAAGAATCTTTTCAAAGGACATGTCAGTAGTAGCGGCACACCTACATAGGAATAGAATTTTGGTGTTCCCTTGCATAGACAATTGGCTTCTAAAAGGACACTCTTTGGAAGTAACTTTGTAGGCAATGTAGGAGTCCATAAAACTCTTCCTCAAACTGAGCCTGCAGTTGAACATTCCGAAGTCCATCTTGACCCCTGTTCAAAAGCTGGAATTCATAAGGGCTTATCTTGATTCATTAGTAGCAAGTCTTCCTCCCGGTGCACAGATTTCTGTCTCTATCCAACTTAGTTAATACAATTCAGATCAGCCTTCAGACTCTGGAACTGTCTTTAGCTATGGGGTGCATATGGTGGCTGGCACTTCTGTTATAGATCACACTGACTGCTCATACAATGCCTTCCAGGTTGGTTCAGGATGACCAGACACAGTTTAAACACACTGCTTTCCATACCCACTTCTGTAAAGGAATGTCTCATTGGTGGAAAGATCCCATAATGTGTGTGCTAAAAATCTTTAAACAGAGGCTCTCTAGTTGGAGAACTGATTGCATTAGTAGCTGCTACCAGTCTCATATTCTTGAAGCACCCACTGACATACGAGCTCACTCTGAGATCCATTTCCATCTACACAGTCTTTCTTAAGAAAGTTCCTATAATTGAAATATGTAAAGCCACAACTTTACCATACTACTCTATGCAGTAATTTGCAACTCTGCTTCCGATACTGTGTTTGGCTCAGCTGTACTTTCTTCCATACTGGACTGAAGCTCACTCCTCCTTAAAAGGAGACTGCTCAGTAGTCACCTAGAGTAGAGCACCCATAGAGATAGTACTTGAAGAAGAAAAAATGGTTATTCACCCTGTGCAATAACTGTGATTCTTTGAGATGCATGTCCCTATGGCTGTTCTGCTACCTGCCCTCCTTCCCCTCTGCTTCTGAGTTCCCTGTCATGGGGCAGGCTTTGCAGTAAAGAAGGAACTGAGGATGGTTAGCCCATGCAGTGCTATGTAACAATGCCAGGAGGCTGAGTAACACACATGCAGTACCCGTTTGGCCTGTGTTATGAAAAATCTCCAACTGAAGGTATAGGGGGTGCAAGCACACCTAGAGTGGAGCGCACATAGGGGGACATATCTCAAAGAACCACAGTTTCTGCACAGGGTGAGTAACCATTCCTTCTCTGTGAAGGCAGAACTCCTGGCTGCTGCTTCCAAATTCTCCACCCAAGAACCTGTTTCTTGTGGCACTATATTCCCTTTGGGCCTACAGTTGTCAAATGATTCCCAGTGGGTGCCAAACCAAGAAATGTTGGAACAGCAGCTGTGCTTTCAGGCACCCATGACTTATCCACTGATAAAAAAAAAACCAATACTTAAATGAAAGCAGATGGCTTTGCCTGTTGTGTAAATAACTTATCATCATTTATACAAGGACTTTATTATGAAGTACAATTTATAGTAATTACTGGTAATCTAAAATTGTCCGAGTACAGAATGATTCATTTAGGTGATTGGTTTTATCTAAAGGAGAGTAATTGTTTGTCAGACTTGTCTTTTTGTATCCTGAATGTTTGTTTGTTTTTAAATTGAATTTTCATAATCTGTGGTCCATTACTTACTTCGAATGTATTGATTAAAGGGACACTTTCAGGTAAAATAACATACTCTTGTGTGTCCTTTAATTCTGTTACTAACACTTAAGTTTTTGTGATAATTAAATTTGTTTCAACATGTATTATGTTCCTTGAATTGTATTTCTCTCAGTAAAAATAGATTAGCTGGCTTCACATTGGTTTACTCAATATCTAATCACTTTCTACTTCTCATTCACTGGGAAAGTACAACAGAGTTTGGGTTGCAGATGCTACATGGGAATGTTTCAATCCAAGCAAACTGTTCTCATCTGAAGATATAAAAGTAGTGAGAAAATGTCCCCACTTATGTTTAGATGCTTTAGTAACACTGATAGAATGTAAAAATCCAATTTAGGAATTGTCTAAACATAGAAGTTGCATCAATTTAACTTAATTGATGCAAGGGCACTCTTAAATTAGTTTGAGTGCCATGATTCAATATATCCACTTTGACTGACTGACTAATTTTAGTGTATTAAGAGCTTTAAAGATAGAGGCCTGGCCTGCCAAATATTTTTTTCCCATTAATATTAAACTTGAAGCTACGTGTAATGTCAGTATTGCTTTGATCATGATGGTCCTTCTACCCACTGGAGGGCAGAGTTAATCAGAGTTTCTAGTGGTGCCAGTGCTTAGGCCCCAGTTCAGTAGAGCTGAAGATGAAACACTGATTTCAGTGGGACTCTGGCACATGCTTAAGTGCTTGAAGAATCGGGGACCTTAATGCTGGAATCTAGTAATGGGGCTGGAAGTCTAGTTTCCTGCCCAATAAGTTATTTGGGGACTAGAAGTAAAGGGTCAAGGTGAGGTGGGAGCAGTGGTCATTCCCATTAATGAGCTGCTGGTTTGGGGAGGGGTTGATGTTCTTCTTTGAATGCTTGCTCATATCGATTCCAATTAGGTGTGCGCGCACCGCGTGCATGTTGGTCAGAAGATTTTTACCCTAGCAACACTTGGTGGATCAGCTGGGTCGCCCTCTGGAGTGGCGCTGTTATGGCGCCTGTAGCGAGGGGGCCCCCCTCCCCCATGCTCCTGAAGGGAATAGGCCAGAGAAGCTGCGGCCCCGGGCAGAGGCCCTGTCGCCTATCCCCTGCCCCTCCCCCCCCCAGAAGTCAAGAGGCGGGACTGGAAGTCCAAGGCCCCCTCCGCTGTCCCTGCCCCCAGGAAGTCAAGGGGCGGGACAGGAAGTACAAAAGCCCATCCCCAGCCCTCAGTTAGGAGGAAGCTGCCAGAGAAGGCAGACGCTGAGGCCCGAGCTCCCGCTGGGCCCGGCTTACCCTGCACCTGGTATCCGGAGGAGTACTGGCCTGATCTCCCCTGGGGCCAGTACACAGAGAAGCCGGCTGAGCCCTCTGACGCTCGGCCTGGGGAAGACTGGACCGGACTGCCCGAACCCCGGTACCCTGAGGACTGGACCGGACCGGACCGCCCGCCGCGGAACCTGCTGAGGAACCCATGGTTTGGGACCCCCGGATGACGCTGGCGAAGGGCAGGTACCCAGTGAGGGGGAGATTGGAAGTGGCCCGGGGGCAGCCGACTCCTGTCTGGCTGCAGGCTCGCCTGAGCCCATGTCAGTGTGTTTCGGTCAGGATTCCCCACTGACCGTCAGCAGCGTTGACCGCTATTAGGGCCCCGGGCTGGATCGCAGTGGAGTGAGAGGGCCTGCGTTCCCCCTGCCACCCCTTCAAGGGTGGCAGACTCCCCCTCCCTTTGCCTAAGGAGACCATCTACAGTGGTTGCCTCTCACTCAGCCCTGCTGCAAGGCCTGAGCCTAACTGTGTGTGTTGCCCTGCCCTGCCCAAGGGCCTGGGCCTATATAGACTCCTGGCTTCGTGCCCAGCCCAACTGACAGGGCCGGGGCTTTCTACTAACTGTTGCTAGTTCCCTCAGCACCCCTAGCAAGGGGCGGGCCCCAGGCCGACGGAGTGTGGTGAGCCGGCGCAGCTCCCCTCCACCCCCCGTGTAGGAGGGTTGAGCCCCGGTCCCGCCCTACTACAGCGCCGGACTTATATCCCTGCTGACCCAACGGCCCTTCAGTTCCTTCTTACCGCCCATGACGGTTGTTGGAACTGTGGAGCGCAGCTTTGCTGATCTTCACGTCCCTAGCTACTCGTAGTTCTTTGCTGTTTATTGTGTATATAGTGCGAGTTCTTGTAGTTATAGTTAGTATTAGTTTAGTGTATATAGTTTAAGGGGGGATCAGGGATTAGTCCCTTTCGTCCACCCCGGTACGGCCCCATGCCCAAGGCACCGGAATTCAAACTGTGCTCGGTGTGCCAAAAGCCGATGCCAATAGGGAATCCCCACGACTCCTGCCTCAAGTGCCTAGGGGAATCCCACCTTACCAATAAGTGCCGCATCTGCAGGTCGTTTAAACCAAGGACGAAGAAGGAGCGGGACTTTCGATTGAAACAGCTCCTCATGGATTTGGCACTTAGTCCTGCAGCGTCGGTACCGAGAGCCCAACAGACCGCTTCTGTAAGGAGCGGCCCGTCGGCCCCGGACTGCTCTGGTACCGAGAAGGAGCCCCAGCACCGACCCTTACAAGCACCAACATCTGCTTGGCACCGCTACCTGTCCCCAAAGACGAGTATCTGAGCTTCAGGTCTTGACAGCGGACCTCCCGTATACAGTATTTCATAAGGACAAGGTACAGCTGCGATCACACCCCTCCTTCCTCCCTAAGGTAGTGTCCACCTTTCATGTGAATCAAGACATCTTCCTCCCAGCCTTTTTCCCGAAGCCGCACCCATCGCGTTGGGAGCAACAGCTGCACACCCTAGACATTCTCAGGGCTCTGGCCTTTTATATCGAGAGAACAAAACCCTTTCGAAGGTCACCTCAGCTCTTTGTAGCTGTGGCAGACCAGATGAAAGGCCTACCGGTCTCATCCCAACGAATTTCATCTTGGGTAGCATCCTGCATCTGTACATGCTATGATTTGGCTCACATTCTGGCTAGCCACCTCACTGCCTATTCTACTCAGGCTCAAGCTTCATCTGCCACCTTCCTGGCCCATGTTCCCATCCAGGAAATATGTCAGGCAGCTACCTGGTCAACGATTCATACCTTTGCCTCACATTACACATTGGTTCAACAGTCCAGAGATAACGCAGGATTTGGCTCAGCAGTTTTGCATTCTGCAACATCTCACTCCAACTCCACCGCCTAGGTAAGGCTTAGGACTCACCTAACTGGAATCGATATGAGCAATCACTCGAAGAAGAAAAGACGGTTACTCACCTTTCTAACTGTTGTTCTTCGAGATGTGTTGCTCATATCCATTCCAAACCCGCCCTCCTTCCCCACTGTCGGAGTAGCCGGCAAGAAGGAACTGAAGGGTGGCTGGGTCGGCTGAGGTATATATCCGGCGCCATAACGGCACCACTCCATGGGGCAACCCAGCCAACTCACCGAGTGTTGCTAGGGTAAAAATCTTCCGACGAATGTGCACGCGGCGCACGCACACCTAATTGGAATGGATATGAGCAACACATCTCAAAGAAAAACAGTTACAAAGGTGAGTAACCATCTTTTTCTTCTCCCCCTCCTCTCTTATTGAGTAACAGCTGGAGGCTCTGATTCTCTCTAAGGTAGGTGTTTTCCTACCTTAACTCTAATACTGTGTTAGGAAGATAGTAGTGAGTATTGACACTGCCACTTTTAGTGAAATTCTTTTTGTTTTTCAAAACCTCAGTGTTGAACATAAGCTACTTGACAATGTCCCTTGTAAATGAAAATCATTCTTCACCAAGTTTATTTTAGCTCTCAGGTAAATCCTTACATAAGCCTCTGTGTAACTCAAATTTCGAATGGGCAGATTAGTCAGACTCTACCTCCTCTTGGATTGGTACAACTTGAATGGCCTGCTGCATGCCACTAGAACAATATTTTCCATATTTGTAATAAGTTTTCTGACATGATGACCTTTGATGTGACCTGAATTTTGTAGTAAATTGAGTACCTTTTCCTTAAGTACTTCTGTGATATTACTTATGAGCATGCAGATATGTTTGCCTCCAAAATACTATTGTTAAAATTACATTTGTACCCTTTTGTACTTTATGGTGTACGTAACAAGGGCCTGGAAGAGACTTTTAATTTTTCTTGTTACCTAAAAATATCTATAATGTCAAATCTGGTTTTCCCTGGTTTGCTGAAGAATTTTTTTTGAGGTTTAGATATTTGTAAGTTCTCCTACACTAATTGTAGAGAGACTGTTGAAAATTCAGCAAAGACTAGAATTTTGCAGCAAGTTCTTCCTGTAAAAGCACACTTTTTTTATAATGAAGCCAGAAATTATGGAGGAGCCTATAAATCATATGAAAACTACAAACAGCTTTGTCTTCACTAGGATTTTTACTTCATGTTTGCTAACTCTCCGGTTAAGAATGCACCAGTTTCCTAGTGAAGACAAGACCATAGTTTTCCAAGGTAGACCAGACGTGGAAAAAGAAGCAGAGTCACATTCCCTCTGCACTTTTATTTCTTTTCAGGCCATCTTAATTCTTCATAAAGTATAAAAGAGCAGTAACTCATTTCCCCCCCGTTTGTAGTTCAGCTTTAAAACTGGTTCTCAAGAGGATAAAAACAGACTCTCCTTTTAGAGGACTGGTACTGATTAAAGATGCTAAAACACTTCATGCCTTGGTTCAGAAGAGCATCATAGAAATTAAAGGTGGTAAACAACTATTAGCTCATGCAGTCCATCTCCCCTGAGGCAATGCTGGATTGTTCTCTACAGTTGCTCTCCAGTGACTTGTCCAGTCCAGTTTTAAAGTGACCATATTTATTTCTATTCTATTCTGTTCTAGCACCTGTGGACCTCAAACACAGAAGAGGGCTTCTTTGTACTAGGCACTATATGAACAAATACCACAGTGACAGGTTCTGCCCCCGAGAGCTCACAGTGTAGGTCAAAATGATCTCAGAAGTTGCAGGTGGCTGCCAGCATGACCAGTGCTGGACAGTAATAATTTGTAGCCATCATGGCAAAGACAGGTCTGTCTGATTCAAGCAATGGGACTTTCACCACCTCTTGCGAGACTATTCTACAATCTAACTGGACTTCATTTTAGGCAGCTTTTCCTGATGTTCAACCTGAATTTTCTTTTAATTTCATCCCGTTACTCCTAGCAATAATGTCACCCTAAATACTCCTGTGCTTGTAGATAGTTATCATGCCTACCCCTGAGCTGTAATTTAGCCAAGCTATATGCTACTGTTTCCTGGTAAGTCAGTTTTTCCAGGCCATACTTGTTGTTCTTCTCTGTGCCCCTCTGTCACCAGATCAGGGTGAATAAATGATAAAACAACTTCTAATCTCTGAATAATTTTCTTGTTTTCTCCACAGGATCTAAACTGCCTGGTAAGAAATAGTAAGTCAGTTTTTCTTCTTTCTGGTATATTCCCTCCTCTCATTCTTTTATAGCTGAAATCAGATGGTGAGTTCCTCTCTTTAAGCCACTGAGAGGTGGCAAAGTTAAGCATTATCCTGTTAATGAGAATTATGAGCTATTCTCTGCTGCCTAATCAAACCCAGCCCTTTCCAACAGGCAAATAGTTCAGGTCTCTTTTCAGACTTCTTTTCAGGCCAGAGTTCTTGAAAAGAGCAAATCCATAATTATTTAGCTTCTGTTCAAAACTGAGTCACTTACCCTAAAATCTTACCATAATTTTTTTTTTAAGTTTGTGGTATGTAATACATATCCATCCCACACTCTGCTCACTAAGGCAGCAGGTAAAATTCGACACAAACTTATTGCTGCTAAAGAACAATAAAACAATGAAAATTGATAGAAGTGACTGTAAATTAGCAGGCATGATCTTCAGCAAATTGATACAAAATGGAAGCAAAATAATATAGGTTCATTACTAGACAGATACGTTAAAATTATCAGGAATGCTGCAGAGAAGGCAAAAGTGTTCAATAGCTACATTATCTACTTGGGAAGAAACTGGGTGTTGTATTTGTGTCTTACAATGGAAAATTAAATACTTCCTATTCCAGCATTAACTAGGAAGGATATTAAACAACTTCCAAAGTTAAACATCTTTTAATCTGCGGGACTGAATAACATACACTAACAGTTTTTAAAGAATTGTCTAAGCAGCTCTCTGAGCCATTAAGTGAACTGAATATTTAATTCACTGAGTGTTTAAGAAATCTGAAAGTACAGTACTGGGGAAGTGCCAGAGGAAAAAGCTAATGAGCCAGTATTTAAAAAGAGGTAAAAGGGATGCTCTGGATAGACCAATTTGCTTAATATCTTTCCTGGGCAAAAGCATGGAAAGGCTGATGAGCGGGGAGGGGGGGTACAATAAGTAAAGAATTAAAGGCTGGTACTATAATTCATTCCAATTTGCATGGTTTTATGGAAAATAGGCCTGCTCAAACTCGATACTGTTTTTGAAGCTGTTACTAGTTTTATTGACAAAGGTAACTGACATAATATATGCAAAAAGAACAGGAGTACTTGTGGCATCTTAGAGACTAACAAATTTATTTGAGCATAAGCTTTCGCGGATGCTGTAGCCTATGAAAGCTTGTGCTCAAATAAATTTGTTAGTCTCTAAGATGCCGCAAGTGCTCCTGTTCTTTTTGCAGGTACAGACTAACACGGTTGCTACTCTGAAACCTGACATAATATACTTAGACTTGTGTAAAGCATTGTCTTAATATCTCATGATATTTAAAAATTAGCATTATATGAAATTGATATGATACACAGCTAGATTCTTAAATCCATTAACTAACTGTTAGGTCTGCAAAAGTAATTGTAAATGGGGACTCATCATCCACATGGTGTTTCTGGTATGCTCTCATAAGGATCATTCTTGGCGCAATGCTATTCAATACTTTAATTAGCATAAAATATCAGGGTTGGAAGGGACCTCAGGAGGTCATCTAGTCCAACCCCCTGCTCAAAGCAGGACCAATCCCCAGACAAATTTTTGCCCCAGATCCCTAAATGGCCCCCTCAAGGATTGAGCTCACAACCCTGGATTTAGCAGGTCAGTGCTCAAACCACTGAGGTATTCCTCCCTATATGATCTGGAAGAAGATGTAAAATCATTGTTTGTAAAGTTTGCAAATAACATACTGATGAAAGTCACCACCTAATGTGAGCTCCCAGTGCAATGTGGTGACTAAAAGAGCAAATAAAATCCTTGTTTGTATAAAATGGGGACTGTTGAGTAGAAATAGGGAGTTATTACCAGTATATATAGCATCAGTGAGACTGTTTCAGGACTTCAGAAAGGATGTTGACAAACCAGAAGGGTTCAGAAAAGAGCCACAAGAATGATTCAACATTTAAAAAACCTGCCTTACCATGAAAGACTAAATAAACTCAGTCTGTTTGGTTTTTTGTCTGAGAAACCTGATCAGTGTAGAAGTTTCTAAATGGGAATAAGATTGCTGATGGTAGATTCATAATTGTTTGTTTCTAAAGACCAGAGGGCATTATTAAACCATCTAGTCTGACCTCCTATATGACACAGGCCATGGAATTTAATCCAGCTACCCCTGGATTAAGATCAATAATTTGTACTTGATTAAAGTATATCTTCCAGAGAAATCCAATCCTGATTTTAAGACTTCATGAGGTGGAGAATTTGTTTCCCCGTGGTATTTTGTTCCAATAGTTAATTACCCACACTGATAAAATTCTGTGCCTTTATCTTCTACAATAGAGAGCCCTTAAGTGCCTGGTGGTGCCTTCCTGTGAAGGTACTTAATCAAGTCGCTTCTTGATCTTCTTTTAGATATGCTAAACAAATAGAGCTCACTGTAGGCATTTTTCCTGCCCTCAGATATTTTTATGGATCTTGTCTGCACCCTTTCCAATTTTTAACACCCTTTTTTTTTTTAAATGTGGACACCAGAATTAGCTGCAGTATTTCCATATCAATCTCATCAATGCCACATACAGACATAAAATCACTTCCCTGCTTACTCCTCCTCCTATTTATATCTCCAGGGATTGTATTAGCCCTTTTTGCTACAGCATCACATTGGGAGCTCTTGTTTGTCTACTGTAACTCCTAAATCCTTTTGAGAATCACTGTTTTTTGGAATACAGTCCCTCATTCTGTAGGTATGATATTTGATATATGATGTATTTGTTGTTATTAGATGTATGATTGGCTGTATTAAAATGTATTTTGCTGAATTTGAGTCCTGTTTATAAAGTGATTCAGGTCCCTGTGTATGACTATCCTGGTTACTTCATTATATACTTTTCTCCCAGTCTTCCACAAATTTTATTAGCAATGTTTTTATATTTACTTCCAGATCATTGATAAAAATACCAAACAGTATTGGGCCTAGCACAGATCCCCGCAGAACTCCACTAGAAACACCTCCTTTCAATGATGATTCCCCATTGACAACAGCTTTGAGATCTGTCAGTCAGCCACTACTTAATTCACTCAATGTGTAGTTTGATATTGTATAGTGCTATTTTTAATTAGAATGTTGTGTGGTAGTAAGTTAGGTATTTAACATCTAGGCAGTTACCTTTATTAATAAAACTTGTAATCTCATCATAAAATGAAATCAGGTTTGACATGACTTTTTTTTTCCATAAAGCCATGTTGGTTATATTCCCATCCAGAGGGCTCATTAAGTTAGCAAAACGTAAGAGCCAATGGCTGAAAGCTGAAGCTGTCATACTCAGACTAGAAATAAGGCAGAATTTTTTAACAATTAGAGTGAGTAACCATTGGAACAAATTGCCATAGAGATATGGTGGATCCTTCATCAAGTTGAAGTTTTTAAATCAAGATTAGACTTCTTTTTAAAGCATATGAACTGGTTCAACAAGAACTTATGGACTTGATGTAGGAATTACTAAGCAAAATTCTATGGCCTGTTTTGACCAGGAGATCAGACTAGGTGGTCATAAAGTTCCCTTTTTTGCCTTAAAAATGTACAAAGAAAAATATTTTTCCCCAGAAGATGAATCAAGATTATAGTATTCATAGTTCATATAACATGACTGGATATACCTGCTCAGAACACGGCTTTCCACTGCAAGAACTATGAAAGAAAATGTCAGTGACCTTGCCAGCGGGGTTTACTGGTTTTCAACCTTTGGTCCATGGACCTGCAGACTGTCTAAGGGGTCTGCGAAAGATTGTTGTAACCATAGAACAGTAGTTTTCAACCTGTGGTCCACAGGCACCTGGGGGTCCACAGACTGAGGTTTCCAAAGGGGTCCATGTCTCCACTTGAATTTTTTTAGGGGTCCACTAATGAAAAAATATTGAAAACCACTGCACTAGAGGAGGGCATAGTTGCATGCACTTGTGCAGGTCTTATGTCATCCAGCAGTGAGCCATGGTGGAAATAAGCTTAAGAAACATCTTTGATTTGACTGACAGGTACCTGCATGGACCAAAGCTGGTTACATGTTTCCACATGGACTCCCTCTGCTCCAAGCGTTCTTGATGTCCACCCTGATGTTTTCCATGATGAAGGAAAACTGCTCCCTGTGCTGCGGATAGAGTGGAAGGTGGCTACTGATGGTAAGTGATCACTTAACATAGACATGGAAGGGGAGGTGCTTAGAGAGATTATAGAATCTCTGAAAGAGATTGATGGGACTGTAGTGTTTGCGGTCATTCACTGGTTCAGCTGTGGAAGTTGAGCTTTGAGATGAGTTTTGGACAGCTTGTCTGCTGGGTCAAAGGAAATGAAATGAGTAAAAGTTCGTGCAGTTCTCCTTCCCTCTTTACTTAGTCTTCAACAGAGATCAAATGCTGCTGTTAGAATGGAAGGGCAGCACGTAATGTGGAAAAATAAAGCACAATAGTGGTGCTTAACTTTACCAAGATGAGGGTGAGCTCCCAGTGCAGTTGGTGTCAGATAAAGACCTGCAGTCCAAAGCCCTGAACTGGGATCACTATAGTCTGATTTTTTTAAACAGGTTTATATTTCATAGACACTTTGAAAATCTCAGCTACAGTACTGAGTGAGGTTTACTCTAAACTGATCCTGAATATGCAGATGGAGCTTACAAACTAGGTTTACAAATGTGCACAGACTGGTGGCAAGAGGAACTAGCTAGAAAACTTTCCATTTACTAGAAACTAAGAATTGTTCAAGGGTTGAAGGACTCATAATAGTAAAAAGACATGTCTACAAAACCAAAAGTTGGTGAAGGCCTAATGGAAAGGAGAAGTGAGGGAAGAGGAGACTTATATTTACTCTGCCTGGACCGACTCCTAACCTGTACTATTCATAGCTTTATATTCCTTCTTGTACTATGAATAGTACAGGTTAGGAGTCGGTCCAGGCAGAATAAATGTGTCAGTTTTGTGCAGCTGTCTTGAATCCAGTGCAAGTTTCTTCCATTTGGGATTATCAGATCCAGTTCTTATAATCCAGACTTCCTACATGCATGTGTGTCTTGGTTCTCACCAGAGGCTTTCTCCAGCTTTCTCCCATCAGTCTTCAAACATAGTTGATTTTCACAGACTTGGGAAATCCCCTTTGCACACACTAGTCAGCCTAAACTGACCATTGCTGGAGTCAGAATGAACAATACTAGAGGTCTGCTGAGTCAAGTGATGCACTCTAGAGTTGTCTGAGCACTGGTCTAACCACATTTTTGTACCACTATATCAGAGGGGTAGCCGTGTTAGTCTGTATCCACAAAAACAAAACAAAAAACATTTTTTTTTTACTTCAGTTTAAAAACAGATATAGGTAGAGGGTTGTACCATTTCAGTTTGGATGCAGGTATAAATGTGCTTATTAGTATAATTTGTTTCTGCACATTTACAGAAATAAGCTATTCTAATACAAGTACCTTTTATAACGGTCCCCACTAGAGGGTGGTACTGCTTCAACTATGCTTGTTTCTAAAATGGTGTCAAATATCAGAGGGGTAGCTGTGTTAGTCTGGATCTGTAAAAGCATGAAAGAGTCCTGTGGCACCTTATCGACTAACAGACGTATTGGAGCATGAGCTTTCGTGGGTGAATACGCATCCGACGAAGTGGGTATTCACTCACAAAAGCTCATGCTCCAATACGTCTGTTAGTCTATAAGGTGCCACAGGACTCTTTGCTGTTTCTAAAATGATAGTTATAATGTTTGATTTATCTATTAGACTTACTTTCTGCTGCCTGCAGGAAGCTGCATGATGAATAAAACGGGACTTCTCAGACTCTGATATCATGACCCCTACACTAACCTACTTGCAACCAGTCTCTTTAAGATCCCTCTCCAGAATCTTTGATGCCATTTCCCATGACACTTCATTTAAGTGCCCCGCAAACTGATGCAGCAGTTTATGGGCTGTTCTTGTCATGTGAAGGTAGCTGACGGCAAGGGACTTAGTAAATCAGATGGGATAAAGTGAATGGGAGTGGACCTGTGACATATGCCAGGCATGCTGGCAATCTCTGGGGGTGGGATGAGGTAAAATCTTTAGATTTGGAATTGCTAGAACAAAACTTTAACCTCTCCCCTTCACTTCTCCCTTTCCCCTCCCTCCCCCTTCCCTAGCAAGCATTCAGTATCTCCGGGGAGTGGAACTGGCTGTGCTACAAGTGAACAATAATCAACAAATCTGTGCCCAGTTTGACTTTCAGAACAATCTGCCACTTCAGGTCCGTCCGGATGGAGGCCGGGTGAGTAAAGAGGGCTCTGACAAATGGTTTTCTAACCCACAGCTTTGTTTCCTGTTCACTCGGTCAAATAGCAAAGCTTCTCCGTGAATAGCACAGAATGCTTAAACAGGAAAGATGACCTTGTGATTAAGGCAGTGAACTTGGGACTCAGGAAGTCTGGATTCAATTTCCAGCTCTGCCCTTGACTTCCTGTGTGACCTTGGGCAAATAAGGTATTCTGTGCCTCAGTTCCCTGTCAGTAAAATGGGGACAATTTCAGTGCTCCCTTTTCCCACCACTTCTGTCCTTTAGATTGTACCTACCCTCCTGGGCAACTGGGACTATGTATTACTAAGGGCTGGGGCCACGGCTCCCAGCGCTGTTCTACTGTCTACACTGGCAATTTACAGCACTGAAACTTGCTGCACTCAAGGAGGTGTTTTTTCACACCCCTGAGCGAGAAAGTTGCAGAGCTGTAAATTGCTAGTGTAGACAAGCCCTGTGTGTGTGTGTGTGTGTATTTGTGTACATTGTCTAGCAGAGTGGAGCTTCTAGATGCTACTGTAATACAAATAATCTTGGCAATCATTGCTTCATCTATGGTAGTCATGGCATTTATAGCATAATTTTAATTCACTCTTTCCGTATGCCCCAAAGCCCCAAATCCCCTTTTTTACCCACACCATGAAAGAAAGCACTGGGATAAGAGGGGTCAAAGTCTTTCCCCACCCCTTTTCATTCATTAAGGTCCTTATTCAGAGAGGCTGAGTACCCACAATTTTTACTGGGGACAATCGTATGTGCAGGTGCACAGTACCTCTTAGGATCAAACCTAAGCGTGCTGTGGAGAAAAACTCTGGCCTACAGGAGCATAGTGACCTTCTCCAGAATTTTGACATCTTCACTGACGTAAAGAGCATTGTGGGTAATGATACAGACGTGAGAAACACCAAGGCAGAGTAATTAGCTATCCATATGATTACATACACTTACAGAGCACTGCAGAATTTATTCTGGCTTGCACAATTTCACTCATACAAATTGTACTGAAGGGTATAAATACTTTTTTCTCTTAACTTCTCCATGATTACTAATCTCTCTTCAACCTGGAACATAACTGAAATCTGTCCAGACAATTAAGTGATTTCTGGGTTGTGATTCTCCCATTTCAGCCCAGAGTTTCCATATAGTGATTTAGACCTCCCCAAAAGTAGCCTTACCCTTCCTATTCTGAACAGGCACATGGAGATGGGGCCAGGGGAATTCTGGACAGATTTAATTATCTTGGAGTCCATGTCTCACCGTAGCTGCTAAAAGAGATGAAGAATAGGGGGACAGAACAGGATCAGCTATTAATTTCAGTGTTTTGACAGGACATTGTCTGATAAAGACTCTATACTCATCCTCTGTTTCAGTGGAACTTCACCTTCAACCGCTTTGAGGTAGAGCCTGGCCAGATGTACCAAGTGACTGTCCATCATCTGCCCAAACTGGGCACCAGTGGAGACCACAACTGCAAATCCACATCTTACACAGTGCCTGGTAAGGGGTCCTCTGATGCTTTTTATTAAGCCTTCGGCTGGAAACATCAGTTTGCCAGTTCTGAGAATAGGCTTGTTTCCAAGCCAGGCCAGATCAAACAAACTGGAATATGACTCATGAACAAGCATAGTTAGGGAGCTGGATTGCTGATAGAATTGTCAGACCCGCTCTCTTCTACTTCAAAAAGTAAATGTTCAGTCCACACTTTAACAGTGCTACTGTGGTTCCTCCGCAAAGTACATACACAAGGTCCTGTGCTGCAGCACACCATGTCCTTCACATGTAGGCTTTCAGAAGCCTATGTAGCTAGTGTCCCATACCCCAAAAATATACGGCTCTGCTTGGGGAGTAGAGTGCAGAGAATAAACTTCCCTCTGCAGGAGCCACTGTTACCAGAGTGAGACGTGCACAAGTCATTATGTGTTCCGTTAAAAGCTAGGGTGAAATTCTGTGGCCCAGTTCCTGGACTCTGCAGGGTTCCAATATGGTAAACTGGAAATTCTGCAGCAGTTCAGATAAGTTTTTTTTTTTTTTTTTTTTTTTAAATTGAGATTCAGAATTAAATATGAAAAATAATAGCCAATACAATAACCAGGCTGGGCGACTGTGTGGATTCTGGAGTAAATGCATTTTGGGGTGTTTCTGCTAAAGTGCTCAGCAGTGAAATAAGTGGAAGTGACTCCTGTTGAGGTGAATGAGGTAGTTCACACCTGTGAGCTAATCTTTCAGGCTCTCTGCAAACTCAAACAGCACTGCATGCGTTTCATTTGGTCAGTTATCTTCACAACCAGGAGGGCTGAAAACATAAGCCAAAATTTTCAAACCAGAGTGCTTAAAACTAGGCTCCTAAAGTCATATTTAGGGAAGGATTTTCAAAGGCAAAATTGGAGATGGGCAGTCAACTCCTGGTGACTCAGTAGGATGAGGTACATAACAGCCCTTTGTGCCTTTGAAAATTTCCCCCTAAAAAGATTTATCACAGGAACTCCACTGACTGTACTGGCCACTTCTTATTTAGGCTCCTAAATTTTGATTTAGGACCCTAACTTAAGCACCTAGGCTTGAAAATTTGCCCATAATTTATTTTAATAGGAGTTTAAATTCTGAACACAGTTCTGCTGCAAAGAACATAAGACCATAAGAATGGTTGTACTGGGTTAGACCAAAGGTCCATCTAGCCCAGTATCCTATCTACTGACAGTGGCCAATGCCAGGTGCCCCAGAGGGAGTGAACCTAACAGGTAATGATCAAGTGATCTCTCTCCTGCCATCCATCTCCACCCTTGACAAACAGTCTAGAGACACCATTTCTTACCCCATCCTGGCTAATAGCCATTAATGGACTTAACTTCCGTGAATTTATCCAGTTCTCTTTTAAACCCTGTTATAGTCCTAGCCTTCACAACTTCCTCAGGTAAGGAGGATGAATTTTGCAGTGAATCTGCATGTGTGAAATCACAAAACTCACAGGACCCTGAGTGTGCGGTTGGGAAAGCAGGGTAGGCTCTAGGTCAGGGGACGGCAACCTATGGCATGGCACACGAGCTGATTTTCAGTAGCACTCTCACTGCCCACGTCCTGGCCGCCTGTCCGGGGGGCTCTGCACTTTAATTTAATTTTAAATGATGTTTCTTAAACATTTTAAAAACCTTATTTACTTTTCATACATCAATTGTTTAGTTATATATTATAGACTTATAGAAAGAGACCTTCTAAAAATGTTAAAATGTATTACTGGCACGCGAAACCTTAAATTAGAGTGAATAAATGAAGACTTGGCACACCACTTCTGAAAGGTTGCCAACCCCTGGAATAGTCCTTTCCCACTAGAAAGTTTTGTCCTGGAATGATCTATAAAAACGTGACCTGAGTAGAGAGGATGGTCCTCACTTGGACAGCAGTGATGTACTGCTTTTAATTATTATGGCTAGTGACTAATTTCTCTGGTTATGGCTGCACTGAAACAAAGGGCTCCATCCTTCTAAAGCAGACTAAAAATTATGTGACTTCTAATGAGAATGTGTGTTCAACACTCTGAATTTAGGTGTAACATTCCTGTGCAAAGACCTAACAGACTATCTTTTTGTTGCAGATTGCAGGAACCCTGTGATGAGAACAACCATGCCATGTATGCAGACAGGTAAAGTGGGTCTGTCTCAGTCTGTTAGAACTTTGGGAGCTGAGAGGTGGCCCATTTTGAATGCTTCTGAAATTTTTTGTAATTCTGGGATATTTTACACTACTTACAGGCAGCCTGTGGGAGCCCAGTATTGATGGCAAAAGTCTAGATGACAGTTCTCTGTTGGTGAGTTTTAATCCAGGGATGGAGTCAGCCCGATACCGGATCCATGTGACCAGTTTCCCAGATGAGGAAAAGCAATGTATAGAGACCACACATGATATTTATGAGGTAATCATCTTCCCTCTCACATTTCTGCTGACACAAACTAAAACTGAAAAAAATAGTTACTTACCTTTCTGTAACTGTTGTTCTTCAAGATGTGTTGCTCATATCTATTCCAGTTAGGTGTGTGCACGTGCTGCGTGCACAGATGTCGTAAACTTTTTCTCTAGCAGCTACCTGTCGGGCTGGCTGGGGAGCCCCCTGGAGTGGCACCGATATGGCGTTCTATACAAGACCCTACCAGCCCGACCCCCGCTTCAGTTCTTTCTTGCCAGCTACTCCGACAGAGGGGAAGGCGGGTGGGAATGGAATAGATATGAGCACACATCTTGAAGAACAACAGTTACAGAAAGGTAAGTAACTGTTTTTTCTTCTTCGAATGATTGCTCATATCAATTCCAGTTAGGTGATTCCCAAGCCTTACCTCAGAGGTAGGGTTGGAGTCAAGGAACCGCAGATTGGAGGCTTGTTCTTCCAAAGGCCACATTATCCTGAGAGTGCTGGACGATGGCATAGTGGGACGTAAAAGTGTGAACCGAGGCCCACGTGGCAGCCCTGCAGATTTCCTGAGAAGAATGTGTGCCAGGAAGGCAACTGATGATGCCTGAGCTCTCGTAGAGTGAGTTGTAACAGCAGGCGGAGGGACGTTTGCCAGGTTATAGCAAGCACAAATGTACCCGGTAATCCACGAAGATATTTGTTGAGAGGAAACCGGGGCATCTTTCATCCACTCCACAATGGCGACAAACAACTGGGTTGTTTTATGAAAGGGCTTTGTTCGATCTGTATAGAAGGCGAGTGCACTTCTAAGGTCAAGAGAATGGAGACGTTGTTCACGAAGGTTAGCATACGGTTTTGGATAGAAAACCAGTAGGAAGATATCCTGGCTCACATGGAAGCAGGACACCACTTTTTGTAGGAAGGCCCAGTGAGGTCTTAATTGAACTTTATCTTTATGAAAGACGGTATAGGGTGGCTCACATGTGAGAGCCCGTAGTTCGGACACACAACGTGCGGAAGTGATGGCCACTAGGAAGGCGACCTTCCAGGAGAGGTAGAGAAGTGAGCAGGAGGCCAGTGGCTCAAAGGGAGGGCCCATAAGGCAAGAAAGGACCATGCCCCAGAGCCCCACAGGCCAGTCATTGATGGGACTTCCCTCAACTACTAAACTACTCTAAGTACTGTAGGAAACACTTAATCCTAACTAATAACAATTAACAACAATCAAGATAAGAGATGCTAGGGATAAGTAGAGCACTTGATGAGACAAGAGACCACTGTTCCAGGCAGTAAGAAGGAACTGAAGGGGGGTCAGGCCGCCGGGTCTTATATAGAACGCCATATTGGCATCACTCCAGGGGGCTCCCCAAACAACCTGACTGGTAGCTGCTAGGGAAAAAGTTTCCAACATCCGTGTACGCGGCGTGCGCGCGCACACAACTCGAATTGATATGAGCAATCACTCGAAGAAGAATCCCTTTTCCACATTCGCTCAACAATTGGCATGAGCCCCAATCCAGGGAGAGCTCATGAATACAACTGAGCAGTTATTTCCTAAGAACTGTTTTTGTGAAATTTATTTTGAATTTGCTTAAGGAATTTTACTCCTAGGAGGCTGGGGAGTGAATGATAAAGTTTCAGAGAAGAGCTACAAGAAAAATTAAAGGATTAGAAAATATGCCTTATTGAGGGACTCAAGTTGCTCAACCTGTTCAGTTTAGCAAAAGAGATTGAGGAGTAATTTGATCAGTCTAGAAGTACTTACGTGGGGGAAAAAAATTAACAGCGCTCTTCAGTCTAGCAGACAAAGATCCAATGGTTGGAAGTTGAGGCTAAACAAATGCAAACTAGAAAGAAGTTGCACACTTTTAACAATGAGGGTAATTAACCGCTGGAACAGTTTACCAAGGCTTGTGGTGGATTTTCCATCATTGGCACTTATTTAAATCAAAGTTGTATGTTTTTTCTAGCAGATATGCTTTAGGTCAAATCGGAATTAATTCAGAGAAGTTCTGTTGCCTGTGTTACACAGAACGGCAGACTAAATGATCAGTAGTCCCTTCTGGCCATATCTATGAAGTTTGACTCTTCAAAGAAGAACCCCAAATACCAGTGTTGGGGTCTGCCCATTCTGGGGAATTTGTGGAAAAAAACTCCTGAAAACTGATGCTATTTCCCATCCCTATGGCAAGCTTGTAGGTGTAGTCTGTCCCATTCCTTCCATTTCCAGCATCCCATTTACTCTCTATGTATTGATCCATATTAGGATCACTAATGTGGCATGTACAGCTAAAGATATCTGGCAGAGGTATAAGGCCCAACTTAAAAACAGGCCCTGCCAGTTGTCATAAGTAGGGCTCCGTGCCTGTCACAGATTCCGTGATGTCCTGTGACTTCTGCAGCAGCTGGTATTGCTGACCTAAGGCTGCCCAACCAGCTGGCCCCAGAGCCAGCTGCTCAGGCAGCCCCGGGGACAGCCACACTGGTTGCTGCTAGAATGGCTGTGCAGCCAGATGCTTGGGCGGTCTCACAGCTAGTGGCACCAGCCGCTACTCTGGCGGCCACGGGGCTCCCTCCTCCCTGGCAGCGGCCAGAGCAGCAGTGGGCCCCCTGGGGCTCTGTACCCCTTGGCGAGGGCCTGAACTATGGCAGGCCACCGGCTTTCCCCCCACAGTGCCCCCCGCTCCAAGATTCAATCATGAGTATTTTTAGTAAGTCACGGGCAAAAAAAACAAACTCATAGCCTCATGACTCGTCCATGACTTTTACTAAAAGTACTCATGATTGAATCTTAGCCTTAGTCACAAGGAATATTATCCCCGAGGATATCAGTTGTATTCCATAGTCCCTCGATGTCAGTCAGTTGCCAGTTTTAATCACCCAAGTAGCAGTGCAAAGACTGCTGTATTTAGTTTGAAGCTAAACAAAAGTTTGCACATTAAACATTAATTTTTGCTTATTAAATAACCTTAGTAAACACATTAAGGTTGTTTAGTACCACCTTAACTTTGGGAGTCTCTGACTTAGGTGCTTAACCACACAGTCTTAATACCAGAGCTGAGCAAAACTTTTTGACAAAAAATGAAAACTTGGAGATACCAAAACATTTTGAAAATTTGTCAATTTTGAATTGTTTCAGGTTTAAAAAAAAAAACAAAGCCCAAAAAATCAAAATATTTTGTTTTGACACTTTCTAAACAAAATGCTTTGTTTTTTGTTCAAAATGAGTTTATTTTGAAATGTCCTTTAATTTTATTTTAAAATAAACATTAAAAATACTCAAATCAAAATAAAATGTTTTGTTTGACTTGAAACCATTTTTTCATTTTTATTTATTTTTTCAGAATTGCCAGCGAACCAAAAAGTCTGTTTGCCCATCTCTACTTAATACATGTATTCAATTATGGGAGTGTTATAACTAAGGCTAAGATTTTGTCTCAGATATTTTTAGTAAAAATCAGGGACAGGTTACAGGCAATAAAGAAAAATTCATGGAAGCCCATGACCTGTTCCTGACTTTTGCTAAAAATATCCATGACAAAATGGGAAGGGGCTGGGCAGATGCCGGGTGGGTGAGAGTTCCAGGGCTGCCCCCAACTGTGGCCGGAGAGCTGCAGGGTTTCCCCACTCCCACACCGGCCGGGGAGCTGCAGGAGTCTCCCCCTGCCCACAGCAGCTGGGAGCTTGGGGACACCGCTTCCTCTGGTGGCAGGGGTACCTCACAGCTCCCTGCCACTGCGGGACTCTGCAACTCCCAGCCGACAGGGCTGAATTCACAGATTCTGTGACCTCCATGACTAAATCGGAGCCTTAATTATAATATGTATGTCCCACTGCTTGTTGCTGTGGGACCTTCACTATATTATTCTTCTGTAGGGCTACTCTCAGTTCCTATTAAAGTCAATTATAAACTCTTCCTGTGCCTAGGACTGTAACATTTTGTGACCCACATACTCCCACTGCTCTCATCCTCATTTTCCTTCCCTTCTTCAGATCTTTATGCCATTTTCTTCTGCCTTCCCTTGTAATCCTTTTGTCTGTTAGCCTCTGCAGAGTGGACAGCAGCACCGTGTGAATGTCACTGTCAAAATCGAGAAAAACTTAAAAGCCTGTTGCAGATACAAAGTACAGGTAGGATCTAAATTCTTTTCAAGGGAGGCGAGGGGGCGTTGTGAACAGTCTCTGAATATTAGGTTGTTTGTACAACATGGAGCTCTGTCCATGACTAATCCCCAGTTGCCCAGGAAAAATTAGGTACACTTCTGAAAGAACATCATACACATAGATGAATTCTCTATAGACAGTGGTTCATCCTTACATCATTTTCCCCACACTAATCACTCCTGAGAGAGACTGGGACTGACATAGCTGTAGGCACCCCAATGGCCAGTTCTCGTTTGTGTATGTGGAGTAGTCCCAGAATCTGTAATCCTTTAACACCTTGGAGAGTAAATGGGATTATAATCTTTGTCTCAAAATTTGCAATGGAAGACAGGGTAAAAAAAAGCAAGTTAGAGTTACTTCCAGTACTGTTTTCTTATTTCCTGATTTGTTTCAACTCCAGATTCAACCATTCTTTACCATTTGTGGCACCGACTGTCTGAGACATTCTGCTGTCATCCCATGTCCCTCAGTTGCTCCAAGTGAGGACTCCTTTCCTCTATATTTGATTTGCATTATTTTATAGGTGATAGCTGAGCCTTGATCTAACTTTCTGTTCTATATTTGATTCCTTTGCAGCTACACAACCTTCAGGTAAGACAATAACTCATTCCTATTCCTATTAGAATTTTCTTTGTGGTTATTTTCCTCTATATGTAGTATAGATAATAAACTAACTTTGCTTGCATGTGAGACAATACATGCAAGGTGTGGGATTATTCTAAGTAGTCACCCTGCTATAAACAGGCTTTAGGTGTGTTCACTCCAGAATGCAGAAATCTAACAGAGCTGCCTTATTTTGTATTAAAAGAGAGAGCTTGTATAGAATATATACAATGTGCATCTTTTCTTAAAGGAACTACTTGTTTAGAAGTATGTCTCTTAAAAGAAAAGTAATGTGTAATCGGGGGGAGCATGACTTACTTTCTGTTTTGCTCAACAGTTTGAATTTACACAGTTAAAAGGTGCATGTGACATACAAGGGCACAATGCAGACTAATTAGCAGCTGCGTCATCCCTGACCAGCAACATTGAGTGCCTTACAATGCCTTGATGAAGTAGGTCAGTCTTCCATCACACAAGCCACACTGAGTGTGTGTAACTGCAGCCTACCAGCCACACTTGGGTTACACTCTGCCTCTCACTAGCCTTGGTTATTCTGCATGGTGACCCCAACACACATGCCAGTCTTAAATTCCACCCCCAGAAATGTATGTCCTGTACAGCCCAGCCCTCTCCTGGACAGTATAAGTTATATATAAAGTCCCTTATCTCTTTAAAAGGAGTTTTCCAGACAATTTAATTAAAACACTGCATTAAAAACAATAAAACAAGTTTATTAACTACAAAGAGAGGTTTTAAGTAAACATAAGTAATTAGGCATAAAAGTCACAATCTTTACAAGAAAAATAAAGACAAAATGCTACTGATGCCTAACTTAACTTTGCTTTGAATCTGACATAGCTTGTTTTCTCGCCACGTGCCTTCAGTAGTCTTACTGCTGACCAAACTTCTTGGGTCATGACCTCTTCTTCTTCCAGAATCTAGCAAATGCTTCCTTTGTTGCTTCAGGTGCTGGGAATGGGTACGGGCATGTTTATCCTTCCTTTTTATTGTTTCGGTCCCCCACTTGAAAAACGTTTCCAGCTGGATACCAGGAGACAAAAGGTGTATGGGGAAGGATGTTCCCTGCTGCTTTTTCCTCACCTGTTGGAGATTCTTTTGTTTCTCTTCCTGCTTGATGTCTGTTTGCTGCTTAAATGCATATTAAGCAAAGCAACCAGGCCTGTCTTAAACAAAGGAATATTTGCCAACTTCTGCTCGGAGCATGTGGTGTTAACACCACACAGTGGAATCTTATAAAATCACATAGACTGTGCCACACATTTTATCAGTACAATATTGATCAGCAAATAATGAATTTCCAAATGATACCTTACTAAACATGCCTTGTACAAAAATTATTAGAGTCATGTGTAGGGTGTGGACACAGGTACATTCTGTCACAGCTTGTCACATATTTTATATATATATGTGTACAATTTGGGTTGCTTTTTCTATTGTTTAAAACCCTCTTATCAGGCTGTAATAGCTCAAGCAGCTAAATAGAATCTTTCCCAAATTGCCAAAAGAATTTGCCTCTGGGTTGAACAAACATGAGACATTCATCCCAAAGGAGTTTAAAAAAAAGAGAGAGAGAGAGTGAGTTAAGCATCTGAAAATAGGAGTTTAAGCGTTCTCAGCCATAACTGCTGTGTTGCTACTTTGGTTCTATAAGGAGGAATTAGTGGGTTTTCTTCTTCCTGCTACTTCCCAGTATTTTTGGGGACAGGGCGCAGCTGTTCACCTGGCTTCTGGTGTTCAGTACAGCATTTTGTTGCTGGATGAGACTCCTTGGCCATGTAAAGTTGTCTTATTCTTCTCTTCTTGTGCCATAGATGATCCGATTATGTGGCTATACTGGTGTATCACTGGCATCTGTGTTTTACTGGTGGGCTCAGTCATAGCTGGTGCTATTTACATGACCCGAAGACAAGTAGGTAAGAACGATGTCAGCTGGGGAGTGAGACTCAGAGGCATGTTTGTGCCGCTCCCTCGTTTCTCTTCATTGACTTCCCTGAATCCTTGGGGGTGCTCTGCCATCAGGGAACTGCCAATACAAACTTTTCCTTCAGCCCACTCTAAGCTGTTTGCTTTCTGGTCTTTGAAGGGCACAATCTAAAAACATAATTTAAATTTCTTCAGATTTGACCATGTATTTTTTTTCTCTTTCAGGCCGCCAGCACAGGAAATACAGCAGCCATGGTAAGAGATACTTTCTATGCTGTAGGAGAGTCCCTTCATGCTGCACATTCTAGGAACCTGCCTTAACTGCCCTTTGGAGTCCATACTAGGATTAATTTGCTATTGAAGTTTATTGATACCAAAATATTGCTCTGCAACTTTAAAGCTGTTTTCTTTAACCAAAAGGGACTTATGGGACACTAGCAGCCTTGGACAGAGAACAACCCAGGTGTGAAGCTTTTGCCTTCCCCCAAGGGGCTGCTGCTTTATCTAATGAAATCCTTTGGAAACTATGGATCTGCACATGAGATGAGAATAGACTGTGACTACATTTGTCCATCTGTGTGTCCTAGAGCTAAGCTTGATTGCTTGGGGACCTGTCAGAACAGGGAGTTCAGCTTTCGCTTGCGGGCTTGAGGAGGGCTTTTAGAGTTGCTTGGCTTTTTCACTGGAATAAAATGGTGACTGAGAGCGCGCTCTTTCTTTTTTTGCTTGTGGTAGAACATCAGGAGAGGGAAGAGGGGCCATGTCAAAAGGCTATGTCTCTGGCTTTGTGGAGGTTGGGTCTTACTATGTTTTATTTATCCATGTGGTGTGTCCTTGGTCAGTTAATTGCTTCTGGATTACCCAGATACTGCTTCAGCAAATGTTATTGGAATGAATAATTGTATTTTTTTTTTTAACCTTTTTTCAGAGCTGTTACCTCCACAGCTGACTCCACCATCCCTGAGGCCCCGGAAGGTTTGGATTGTGTACTCTGCTGACCACCCACTCTATGTGGATGTGGTACTGAAGTTTGCCCAGTTCTTGATCACAGTCTGTGGTACTGAGGTAGTCCTGGATCTGCTGGAAAAGCGTCCGATTTCAGAGATCGGTGTCTTACCCTGGCTTACTCGACAGAAAAAGGAAATGGAGGAGCTATCTTCAAAGATTATCATTTTGTGTTCTCGGGGCACCCGGGCCAAATGGCAGGCTATGCTTGGGAAGGAGGGAACAGCTGTCTCTCTCAAGCAAGATCAGTGGCAGCCTACTGGAGACATGTTCACTCCGGCCTTGAATTTGATCCTGCCAGACTTCAAGAAGCCAGCTTGTTTTGGCATGTATATAGTCTGCTATTTTGAGGGCATAAGTGAGGATAAGGATATTCCTGACCCATTCAATGTCACATCCAAGTACCAGCTGATGGACAGATTTGAGGACATTTACTTTCTGATCCAGGATATGGAGAAGTTTGAACCAGGGCGGATCCATCGAATCCAGGAGATCACTGCTGAAAACTACGCTGAAAACTCCAATGGCTGGAAGTTGAAGGAGGCAGTACAGACATTCCAGGAATGGCAGGCAATGCACCCTGATTGGTTTGAGAGAGAGAACACGTGCTCAGAAGATGAGTCGTCTCTGGACAAGGAAATACTAGAAGAATTCATGCCAGGTAATGAACAGGTAATTAAAAAACAGCAGCTGCATTTTCAAGAGCCTGATCCCAATGGTGGTTGTGCAGTTAGCCTCCATGTGAATGAAGAGGAGGGTAGAAATTTTAAACTGCAGCTTCAGCTTAATCCACAGTGGAATCCAACTTTCCAGACCCTGATGATTCCCGTGGATGAGGCACCTCCAGTTCAGATGGTGGAGCCAATTTCTATTACAGGAGGTAAAAATGCAGCTAGTCATCAGGTGCTGACCAACACAGACTGGATGGAAGGAATCCCTCTGCTGGAGACTAGTGTCCCAATGAGGAACAGCATCATCCCTCATGATGATTTTGATGTCCCATCATCAGACAACCAGAGATCTGCAGAGCACCTCCCAAATGAAATGAGGCAGGAGCTGGAGGGGTTAATGTACTCTCTTTACCAGCAAAGTGTCATTCCTTCTGAGTCATCTCTCCATCAAGAAGATGCTGAAGAGCAGCAGCAACAGGTGGCTTTCAATAACCCATGCAAAGATCAGAGACAGTCAGTGCAATCAGACCAGGGCTACATCTCCAGATGTTCCCCTTTGCCTCCTGATGATCTGGTGGAGGAAGAGGAAGAGGAAGACCAAGAACAGGAAAACAAGATGCCTTCTCAGTATCTCCCTCCAGAGGTCTTGGACAGTCTAAAGAGCCTCCAACAGAAGCTGCTTTTCCAGGAAATTCAGCAGAAATCTGTCTGGGAGCACATGGGTGGGATGATGGACACAGGTCATTGTGCAGCGGACTCATAGACTCTCTGTCCAGGACCATCCCATTTCAGAAATAGGGCTGGAGGATGGTAGTGTATAATTTCAGCACTCTTCTTCAAGCAGTCTCCTCATCCTTGTGAAACAAGGGTCCTATGTTCTAATCAGTAGGAAATCTCTAACTGATGCATATCACCCGAAGGCAGACTTGCCGAGTGAATACAGTATGGTCCACCTACCTATACCTCTTAGAGCACAACTGTTACCTCCCAATCTATCTCTGAGTGGAGGAAAATGACAGCAGTGTTAGTCCCCTGCATGTGCTGTGGAGGAATTGGTACTAAATATGTTACTCCACAAGAAATCTGTGTGTGGAATCTGCTGTGAACTAATTACAGCCAAATTATTGTGGTCCATCAGGTTGCATCTCTCAGGATGCCTGTCACGCCATCATTCCACCTTACTGTAGAGGACTAAAGTCATGATTATGGAGGAGAGGATAAAGACACTGATTCTGATGTCAGAGTTTATTAGCTAAGCTTTATTGTAAATGCTCTAGTAAGTAATTTATACCTCAGATCCCAACCAGTGATGACTACGGCCCTACCAAATTCACTGTCCATTATGGTGAATTTCATGGCCACAGGATTTGAAGACTGGTAAATTATACATTTTCAGATGTTTAAACCTGAAATTTCACAGTGTTGTAACCGTGGGGGTCCCAACCCAAAGCGATTTGTGTGCGTTGGTGGGGAGGGATGTGCAAACCTGTTGTAGGGGAGGTCTTGGGATTGTCACCCTCACTTCTGTGCTGCCTTCAGAGCTGGACTGTCCCTCCCCTACCCACCAGAGCTAGGAGCCCCCTTTGCTGGCGTGCTCCTAGAAACAAGGGGACATCAGATTTCACGGGGAAGGGCTTATTTCACAGTCCATGTGGTGGTTTTCATGGCCATTAAATTGATAGGCCCAGTGATGACAGATCCCAGTAGACCCACTTGTGATAGTAACTGGGTGTTGGGATTTTCTAATGCATTGCACATGTTGGCATTGCTATACTTGCCTGGCCGTTAAGCAGCGTAGCAGGATGCTGAGCAATAATTGGGATGAACATTAAGTGGGTAGTTTTGTCTCGTTGGTACTTTCCCCTCAACCCTTGATGAGTGGAAGACACTTGAAAAGCAGCAATACCAAAGATGTAAGCTTGGTGGTCAGAAAATGGGATAAGAGCTTGCAGTGTAATTACAGCAGGAAAAAGAATGTGCTTTGGGGCTGCATATGGTCTTCACATAATAGATCAGGGAGGAAATGTGTGTTTTCTGTTCCACTGATAGTTCTAACCACAATATAGTATTCATTTCTGGGCATCTCAATATCAGGAAGATTTCAAATTGGAAATATGGTGAGAAAAGCAGTAAACACAATTAAGGGTCTGAAAGACTAGAAGACAAAAATAGTAGTAAACAGGGCTGTCAATCACATTTAATGGCTGTGATTAACTGAAAACAAAATGAACATGTTAAGCCTGTAGCAGGGGAGCTGACAAACTCTCAGCCTGCAGCTCCATGGGCAGCAGGGGAGGGATTAAAGGAACCCCAGAGTGCAGCTCCCCAGGCATTGGGGGAGGGGTTGAAAAAGGCCCAGCCCACAGTTTCCCAGGTAGCAGGAGGGCTGGAGCCCTGTGCCCTGAGGGAGCATGGGCAGCAGGTTGCATAGGCTGGGGGAGGCTCTGCCTCCCCAAACAGCCAGGTGTGGCCCCACCCCCTGCTTACCACCACTCCCCGCGTGCTGCTTCAGTCCTCCAGCCCCCTGTGCTCTGGCTGGGGCCGCCTGCCTTCCTGTGCTCTGGGATAGGGGGTGCTGCGGCCGCCTGCGCTCTGGGATTGGTGGGGTCAGGGGGCTGCACACTACCCGCTTTCCCAGCACACTGCCACCCCACCCGCTCTGCTGGTGCTCTTTTTGGGGCTGGGGTGGAGGGGGACTAGCCTGAGGTGGGACTGGGATAGTGGCCACGGTGGGAGGGGCTCAGCTCCAGTGGAGCAGGAGGGGGGGCCTCAGGCAGAAGGGGTTGGGCTGAGGGCTAGCCTCCCCAAATCGGCAGTTCACGTGCTGCCCATGCAAGGGAGGCTGAAGCACCGAGCGGGGCAGAAACCCAGAGCCCCCAGCCCTGATCCTATATTTGAAAATATAGAAAACCCCCAAGAATATTTATATAAATGGTATTCTAATATTGTTTAATAGTGTGATTTAAACTGCAATTAACTTTTTTAATCACTTGACAGCCCTAGTAGTAAGCATAGCTTGAACATATGTTGCCTAAGGGTGGGGAATATAACCAACAAGTGTGGGATGCTGGAGTGAAACCAATGTAAGATGATCCCTGGAGATGTATTAACGTAAATTTGAACAAAGGAGGTTCAAGCTAAACACTGAAAAACATTTCCTAGTAGTGGAGACTGTGGAATTGTCTCCCACAAGTAGTGCTGGAAACTTCATCAGTTGAGAGATTTCAAAACTGGTTTTAACAAACTAGGAGAACGCTCTGTAGTGAACAATCCAGCATTGTCCCTTGTGGGATGGGCTAGATAGAAAAGTAAACTTATTTAAAGCTGGAGATTACCTCATGCACTGTGGCAGCTTGTTGAACTCAGCCAATCAGGGAATGGCTTTGGGGAGTAAAAGCCCCCAATCCAAAGTGCCTTTTTTCCTCTCCCATGTTAGGATCATACTGCTGCCTTTCCACCTTGCTAATTGCACGTATCGGACAAGATGTAATCTTATTTCTTGTATTTACATAAAGCATTTGTGCATTCCTGAGATGGCTAACTGATTTTCTTCAGCCTATGCTGATTTCATCTGAACAACTTCAACCATTTTGTTTTTATATGATTTATACATTGGCTTTTCAAATGAAAGTTTTGAGTAGCTATTACTCCACATTTCCACTTCTGCCTATGCAACCAATACAATGATATATTTTTATAACTGATTGTATCTTGTTTTTTCTAATTTTCTTTTTTAATTAAAGGAATAATATACTTTCAGAAGATGCTCACACTGAAATGATTAAAGGATCTAGAATGTCCTCCTTCATTTGATCTTCACCTATGCAGGACACTTCCCTCTAGAACTCAAAACAACGCACTGAAGTATGAAATTGAGCCAGTCATGAAATGCCAAAATGTTCAGGAAAAGGGGTGCCACCTGGGATGAGGAAGAGGGAGGGAGATCCCTCATTGAAAGTTGTCTTCCTCACAAAAATACTTGCCTGCAGGAGTCAAAATTTGTCTGTGGAATTTGGTTGGCTGAATGTAGGACCATCAGCAACCAGAACTGTCCATCTACCTGTACAGCCACAAAGCAGCAAACAGAAAAGTTCCTGCAAATAAGAATGCTCAGGACCAGATGCTATCTTCATTTTATGTTTTGTATAGGACCAAACATGTGGGTTGGGACTAAACAAATAGCACTGAGCTCAACATGCTCTACGATCATTTATCCCTGTGACCACTGAGGGGGAAATAAATGTTACTGCTGTTAGAGATGGGGAAAGTAAGGCCACGTCTATACGACGCGCCATATTGGCGCGTTACAATCGATTGCTCGGGGATCGATATATCGTGTCTCATCTAGACGCGATATATCGATCCCTGAGTGCGCTTACATCGATTCCAGAACTCCACCAAAACCAACGGAGTTCCGGAATCGACATGGTGAGCCGCGCACATCGATCCCGCGCGGTGAAGACGGGTGAGTAGATCGATTTTAGATAATCGATTTCAGCTACGCTATTCTCGTAGCTGAAATTGCGTATCTAAAATCGATTTTCGTGCGTCGTGTAGACCTGGCGTAAGGTGCCAGAGGTGCCTTTTTGTAATGCTTTTGCTTTGTTGTAAGCCATGAAGACTTCACAATTACCTGTACGATTTTTGTTTGTTTTGGTAAGTCCTTTTCAAGTAATATCTTAAACTGTGCTGAGCTCAGAGTAGAAGTGCTGCCTGAAATGTGTTCTTGATTTGCTTATATCCTTCTCAAGTAGTTATCCTTTTAGGTTGAAATTCCTCATTGGTTCTGAGTGAGGAAGTGAATGTTGAAGAAAATCCATTCTCGCTTTTAAGTAATCAAACGGGGAGGGCAAATAGTTTTGAGTGAACATTTTAATGTAAACTAGTTGGCATTTAGTTTGTGAACCTGCCCTGCAATACCCAAATCAACGCACTGATGATAAACAAGGGAAAGACACACACTTGGTCACAAATATCTAATTTTATTTTAAGAACAATCTCCTTTATTAAAAAATACAAACTCAGATTGATGCTAGTGGGGATGCTAAGCCTCCTTGTGCCACAGGCTGTATCTTTTCTTTAACTTCATTTTCCCCTCCCTTGGGTGATCACCTCTTACTGTTTGATAGCCTCTTAAGTGAAGTCCCTGGACAGAACAACTCCCCTAACCAGCTGAATTCCAGAGCAGGGATAATTTGCACACTAGTGTATGTCAGAGTGGATGCTTAGAGGCCTTTATCTTCATATGGCAGATCATGGTTTAGCAAAATTACTCACTTAAGCCAATAATTAGAGTAGAATGGGTAGATGTGGGTGGAGAAAAGGGCCTGCATGGAAGGTGGGTGGGGACATAATTTTCAAAGTGTGAATATACTCACTCATTCAGCAGAACAGGGTGGGAGGTTTAAAGAGAGGGGAGTTGCAGAAAGCTATGGCAGGCTTATAAATAGAAAAGAAATTTAAGAGCTTTAATATTTAGGTATTGTTTTGTAAGTGGTAATACAGCTGCCAATTTTGCCTTCAAGGTGCTTCCGTCAAGTCAGATATAGTAACAAAGCTGCATGTTAACCAAACTGCTGCTAATTAGGTTGGTGGTAGGAGGAGGTCAGGACACAATGGCAGGTACTAGGAACAACTCCATATACTAAAGAGAATAAAACTTCTACAGAGCAATTTATAGCAAAATATATATATTCTGGACCTCTTCGGTATGCTCAACTCTACTGTGAATCAGAGAACAAATGTAAACTTAAGAGTAATGCACTGCTTATAAAATCTTGTCCTGTTGATAGTGGATTTAAAAAAACTTGCCATCTGAATAGTTAAATGTCCAATATGCCATTTTCACACCAGTGTCTGTTAGGTGGGGGGAGGCACTTGCTGTTGAAACAGCAGTTCCATTGCAGTTGATAGCTATGGTGAAGTAGTATCAAAGTCAGAGTTATACTAACAATTCTGCTGTGACTTCTGCTGTCTAAGCTGTATGAATATGTGCTAGTGACTCAGCGGGGCCAAAATCTTCATGTTTTGTATGTGAGTTTAGCATGAGTAAGAACAGCAAGATTTAGTTCTGGCTAAGGCAGCTTTTCTCTCAATCTCTTTTTGGTAAATTAGTCTACTCTACAACTTGGCTGTTTGACTACACGGAGCAGAGTACTCTTAGTTTAGGGAACTGATTCATTACTGTTGGAATGGTACCTTGGTTTGTTCTGTGAGTATATTAGTTTTCTGTTTAATATTGACTGTTTTCTTGGGGGAATCCCTATGTGTATGCAGGCACACTTGCCAATTCTTCCTTTTGGCTAGGAAGCTAGCATCCCCTTGACATATCTCAGCTCACAGAGGAAGAGTTCACAGTACTTAGTTTTACAATCACAGTCACTCACAGCACCAAGATTGTCCAGACAAATAAAAAGTTACTGAAGAGAAGGCCACGGGCCAGAATTAACACAATTGCCCTTAACAAGCATTGTGTTCAGGGCTCAGATAAAAATAAAGCACTCGTGGGGAAGTTAAGCCTAATTCTTCCCAAGCTAATCATCCCATTACCTGTAGCTCTAACAGATACACTTTAGACCTGCCCTTCCTGAGCCAGAGATGGGGGCTGCCACAGTGCTAGGGACAGAGGAGCCTAATGGCAATTATACAGTTCCATCCATGGGCAGCAGAGGGGAAACCTCTCAGCCTGTAAACATTTTGTAATAACAGTGTCTTAGAGAGTAGGACATCTACCCTGCTCTGAGAGCAGGGAGGTAGTGGCAGCAGTTCTGGTTCTAGTGCCATGACTTCCACTGAAGCCCAAGGGTTGAAGGGAGGAATGTACATGTATGGGGAAAGTCCCAAGTGTGGTGTATAAGTCTAGCACAGGCTTTGGATAGTGATTGGTTGCACTTTGTTCCCTCTTCTAACTGGACAGGATGGGATTATAACCCTCCATGGATGTAATCCTATCAAAGAGCTGTGAAGAGGAAAAGTTACCCTTCACACCCTGGCTGGTCGTACTTCAGTTCTACTGGTTCCAGATGCAGCTACAGATGGTTAACAGGTCATGCCCTAAACTGCGCCAAACTGATTCATGGAACTTAAAAATTAAGGATAGCTGCATTTCAACAAGACCAAGTGCTTTACAATTGACTTCTCTACCCTCAACCCATGCACATGGAGAACAGTGTTGGGATAGGGTAGGTTGCACCAAAGTGCGTGAGATACACCCTGGGACGCTTTCACAGGGGGCTCATTGTAGCACTTCACTTTCTGTGTCTGGACATTAAATGAGGTTCAGCATCTAACCCACTCCAAGCAGCACCAAGATTCTCCTGCTGGGGTAGAGGGGAACAGTTCACAGGCTGCATCCTCAGCTCTAGGGGTAGAGTGTCCATGTACCTACAGCCAGTCTTCCCAGTCTGTCAAATCTCAATGGAGGGTGCCTTACTGTCCACATAAGAAATAAACACTAATCCTTAAAACATGCATATCCATAGAAAAACAAGACCCTCAACACACAGATGCTGCTGCTTGAACAAGCAGGTGACCCTGTTCTCACCGAAAATAAACATTTCAGTCTGGAGGGGCTGTAGGCCCTGCGCCATGTCCATTTCAGACTCATTTGTGTCTTTAGCACATAAAGTCAGCATAAGTTGCAACAAAATTCAAGCACAGAGGCAGACATTTTCAACAAGGGGGAAGGGTGGCTCCCCGGATGGCTCCCCTTTAAATTTGCTGGTCACCACCCTATTCTGAGAAACTCCCCCAACTGGGGGTTCAAAGTCTCTTCCTCGTTTCACCTCAGTGGGTGGAAAACAGAGATGGTACCTTTGCAGCATACAAGCTTAAAAGCAAACCTTTTTGTGATCATATATATGCAAGGAGATAGCATCACCACCTAGTCTCTGCTAATGTCTCTCTCATCATGCTCAGCAGGAGCTGTCAAAAAAGTCCACTGGTCTCCATTGCTTAGGTGCTGAGGAATAATGAAGAAACAATGAAACCCATGATGCAAGCGTGATACGGCATACAAGAGGAAATAGACACCACAAAAGGTGCAGAGGCCTGCAAGGACAGGCATACTTTCCTGGGAAAAGCTGCATTATTCCCTAGGGATAGTATGATCTCTGGGTAGACTCCACTGATGGATTTGTTCAGGGAAATGGGAAAGAGAATTGAGGTGAAAAACTGTGTCCCTCACCTGCTCTTAATTGCTATGTCAGTGATGTGAGGACCCTGAGCAGCAGGCAGAGCAGTTCTGCCAGGGAGATGAATAACTTCCCCTAGTGTAATGGCAGTATTGCTCGGTGACTTTCAGCTGCATGGGGAACAGCTTTGCCTGTCAGGAGCAAAGGACTGGTACAGAGAATCTGACCAGAGTGGTAGGTAGATAAGGCAGGGGATGGTTGGGGAACCTCCCTCTACCCTGTGATCTCTGGGAGGTGGGTAGCCCCCTCTTTATTCCCCAGTCCCCATAGGCAGTAGCGTTAGGAGGCCTCTCAAAGACAGGAGAAGAGTAAAGAGAACCTGACCAGCTCCCAAAGCTGGGGAGGACACAGAGGTGTGTGGATCTCCCCTGTCTGTGCAAGGAGGTTGAGTTCATGAGGGTGGCCAGGGGGAAGATTTAGCTGGGTAATTTCCCTCTCCCCTCAGTTCTGGAAAGTCGAGCTCACAAGATTAGGAAAGGGGGAGAGTTCAGGGGGCAAGGATAGGTATGGGGGTAACTTCCTTTCCTCTCAGAACTATGTGACCAGCCCATAATACTGGTACAGAGCAAGGAGGTTGGTAACAAGTGCAGAGGTCAGTGCTGATTATGTAGAGGAGAGGGCCTGGGGTATGAAGGGCAAGGGATGGAGTTAAGGTGTGGTAAAATTAAGCCCTCTATCCATCCCCACCGCTTAAGGTTAGGTGTTACTAGGTGGCAAACTGGGGCTGGAGGGGGCAGGTGACTAGAGGAGTGGGCTGGGGGCGGGGGCAGGGTTCCTGGGTGGGGATAGTGCAGGGGGCAGGGATCCTGGTTGCAGGTAAGTAGGAGACAGCGGAGGGGGCAGGGTTCCTGACCGGGGAGGAGAGAGAGGTGGGTGGGGGCAGGGGTCGGACGGCCTCCCGCCCCCGCTCAGTTCTGGGCGCTGACCGCCAGGGTGTTGACGTAGCCGTGGGGCCCCATGTCGTTCTCGGAGATGCAGTGGCTGAGCTGGGCGGTGCTGGGCCCCGGGCCAGGCGCCGAGCTGTACTTGGCGCCCCCGGCGGCGGGGCGGAGCAGGCAGCAGGTCTCCATGGCCTCGAGGCCGCGGCAGGCCAGGAATAAGAGGTTCTTGAGCATGAAGACGGAGAGCGGCTGCTGGTAACGCAGCAGCAGGAGGCAGCGCAGGGCGAGCAGCGGCGCGTCCAGCAGCCCGGCGGGCAGCAGCAGGTGCAGGGCCAGGCGGGCGGCGCCGGGCGGCCGGGCGGCGCTGAGCTCGTAGAGCCAGAGCACGGGCGAGGCCAGGCAGAGGAAGTAGACGGCGATGAGCAGGTAGCGCAGCGGGCCGGGCAGCGGGGCCGGGCGGCCGGGCTGCAGCACCAGCTCCAGCAGAGTGAAGCTGTCCAGCAGGTCTAGGCAGGTGGCCAGGAAGGCGGCAGCTGCGCGGTGCTGGGGCGGGGGCTGGGGCGGCAGCAGCAGCTGGCCTGCGCCGTCCGGGCCGATGGCCCGCAGCAGGCAGTAGAGCAGCGGGGCGGAGAGCGCCAGGGTGACGCGGAAGCCGGTGGTGCCCAGCGGCAGGCGCAGCTCGATCAGCTCCAGTCCTTGCTAGTTTCTGTCTTGTGTGTTAACCGTATCTGACTCGTATATCTCGCAGTCTTTATAGCCTGCTCCCAAGTATCCGCTAGATAATGAGAGTTCGTGCACCGCCGCTTTCCACTTGATATTTTTATTAGTCGATCTCTAGCAGACTGTATGCGTCCGTAGGGTTTAGTTGGCAAAGTCCATCCATATACATCGGCGATACAATTATCTCGCCTCAATGCAGAGTCTCAGCGCCTTGACGTGTCTCGCGCACGTATGCTTAGTAGATATACAACACAACTGTCCTGAGGTTCTTTTCACTCAGTTTTTGTACTCTATAGTCTTTATCTTAGTCGATAACTGCGCCTCGCACTGATTCAAGGAATATAGACCACTTTATGAAATTAGATTTCATTAGTTTAAAATACTAGAATATATTACCACGTACAGGGCAGGTGAATAAGATCCATCGTCCAGACAGCACTATCGACTTCCTCATTTCACTAGCTCGTGTCCCTTGTACTGTCATTCTTGCAAGGTCTCACTTTGTGGGACTTTTACTCACCTCTGGAGGATCCGAGAATTTATTTAATACTGATCTTTAAAACAGTGATCCACATATGACCAATGTATAAGGCAACTCATGAGAGAGGTGTGCTCTCAAAGCATGAGGTGGCCCCTAGGTCACCTCATGAGGAAATTCCTTGTCTTCTGAGGGATGAGGGCCCTTTCTAGCAATGTCGCAGGATGTGAGTAGCCGACAAGGCAAGGTGGAAAAATAGCTAGTCACTGTCTGCGTACTGGAGTGGGCGAAAGCCATATCTTCTGTCTGTATGGTTCGCATCTCTCATGAGGCGTGACTCGTAGTCCCTCTGATCAAATTTGTGCAATAGATTTATTGGGAATAACTGGGATGTGTGAGAGGCTTCTATATCGCAGTGCTCGTTCTCTTGAAGTGTCTTTGACTGCTAGCAAGTGTGTTTATATATGACCAATATAGTCATGATTGCAGATAGTCGTTTAAATCTGCTATTGTGTTGCGGAAGTGAAGTTTTCTCCTACAGGTTTTTTTTTTTTTTGAGTATATTTTTGCCATTCCCCTTAATTAAATCTGGTGTGTCCATTTATTCTTTTACATAGGACTGTCCAATTTGGCTTGATGTTACATAGAGGGGGCATTGCTGGCACATGATGGCGTATATTACATTGTGTGGACGGTGCTTAAGTGAATGAACCCGGTGATTGTTCGTAGCTGATTCTGGTTTAGTCCTGTATGGGGCTGGTGTAGATCTATATGGACGAATTGGCACCGAGGTTTCTGCGTGGATTGGTTCCTGAGTTAGAGTTGCTATGGTTGCTTCCTCAGCTCTCGTTCCTCACGGCCGCTTCTCTACCCATGCTTCATTGAACATCTTATTAGTCATGTAGACCAATGTTGAACGCGAGACACTGAGGGTCATTTAATAAGTGTGTGTTGTATGGATCTAGGATGGATTAATCAGTGCACTTTCCACCTCGAACCTATCGAACTCGTGGCAGCTAAATCGATTATATTTACTCAATGCGCGCGCCGACTTCCTAGAGAATACCACATTCGTACCCAGTGGATGGTTCCACGTGATCTCACAACCAACCATTTACTATGTAGTAATACACTCGTATGACCTTAGCATATGTTACTCTCAATTATCCTTTCTGGTCTCCGCATGCTTTTCCATCTCTACATGCGAGACCCTTCACATCTTCTCCTTTGTCTCTCTTGCTTCTCACCTCCCAGCATGAGGATTACCAAACTACATCTGTTGTCTCTCTGTTTGCTTCAGGGAGACTGTACTCGCGTACCGTAGATCGCAATACTAATAACAAGTATTACTTCACACAGAAGACTTAATGCTCTTAGATACTATCCATATCATTGTGCATGAGGAAATATATAAGCAACATCATCATTCTGTAGTCCTGTCCCTTTATCGCAGTAGGCCACGAGCAGCTCATTTCTCTATTCACGGCTAAGATGCAAAATGACCAACGCAAAGACTCACCACATACTAGACTCTCCAGGCATTTAGGTGTCTACCCTTCCGTACCTTATCGCTTACATACTACCAACGCCTCTATAAGGGATTAAAATGACCCTCTTTGAACTTTTCTCCCATCACTGCTAGCTTATTGGTTATACACTGGTCATTACGCAGTATGAAGACTTAGAAGCCTTCCAACAGCCAGTTCCAAATCATTCACATTTGAGGGATAGGCCAGGGAGGATCCCAAATGACAATTCTCAGGTTGGTCTGACACAGTGTTGGTGTGTAGTGTGCCACTATAAATCTGGGAATTCTGCAGCCAGAAGACAAGGAATTTTCCTCATTAGGCCTTGGGGCATCTCATGCCTTGAGGCATCCTCCATGATGCTCTTTATTGGTACATATCAAGGATGGATATATAGCGCACTGTTTTAAAGATCAGTATGTAATAATAGTCAAAGTGAGTCCTCAGGGTGAAGTTAATTCCCACAAAGTTGAGGACCTTTAAGAATGACAGAGAAGGGAACAGCTGGGAATAGATGTGATGTATGGGCCAATACTGAGGTCTTTATTTTAGTTTTTACTAAAAATTATTCATTTCAATTTCTTTTGAAGTCAGTTGTGAGTTTGCTTAAATAATGATATAAGAAAAAACTGGAGTGAAGACCTCAGGATGTGTTGATTCAAGCGCTACTGAAGCTCAAAGGCCTACTGAAGCAAATTAATGACTGGAGGATGGCATGGACTGCACCCTCAGCCAACGTTTGCAGATGACACTAAACTTTGGGAAAGTGGTAGATACACTGGAGAGTAAGGGATAAGATACAGAGGATCACGCAGACGCGCAGAACGCTCCGCACAGCACACGGCCACCAGCCCGGCACGCGCCCGGGCCGCCGTGCGGGGGGTGCAGCAGCAGCGGGTGCAGCGGCGGGGGGTGACCCTGCGTGGGGCGCTCCCGGCGCCGGGCCCGGCTGTTGCGGCAGAAGAAGATGCCCCAGCCGGTCGCCAGCACCAGGTCGGTGGCGATCCAGCTGCACCAATAGAGGTCGGTGACGGCGATCAGGTAAAGGTCCAGCAGCGCGCCCTGCCCCAGCAGCAGCACCAGGGACAGCGCCTTGTAGCCCCAGCGGGACCCGCCGGAGCCCCCGCCTGGCCACAGCAGCCCTCCAGCAGTGGCCGCCGCTGCCCCCCCGGCCGGGCCCGCGCCCCCGTACAACTCCCCGGCCGTCATGCTGCAGCCCGAGCTGCTGCTGCTGCTGCTGGAGACCGGGGAGGAGGCGGCGGGGGCCGGCGCGGCCGGGGCCGGCACCAGGGGTTTGCTGATGCTCTCCTCCTCCTCGCCCCCGCTGCTGCTGCTGCGGGCCCGGGCCGAGTCCGAGCTGGAGCCTGACACGCGCCGGCTGCGGCCGCCCAGGAACAGGGGCTGCAGGTCGACGGCGGGGTGAGCGGGCGGCGGCGGCGGCGGCTGGAAGGAGCCGGAGGAGGAGGAGGAGCCCGAGCGCTGGTTGGAGACAGCTCGGTGCATTGTCCTCCCCGGCCCCAGAGCGAGGGGCCCGGGCCCCGGCCGCGCCCAGCCCCGGCCGGCGGCACCGAGGGTTGGGGCCAGGGGCTGGAGGGGGCCAGCGAGCGCGGAGACCCGCCTGGATCCGCCGCAATCCCGAAGCGGCTCCACGGGCGAGAGGCGGGCTCCGGAGAAGGCAGCGGAGGCTCCACGCGCGAGAGAGGCGGGGAACTGCGAGGGGGCCCGCGGGGGGCGGGGAGAGGCGGAACGAGGAGACTCCCCGAGTGAGTGGCGGGAAGGCTGAGGCGAGGCTGAGCCTTCTCCGGCAGCTCGGGTGGGTGGGTGCGTGGGCTGGAGCGGGGAGCGGCTGTGCAGCGGGAGGCAGGGCCTGGGGGCCCCGGAGCAGGAGCGTGGGCTGAGCCCAGGGTCAGTGCCTCAGCCTCCGGGAGAGGAACCCCCACCTGGCTGGGCTGGGAGCACAAAGGCTGCAGATTGCTGCCTTGGTCTGTAATGAACACCAGGCTCAATCCTCAGTTAGCAAATGCCTCCTCCCCCGACAGCATACACGTGGCACTGCCAGTAGGTATCACACATCGCCGGCCTGCGATCCCATAGCCACATGACAATAGACAGACAGCAGACGTAAGAGCGCCACAGGGTTATTATTGAGCTGGTGCAGCCAGGTTGACCGCATGACCACTGCCAGCTTATGACTGGGCACTAGCCCCTCCTGACCTCAGTCTGATCTTCAGCACTCAACATGCAGGGGCAGTGTCTCCAAGGCAGGCAACTGACCAAAAAAGGGCCAGCCAGTGGTGGCCAAGCATGACTTCAAGCCTTTTGAGGCCAGTTCTCAATGCTACAGCCCTATTACTGATAAAAGAGAGTCAAACCTCTTATACCCAGTCGTCACTGCTGGCAATGCTTATGGCATACTGCTCGCCTCCTGCTATATTTTTTAAGCAACGGCCATGTTTCAGATCCATATAAGAGGGTCAGAAGTACACAAGCTTGATAAATCCATGCTTTTGTATATCATTTCACCTTCTTTTGGTGCCAGACCCTATGCAGGGCCTTCCTGGCTGAGGCTGCTAAACCTGTTCTCCTTAAGATGGAGCCAAGGTTTTGTCACTAACCATAACTATTCTTGGCAGCAGTGATTTCCCTATACCCCTCCCCGGGAGGGGAGGGGTGTACACCCGCCCCTGAATTTCCCCAACACCCCCCCCCCAAGTTTTGTGAGCTAGTTACATACCAATTTAGTGACTGTTTGGAAATCTGAATTTAAACTGAAACATTAATATACACCTTAAAAGCTTATAGAGTGTATAATAAAATGTGTATCTGAAAAAGTATAATAGATTTTAAAAGTATGAACATAGACTAGCTTCCTTGCTTCCTTATACAGCTGTTGTTTTTTTATGATGTCAGTGCATTCATTTCGGTGATGTTGGCCAACCTAATAATTTCAAATGATGATTTGTAAGCAAAGTCTAAATGAGCTCTCCCTGACAGCTAGTGATGAGCTGGGGCTGCCGGGAAAGGCTTCAGGGCCAGATTATATTTACATTCACACCTAATCTACCTAGGTATCCAGCAAACAGATCTGTGTTGTCCAAGAGATAGATTTTGGCTGGGGTTGGGTTACAAACCACTTGAATGTGGGGGGAATGAGGGATGCAATGTTGTTCTTATTGTATGAGTAAAGGGCAGTAGAACTGTACTTAACCTGTGATGATTTGAAGGCATCGAGAGAGGGTGGGGTCCTGTCCCTCTTCACAGTTTAAAGACAGAGCTGATTAGGCTCCATAAAAAAATCTTTTGTTCTGTTAAGTGACCACTGCAGCTGAAATCACTGACAATCAAGTCTAAGTGCTTAGTTCTGTTGTGGGGATAGTGTTCCTGTGGGTACAGTGTTTTTGTGTAAGGCCTTGGCTACAGTGGCGCTTTACAGCATTGCAACTTTCTTGCTCGGGTGTGAAAGAAACACCCTCCTGAGCGCTGCAAGATACAGTGCTGTAAAGCGCCAGTGTGAACAGTGCCGCAGCACTGGGAGCGCGGCTCCCAGTGCTGCAAGCTAAACCCCATCAGGATGTGGAGTAAGTGTAGCACTGGGAGAGCTCTCTCCCAGCGCTGGCGCTGCGACCACACTTGCACTTCAAAGTGCTGCCGTGGCAGCGCTTTGAAGTTTCAAGTGTAGCCATACCCTAAGAGACAGCCCAGACGGCACTAGCAGCGAGCGAGGTTCCCACACTGAGACCTCAGCTGAAATCACTGAGAGCTGGTGGAACCTCAAGAGACCAACTCGCAGAGGTCACAGTGGCAGGTAGCAGCCGAAGGTGACTGCGCAGGGCCATAGGCAACAGAGTGGTGGAGTGAATGGTGGCACAATGAACACTGGCTCAAGCAACAGTGAGCAGCTGGAGAAACACAAAGCTGCCTTCATTGTCCCCCACCTGCAGGTTTACTCACTGAAGTCACCTCTTGAACTCTGATCTCCGCTGACAAGGACAACACGTGAGTGGAAGTTGCGTCAGGAAAGTGAGGTGGGTCTCTGCAAATGAAACATTGTTTGTTGGACTATGTTATATTTATCATTTGCTCCAGGCATCGCTAGATTTGTTGACTGGTGAATGGAAACGTGTAAATAAATGTTTCCTAGTAGCCAAATTTTTTTAAATGCATTATTTCCAAGGTTGTTTTTCTACTTGTTTTATCTTGGATCATTATGTGGGGAGTTTTCCTTACTAAACCATTTTTATTATTATTAATTTTGTACATAAGAGATGGTTCATACTGGGCAGACCAAGTGTGTCTCCGAATAAGGTTGTATGGGATACCGTATCGGTGATGCTCGTCTCTCCTGGGCCTTGTGCGTTCGTGTCTCCGATGGTTCTTCATCTGTGTCCGTTGCTGTGGTCTTGAATTTTGTGGTTTGTATCCTGTGCTTCCAACAAAAGTCATAAGCCATGTGTTTCAGAGGATGACAGAGTCATAAACCAGCATCTGATATCCATCTCCACTGTGTAGAAATTTTTGCGCTATGCGTCACTTCTGAGCCAACAGCGAGGGATCATCAGATCAATGTATTGCCTCCCTCGACCTTCTGGCTGATACCACGATTAACCTGTCTCAGGAACTTTAGTCGTATTTCTTTTTAAGTCTCTGTTAATAGCCTTTGGTCTTCACAGCATCCCTGCAGAAGAGTTCGCACTGGAGTTTAATTTATATTGGGAAGAAGTAGCTTACCTTTTGTTTTTAAAAACTTGCGCTATTCATTTCATTGTGTGACTGCTGTTCTTTGTTATTGAAGTATTTAAATAATAAATTCCTCATTACTTCTTGCATACAGTCAAGATTTTAGACCTCTTACTCACTATCCCTCTAGTCATCTCTTTTCTTAGGCTGAACACATTCTCAGTCATCTTTAATCTCTCCTCTGTTTCATCCCCTATTATTTTAGTTGCTCCATTCGTCCTTTTCCAATTCCAATTAATATATGTTTTAGGCATGGTATGATCAATACAGCTGCACACTATTCAACCGCCTGTGTCTCCGTCCATTGGATTACTATAAGATCAATATTGATGTTCTGTCTTCCATTATCTATCCTCCTTTCAATATATGATCCAATCGTGTTTCTTGTGGACTGCTGCTTGCATTGAGCTATTTTTCAGAGACTATCCATAATTGACTCCATAGATCTTTCATGAGTGTTAACACTAATTCAGATCCATCATTTTTGTATGTATATTAGATGTGCATTTTCTCCATTGTGCATTCTACTTTCATTCTCATCAACATTTGTATAATTTACAATAACTCCATGTTTGAGCCCAGTCACCCATTTTATTGATCCCTGTAATTCTTGCCAGTCTGCCTTGGACTTTAACTATCTTTGAAATAGTTTTGTATCAATCATACAAATTTGCCACCTCACTTCTTCTTCACCCATTTTTCCAGATCATTATGAATAATGTGAACAGAATTAGTCCAGACCACCCTCAGGGATACCTACTATTATTCTTCATCTCTTTCTACAACTTGGATAATTTATTCCTACCCTTTGTTTCCCATCTTTTAACCAGTTACTGATCCATGAGAAGGCTTTCCTCTTACTCCATGATGGCTTACTTTTCAAAAGTCAATTTAAATTAAATACTTTTTTTTTTAAATGTATATTTTTTTAGAAATCTAGACCTGTTATGTGTTTGGTGTAACTTGCATTATTCTTATGTTAAATTTGCGTAATCCTAACAAAACATTTACTTTATTCATATCTCTTTTATTTATGTCATTGGTCCTGACAGCCCCCCTATAAATGCAAATACCCCCTCTAATGTCAATTCCTGGGGAAACCACTGCTTGGCAGCATTGTTTTCAAACAACCTCGGTATAATGTTAGCACCACTGTCTAATGTATTAGATCTTTGTCTTCAGATTAGGGTAAATTTACCCACCTGAGCATGAATTTTCTCAGATTGACACCCTGACTTTTGTTTCGCTGACAGGCTTGATGATGATGCTTCAGAAGTCTACTGGGTCCTATTGAAAAGCAAGAGCTTTTGACCCAATAAATCTCTATTGCTTTTAATGTTGCTAGCTATTATACTTTGAACCGTGAGACCTGTGTTTTAGTTCTACCAGTTGCATGGGTTGTGAATTCAGCTGTCACTCTGAAAATCTCAGGCACCAGTCCTCACCCACTTTGCAATAGTCTAGTTTATGGACAAGTTGCTCCATATACCATTAGTGTTGCTTGCGGTAATTGTGTTGTCTTGATGGCTGCACCAAAGGCAGCTGGATGTTCTCAGAAATGCACTAGGGTGTGCTATGAGTACCATGTGTTGGGTACATTCATTTAGCTACCCTGAAGGTGTTGCCTCCAGTGCATGGATCATTTTTGCCTTTTGATTGGAGTTTTGTTTCACAAAGCTTTTGGGACTTGTGGTCTGCTATTGGTCAGAGCGTCATCTGTCCCATACACCTGGTTACTATGAGGAACACTCCAACTACCATGCTGGGGGTAAGGGGACAGGAAGACTAAAAGGATGGTACTAATAAGAGACCTAGTGAAAACCCTTGTGCCAGAGGCTGTTGGCCAGGGACTCAGATCTTTTTATTACTCAGTTCAGCCGGGGTACTGTGTACATAGAGAAATTCCCCTACTCCAGTGGGACAAAGCCCCTGCTTACATGTGGGAAAAACAGAAATGGCATTCTCAATCTCAAAAAGCAAAATACAGCTGTGGTCAAATCCTTGAGCACTGCGGGTGCAATACAATGAGCTGTTTCCCTGGTGATCCAGTGTATCACAAAATTCCTGGTGCAGCACATGGAGGTGGTAGCAGTTCTTTAAGAGCAAGCAACAGTAGCTATTAAGCACATAGACTAAATTTTAAATAACCTCCATGCCTAGCTCCTCCATTTTCAGCAACTTTAAAAATAATGGCTAGGGTGTCTGATTAAAACTGATACCAAACCCAACTGAAGCCAACAGCTGCAAGCAGGTTTTAATAAAATAGATATTGCAACTGCCTAAAAATTACTATGTTCAGGCTTCACAATTATTTGGGAAGTAGGAAGCAGAGGGCCCCCAAAGCCCTCCCCCTCTCCCCTATCCCTCTTCAGTGGGAGGACCTGGCTTTGGCAAGGGGCAATTGTTTTTGGCATAATTCAAGAGGAAACAAACCAGCTGTTTTACTTCTGGGAAATGAGACAAAACATGCCAAAAGTAAAGACCAGGTGCTAAAATCCTAATTATGTCTCTCAAGCACTGTCAAAAATTGGGTGCTTGAGGGAAAAATGGAAGAGGCTACACTGAATTCTAAGAGTTTGAATTAGAGGAATCACATTAAGCCACATTTAAAATGCAGCAAGCGTGGGATGGGAACACTGAACAGTGATTCTGTGATGCACATTTGATCAGCTAACTGCAGTGTCAGATGTGCAGGCTGGAAGTCTATAGCCTTAGGTAGAACATTTTCACCAGGCCAGTAACAAAATACAGAGACATTTCAATTTATTTATTTCAAACACTGAAAATATGTCACTAAAGTGTTCATTCTGTACTGTAAATTCATGGGTACAGTCATTTTGCTATAGACCAGTGGTTCCCAAATGGGGGTTCACGAAATGTTACAGGGAGTTCTCAGGAAAAAGTTCCCTAATAGCGGACAGAGCTGTCCCTATGGAACCCCGGGCAGCACGGGGCCAGCAGCCTGGAGCCCCTGGACTTCCCAGAGCTAAGCAGATCAAAGCAAGCATATCTATCACGCTGAGGAGATTTAAACTTCAAGACTCCTTATAAGAATTGGAAAGGGAGATGGATATTTTTTGCTATTTTTAAAATTAAATAGGCAGCTAGTATTGTTTTTAAAATTATTATGAAGGACAAGTTTAACCTTTGTTGTAACGTGCATTGTTTGCCTGGACTGCTCAAGACCTGAATGCTTGCATAGGAAGAACTCTTTGAGTTGGCTTCTTAAATACCTTCATGCTGTTTCACAGCTGATACTCCTTGATAAACCACAAGAGCCTTGTGTAACCTTGAATAACAGGCTTATTCAAAGTGATACAAGCTACAAAAGTGAGATCTTGGTAGAGTGTTGCCATTTTCATAATGTAATAAAAATACTGTAATGATAAATCATAATTAATAATAGTGTGTAATAAGCGTCTCATTAAAAATAAATTTTACATTTCCAAGATCACTGCTTTTATAATTTATACTCAGGTAAAGGAGACAATCCCTGGAAATATTCATTTTTAGGAGGAGGTTCGTGAGACTTGACATTTTAGTGAAAGGGGTTCACAGGTTGTTAAAGTTTGGGAACCACCGCACTACAGTATCCCTGCTAGAAAATTTTTTCATAGCATACAAAAAATTGACAGAAACAAAGAATATTACACCAATGAAATGCCCTTCCCTGCCAATAAAGGAAACTTGGCAGGAAAGTTAGGAGCATCATAGGCCAAATTAATTTCTGCGGTAGCTCCAGTGACTTCGGTGGGGTTTACACCAGTGGTGAATGTGGCCCATTGATTGAAAATTGCTACAAGGATGTATTGTTCAGGCCAAGTGTGTCAGGTCATGCTCAGAAGTTTTTTGGACAAACAGAACAAAATACAGAAAAAGAGATGTCTCTTTAAAAAAAAAAACACAGCAACCCCTAAGACGACAGAAGCCGCTAAACTAGCCCTGACTGCCACTGCAAACATTCATAAAACGCTCGCTGTATTAACAGTTTTATTTCCCCAAACAACTTGCCTTACCTTAGACAAATACACTAGTTCAAAGGAGTAGCTCTGGAATCAGATTGGTTTTAATATTAAAGATAAATTCACATCTAAAATAGATATAAGTACACTATTACAGAACATACAGTAGAGTAGATGTGGGCAAACTATGGCCTGCAGGCCACATCTGGCCCATGGGACCGTCCTGCCCGGCCCCTGAGCTCTCGGCCATGGAGCCTAGTACCCCAGCCCCTCCCCGCTGTCCCCCCTCCCGGGCCGCCGCGCAGCCCACGCTCTGGCCTGCTGCTCCCGCTGGGCAGCGTGTGACGCGCAGCTGCCTCTGGCCAGGTGTCACGGCTGCAAGCTCCTGCTGCTGGTAAGGGAGTGGGGGAGGTTGGGTAAGGGAGCAGGGGGTCCTGAGGGGCAGTCAGGGGATGGGAAATGGAGAGTTGGGCGGGGGAGTCCCAGGGACCTGTCAGGGGACAGGGATGTGGATGGGGTCGGGAGGGCAGTCAGGGGACAGGGAGTGGAGAGGACTGGATAAGAGGGTGGGATCCTGGGGGCAGTTGGTGGTCCCGGGAGGGGGTGGTCAGAGGACAAGGCGCAGAGGACGGTTGGATAGGGGGTAGGAGTCCCAGGAGGGGGCAGTCAGGGGATAAGGAGCAGGGGGGGGAGTCGGATGGGTTGGGAGTTCTGAGGGGGGCAGTCGGGGGGTGGGAAGTGGGAGAGGCAGATGTGGGAGAGGGGCCAGGCTGTTTGGGGAGGCACAGCCTTCCCTACCTGGCCCACCATACAGTTGCATAACTCCGATGTGGCCCTCGGGCCAAAAAGTTTGCCCACCCCTGCGGTAGAGTCTGAAGAAGCTATCTCTGGACTAGGGAAGAAAGGGATACACTCCAGCATTGGGCTAGAAGGAGGGACTCCCTGAGTCTCTGCTCACAGAGTCTAGTCTGGTGCCACTGGTGGAGTCATCTCCCTCTCCAGAGATTTCTCTCTCTCGCTCTCTCTGTCACCCAACCCCCATTTCTACTGGATGAAATTCAAGCTCCTCCCCATATACAAGGTCCTCGGTAGTTTTGCCCCTTTTCCTGCTCTGTTTTTCTCTTTTCATACTTCTTGCCTTATTGCTCCCTTTGAGCCTCATCCAAAGTCCACGGACGTCAGTGGAAGATGCAGATGCGCCGCAGCTGTCTGGATGAGCCCCTTAGAATGTAGCTGTTCAGGGCAAGAAGCGGCGCTAAGTGCTTGGACAGTGCTCTGTAAAAAGCACTTCTGTATCAATTATTGAAGGCCCATATCTATTGCTGGTCAAACCACCTATAAAGAGGCAAATTCACTCCAAAACAGAAGGAGTTGAAGTGTGACAAGAATCTGTGGGGGGTTGAGGGTGTACTCAGTCACGCAGGTGGGAGTACACGATACACAGAGTACAAGAAGCACTGGCAATGATACCAAGGCCACAGTCCCACAGAATATTAACATGGCTTGTTACTCACTCCCAACTGTTAAATGGTTAAGCTGTACCTCACCTGCAGCTAATTTCTATAGACCAGTGTTTTTCAACCTTTTTGAGATCAGGGACAGGCTTGCTGCCTTCCTAATCTGTGTCAGGGAGATCTCAGGGACTAGCACCATTGAGAAATACTGCTTTAACCAGAAGACAAAGGGATTTCACTTCACTCCAACACTAAGGTACAGCCATTAAAGGACTTCTCTTCTGCTTTCCTCTCCCCTCCCCAGCCAGATACACACAAACATGCTGCAAAATAGAACATTCTACCAAAAAGGTTAGGCCCTTAAGACGACCATCATTTGTCCCCCAAGGTCACTCAGTGCATGGCCACAGGCTGCTCTAAGTAGTGCACTTGTTTTGGATGGGTGGGGCAAAATAGTTTTTTTGCACCACTCTTTAATGCCTCACCACTTTTGGCTCATGCAAACAGACAGACTGCAGAATGCACTGGGTGTGCCCTTACTTGGCTAGAACCTGGATTTGAGAGCAGGTAGACGTGCTGGAAGGTTCCCCTCCCTACTCCTCTACCCCTTCCCAAAGAAAAATGGTTTCAAAATCCAAATTAAAAGCCTTTGAGTGAAAAGTTATGGGTCAAAATACAGCACTGCCTCAGCAGCATGGTCTTCAAGTAATAGAACCATGTGATTACCTCACTACCAATGACAGGGGCTGCTGAAGGCCACCCTACACTCATAGTCACAACAGGTTAGAGGATCACACTGTTATAGCTATTGAGACATCTAAAGATGCAACAGGTACCAGGGCACTTTTGAAAAGCCCACTGAACACCTGCCTCCACCTTTAGGTGCCTAAATACCTTTAAAAATCTGGCCCAGACTGACAAGTGGAAGGAGTGTCCAATAGTTATCAGTCAACAGCTGTTTTGTGACCCACCTCTATGTAAGGCTACTGCCCAGTGGAAAGCTGCCCACAGCCAGCAAGACCCATCATAATCAGCACCCTTACTGGCTGGCTATGCTGGGAGACCACAGACTGAATTATCATAGAGGATGAGCTCCCCTTCCACTGTGAGAGGTCACCCATCTAGGTAAGGGTTGGGTACACAAGCAGAGACGATGGGGCTGCTCTACAGCTAAACAGAACATGTGCCCTTGTGATGGCAGGCTGGCACGCATAGTAAAGGTCACTTAGCACAGAGTGGCTCATGAACTTAGATACAATTCCTATGGCTGGACGGCCTTCTTCAGTGATGTATTCAGTCTAAAATCCTCCACATAAGCAACAGGTCTGTAAATGGCGTCATTTGGCGCAACACATATTAGCAAGACTTCTTTGCACTTCCACAAAGCAAGAAACTCAGAGCAAAGCCTCTGTTCTTACCCCCACCCTGACTGTTCCCAGTGACACTTGACCCCCGACTAAGACCTGTGGGGCGAACAAGCCCAGGCAGCTCCAGGGCGGCTAAGGAAGGAATACCTTCGCATTGTAATTGTCATAGGACTTGCTACCAAGGATTCGCTGATATTTGGCCTTTCCTTTCTTTTGTTAGAATGCAACTGTGACTGATTGCAACACTGTATTCACACCCTATTGTAATAAGCTTTGTATAATATATGCCTTATGCGGTACCATTGACAAGCTAACCACTCCCTGGTCAGTAATAGTCTGGTGAAATGGATGTAGCAACATTATATGTAAAGTTATGAACATAAGCTGAAATCATAATTGAAATGTGTTTACCAGACAAACCTGGGGAACGAATACCCTTGTTTCTCAAACACAAAGGACAAGTTGACATCACTAGCCAGCTGTCATCAAACCTGATGGGGCATCAAGTGGCCATTGTTTGGCAGGGAAGGGGGGGGGGGCGGAATGAACAGCTCTGCATCTTAGCACACAGCAGCATGAATCGTCCCCCACCACCAGACGCCATAGCTTTCCATTGGAAAGAACATTATCTAGGCGTCACTCCCAGGAAAACGCATTTCAAAGGAGGACTGAACTATAAACGTGAGGGGCAAAAACATGCCATGTTATCTCTCCCTATCAGATGCAAGAGATCTTTCCACTGCTCTATTGTGTGTGGAAATACAGCACCAGAAACGCTGTCTTGAAAGCAGACTTCAGCACTAAAAGTGCTGACCTGTCACCATTAGCTGAAAGTTGAAAGCAATTGAGATTTGGTCTTGTTTGAATTACTAAACTTGGAGTGATGACAGTGAAACAATGTTAAAGTCCATATAAGTGTATAATTTGTTTGATAATTATAAGAGTTAAATGGTTAATAAAGATGGTTTTAAGCATTAGAGCTAAGGAAAACAAACTGGCATTGTAAGCAGTCAGATAAATCCAAAATGGAGGTCTGGGAGAGATTCAACCAATAGCAAACAGGCAGGCTGAGGTGATACAAAGGTCACTCCAAAACCTGAGAAGAGGGGTTAGGCAGAAAACACAGGTCTTCAAACAGGTACAGCTTTGATTGACCAATAGCAGGCTTGAAGCTGATTGGTTCATGATAGGGATTAAAGAATCAACCAATCAGAACGGATCAAAATATGTATATAAAGCAGGGAGCAGCAAAGTTTTAACTTGTCTTGTGAGGGAAAAGGTACTGAGGTGTGTGGGGGAAGATAGTATTGGAGAAGATAGAAACAGGCGAGAAGGAAGACCCCTAAAAGAGCTAAATTGCTAAGAAGCAGAAAAAGCAGCTGGAATTAACATTAATGCTATTGCAGGACCAGTTGAAGGGAAGAAATCTTGAAGAAGTAAGCATAAGGACATACTCTATGTAACGTATAAATTTATATGTATGAGGTAATAAAGCTGGACAATTCTCTGTGTGTGTGTGATATGTATAGTTTTAATCTTTAAGAGCTTCCAGTCAGCATCCTGTATGTAACTGGCTATTGCACAGAGAATGGAACCATTTAGAGCTGTTTTTCCAGTTGCAGGATATTGCAATTTTGGGTACTTTAATATGCATCTGTGCTAACAGCATTTTGTCTTTGTTAAGAAAAGGGGTGACTTATTTCTTTGATATATAGTTTAGATCATCTGTGTTTTTCATTGTGTTTAGAGTTATTGTATTAAAAAAATCTTTTAACACTTTTTCTTTTTGTTTTTTGACAAATTACTGCCTAAGTATCAATCCTTTAGGAGGACACAGATACAGACTTTTCTCAAAGGCTAACAGTCTGTCCTCAAGAATCCTCCACAGGTTGGGTGGCAACCCCCCACTAAAACCCTGGCAATTCCTCTAGGGTGGACTAGCTCCTGGTAACCCACTAAACCAGATAAAACAGAATCTATTTACTGATCCAGGCAGGCCATTATAGCTGTGCTTTAGGTCTGATTTTGGGGTAACATCCATCTCATCACCTAAGACAACAAAAGAAACAGCCAAGGGATTTTTGGGAGCAGATCCTGGCCTGAGTGTTGTGAGAGTGCACTAAAAGCATGTGGGAAGGGATTTAACAAACTGGAGCTGATTCAAGGTGAAGTTTAGAAAACATTTTATCTTTATTTTTCTTGTAACCATTTCTAACTTTAATACCTCCATTACTTGTACTCAGTCTCTTAGATAAACTTGTTATATCCTTTAATTAAAACTAATCCAGTGTTGTGAATTGTTTTAGGTAACTTCATTGAAGGTAGCAGACTGTTGTATGCTGATCACCTTAAAGGGGCAACAGACAATATATTTGGACTGTCCAGGAGAGGGCTGGACACTGCAAAACACATCTGGAGGGGAAAAACCCAGGATTGGCAGTGTGTTGGGATCACCCTACAAGTAGTGACCAATGCTGGTGAAAGCCAGTATGGCTGGGGTGTTGCTGGCAGGCTGTTAGGGTCAGAGCTGTGGCTGTATGCGGGCACTCAGGATGAGACCTGCATGCTGTTTGTGAGGAGCCCAGGTGGGAAGCTACAGTAGCAAAGTGTTGGGAGGTACCCCAAGTTACTGGTCAAATGGTGACACAGCTCCTCACTGGTCTGTATAACACTCTACAGTAACCAAGGGGGGAGGAGAAGACACATACTATCTCTTTGCCAGGGTCACTGGCAGAATTCACAGCTTGCTTCAGAAGCTACTGCCCCATGAATTTGTGTTTGAAGTAGAAGGAAGGAGTCTGGGTCCCTGTGCAACCCTACTAGGCTAATCCAGTGTTACCAAAGAGGAGGTATGAAAAATAAGGTGCTCCATAGGAAATCAACAAACCTGAACTTTGATATTTTAACTGAGACCAAAATATACTTATCAAAAGATCACAGCTTATGCTCTGTATGAGTGGCTGTTTAAAAATGGGCATGTTTGCAAAGAGACTGGCCCTCAATGCTGTTCTCATTAAGTGGTGTGAGTTGGTAACTCCAGTGATCTCAACAGAAGTGCACAGGCACAAAAAACAGAGACATCAGTCAGGACTTTCCACTTGGTATCAAGAATCATTTGTGGTGCTGCCAGAGTGGAGCACATGAATCTTTAGAGAATTAAAATTAACCTGTTTCTGAGATGACATCTTTCATAGAATCATAGGACTGGAAGGGACCTTGAGGGGTTGTCTAGTTTAGTCCAGTCCCCTGCACTCATGGCAGGACTAAGTATTCATGTTGAGTTTCATCTTTGGACATTTTTACAGATATTAAGGATTTTTAATGAAGACACAGGCCTCAAACTCTTCCCTAATAGTCAGGGCTAAGGAACTGGAAGCTATCAGGGTCAGGCAGAGAAGGAAAGTTAAAGCAGGGTCTGGCACTGCTACAGCACCATTAAGCTGCTAGCCCAGGGATCAGCAAGCACCTTTCAGAAGTGGTGTGCCGAGTCTTCCTTTATTCACCCTAATTTAAGGTTGTGTGTGCCAGTAACACATTTTAATGTTTTTAGAAGATCTCCTTCTGTAAGTCTATATTATATAACTAAACTATTGTTGTATGTAAAGTAAACAAGGTTTTCAAAGTGTTTAAGAAGCATCATTTAAAGTTAAACGCTGATCTTATGCCACCAGCCTGGGGTTATGTTCATCTAGCCTGGTGCCGGGCTGAGAAGAGCCTGTGGCTGGGACCATGGGTTCAGGGCAGAAGGCTGGGTGTGTGGAGGGGTTCAAGGGTCAGAGCAGAGGGCTAGGGGGGTGTGGGGGTGCAGGGCAGAATGCTGAGTGTGGGGAAGAGTCAGGGCAGAGGTGCTCAGCCCATAGGGTGCTCCCAGCCCCCTCCCCTGAGTGGCTCATGGCACCTTTCCACCTCTCTCTGCGGCCTGTATGGAGCAGTGTGCACGCTGCTGCTCATCCCCCTTCCCCCTCGCAAGAGCCATCAACTGATTGGCTCAGGGAAGAAGTGGGGGACAGGGAAGCTTGGCTGCTACAGAACCAAGCTTCTGCCTCCTGCCCCCGCAGGGGAGATCAGTGGGGGGACTCACTTAGGCTGGGGGCCAGGACTGTGGCAGGCAGCTGCGTGCCGTGTTTGGTATGCATGCTGTAGGTTGCCAACCCATGCTAGCCCATCCAGGAGTAGCAGTGACTACTCTGGAGAGCACTTCACTGCAATTTGGGGAGAGGAAGGAAAGAGAAAGAGAATTAGAGTTTAGGGACATCCCTGAGGAGCAAACTACATCTAGGAAAAAACTTCTGAATTTAAAAAGCCCAGTGACCAAAACTGGGAATGTCCACAGGCCCTAGGTGTGGCTGATGTTTATGGCTCCTCTCCCAAAGGGCAATTTAAACAGTGCTACATCAGAGAATAAAGTAAATGGGTGACGTATCACAGAAGCCAGCAATCCAGGACAGGCTTGAGCTACTATGGAAGCAACACCAATGTGTGTGTGCATGGGGGGGTAAGAGACAGTAGGGGAGGTTTTATCACTCTTATGGATGATGCAAGGGTCCATTTTGGTGCCCACACTGACCCTATTGGGGCTTCAGAACCTAGTACTGCTGCAAAATGCAGCTTCCTTGCCTCTGGTAGTTTATAATCCCAGGTTCATTCCTTACCATCTTTGGAGCAAGACTACTTGTATTCCCCCTTAGGCAGCAGGAGGGGGCTATTGACAATCAGAGAATGCGTCTAAGTTACAATGAGAACATTTTAATTCCACCTTTAGCATTGCACCAAGTTGCTGCGGCTGCCCAGGTTTTCCTATGAGGTAAACTACCCCCCCTTATGTTGCTGGGGAGCCATGAAACAGAGGTAAGGATGCAAGAGATAAAGTCTGATCCAGCACAAAGCCAGTAAGAGCATAGGTGCTATATCAAGACAACACTATGTGCACCCTCAATCCCCCGACAAACAGGTAGTTAGCAGGCCAGGGCATCAAAGCACTCTTGGAAAAGTCATTAACCCTTCATTATCAATTTCACCCTGGGCAGAGGGTCAGTACAGAGGCCACGCTCCACTTACATCCTACTTAAAGATTTGTGTAGGACATAACTGATGCATGGGTCTATGATGCTCCCCACCCCGCTGTGTGTAACAGGGATAAACCTCTCAAGCACTGAGGGGATTTGAAAGGGAAAAGGGCTTTGGTCAAGCAGAGCCTCATAAACATGGGGGCAAGGGTGATCTATCCAATCCTGCTCCATTACAGTTTAATGCACAGGAGCAACAGTAGCGTGTAAACATGGACCTGGCCAGATTAAGAGCGTCATCCTGCCAGTAACAATAGACTGACCAACTGATATTAAGACAAGGGGCCTTTGGCATTAGGCCCCACAATGCCCTAGGAATTTCCCCCCACACACACACTTTAGGACGAGTTAGGCTAGAAGATTCCCATCCTCCCCTCCCCTCCTCAACCCTGATGACTGTAGATTTTGCCACTCCCATTTCAGTCCTGGCTCCAATTCTCCTTCTCAAAGACAAGCTCCACAGCTTCATTCACATCCTGCACCACATAAGATGCCTCCAGTAGGCTGGCATCCAAGCGGAAGTCCCGGTGCCCGTGGAACACAGTCTCCACCACGCTCTCGTGTGGGTCAGCAGGCACATCTCCATGAGGACTGTAGACCCCAGTGCAGACTAGAATTGACTTGCAGCTCTCCAACGAGATGTACCAATCCTCCTTCGGCTCAGAATGGTCCTCACTCTGGGGATCTGCCACCCCCACACTCCTCTTCACCTCAGCCTGAGCACGGGCCTGACACGCAGCCTTGAGGTAGCGATTGTAGATGTTTGCACCATAGATGTCAGACATTGGATTATCCCTGTACATGGCCATCAGATGAAGGAAAATCAGTTACTTCACAAGTTTGACTTGAACATAGGCAGGCTGGGATTGGTCCAGCATAAAGGTGGGTGGGGGAAGGCAAGGAATGAGCTAGTCAGGAACTTATATAGAATTGGGCAGGTCAGATCAGTGGCCTGTCTAATCCAGCATACCAACTCTAGCGGAAGCCAATGCCAGATTATTGAGAGGAACATGGTAACAGCCCTGAGTCCAGCCATTTGCACAATGTTGGTTAACGAGGAAGATACTCCTCCTTGTTCCCCCCTTTGCCCCCAAAGAATGTTTGATGGCCCTTGTCTGAAGTGGCTGTAAAATGTAATTACTGGCTGGTTGATGCTATTGCACTGATTTGAAATTCCAGAGCTATGCCACGTATCTCAGTCACATCCTGTAGCAGTGACTCAAGCAGGCTGACTATTCCAGTCAACTTCATGGAGATGCAGGGAGCTGTGGTTTAGTAACCTAATGCAGTTCAGATCAGCATTTAGAATAGGAAACTCCAGAAATGCCTCAGGGGTTTAAATAAATAAAGGTTTAAAAAAAAAAAAAAAAAAAAAAAAAAAAACACCACACCACACACACCACAAAAAACACCCACCAACTCCTCATAAAACTTCATTACAAAAACAGGGCTGAAGACCCTTAAGGAAACACACAGGAAGCGGTCTCTTACCCAACAGCATAGAGCCTGCAGATGGGAGATGGCCACCCTCGTCTTTCCACCTGCTGTTTGATCAGATACTCAGCATACTGGTAAGTGACAATGCTGGGTTTGCCTATTAGGGCCTCATACTTCAACTCCCTGCCAGTCACTTTTTTGTAGATGTTCTCCAAGCAGACAAGAAAGGTGCCATGGCCAAATCTGCCCCAGGAAAAAAAAAAGATTGTCGTCAGTGCCCCCTGGCCCTTTGGCATTTGCACAGAAGCCATTATCCATCTTACAGCTATGATCATCTCCCAAAAGAGATGAAACTCTACCCTGATCCACACCTACATGCAAACAACTTGAAGATAGAAGATCAGAAGTCCCCACCTTGCCATCCCTTCTTTTGAATTTACTTGGATATTAAATATGCAGAGAAACTACCCACCCCCAATACAGAAGCCCCTCCAAAAAGTGTGCATGACATGTTGATTCTCATGCTTATCTCATGTAGTCCTCATTGCTTGAGACCATCTTCCTAACTACTAGACATTGGAATAAAAATAAATAACCTACCTTCAGACTAGGTTGGCTTAGAAACAACAGCAGCTGCAGACATGGGCCAAGTCCTGCCTTTGTTATTTAAAAGTCAAGCTTTTTTTTTTTTTTTTTTTTTTTTTTAAATTTTCCACTTGGGATGAGATGTCTGGTGCTTGGCTTTGACCCAAGAGTGGTGAATCTTTTGGAAAGGTGTGAACTGAATTCAACCAGATGGCCCAGTTTATACAAAAAGGAAAGAAGAGAAGAGGCATTTTGCACTTAAATAAAAAGTGCACATTTTTCTGTCACCTCAACAACCCAAAAAGAGTTGAACTTCAGAACAGTGAAGTCACCTAATTGTAGTCCTTGACACAGAAAGCCATCCTTGCTAAATATGAAGGTGTTGGGTTTAGCAGTACTGAAGTATCTACTCAGACTTAGGCCCAATTTTGAAAATATTGGTCTGAGCTCCCAATGTAACTTTGAGGTCTCTCCAAATATTGCCACCCTTCAAACACTAGACAAACAAATATTTACTGTAACCCCACTAAGAGGTCTCCTAGCCTTTACATTACAGAGATGTGGTAATTAGGTCTCAAGCAAAGCTCATCAACAGGGTATCTGAATAAACTAAGCTAAATAGTGACCTTAACAAATATGCTTTTCACCTTGGCATCTTGGCTTCTGCCATCCACAAAAGATCCATGTTACAGGCAAGGACGGGTATATGGGGATATGGCACTGCTGCCGGCTCTGCCCCAGGGTTCCCATTGCTCAGGAGGACATCAATAATCAGCTGAAGGCTTGTCTCCCACCGGACCGGCTCCCCAAACAGAATCACCCCTGAAACATTTAAGAGATACGGTACATGGAAGTTCAGAATGGTCACCCATTCAACAAATAAAATAAAAGGAACTCTGTCCACTACAATATACTACTTCTGGAAGGGGACAAACAAACAGTGTGTACTACAGCATCTGAATCAGTCATTCCGTCAGGTGTCCTGTCACTAAACGGCTATCCAGCTGGCTTGGCTGAACACCAAGCAGGATAACATCATAAACCTGGACAAAGCATAGCACTTACCTTCTATGGTAGGGAAGTCAGTGGTTGGAGGAGGCTGCCGGAAAAAAAGAGCAAGGCTGGGTTAATAATACAGAACTAAACACATCTGGTACTGACATAATGTGTTAGTATCATAGAATATCAGGACTGGAAGGGACCACAGAAGGTATCTAGTCCAACCCCCTGCTCAGAGCAGGACCAATCCCCAGACAGATTTTTGCCCCAGATCCCTAAATGGGCCCCTCAAGGATTGAACTCACAACCCTGGGGTTAGCAGGCCAATGTTCAAACCACTGAGTTATTGAGAGCCAAGAATTTCAGGAGTGACTAGTCATTTTGGAAGCCCCCCTTTAGAAGTCTTCACGGGGGTCTGATTTTTCGGACAGGTGCTCAATACTTGCTGAAAATCAGGCCCCTTTTAGAAGTCTTAAATTGGCCACCCCCTTAAAAATCACTAATCATTCTTGAAAAATCTTGGCTGTAAACACTACAGAACAGTGAAGAAATACTGGGGGGAAGGGTGTGTATCAAAGCTACTGCAGCTCTAGCCTCTTCCAGCAGAGGCTATTGCAGAGAGCTATGTAAGAGAGCAGACCTTCAGGGAGCTCAGTAACAATCCCAACCTCCCCACAGCAGGAGTCAGTCTAATGAATGGTGTAAGATGGCTAGTTATAGATGATCTCACAGTTATTCTATCAACAGCCATAACATACAAATGCTATAATCCCAGGTCACCAAGTCTCACAGACAAGTTGATATTTACCAGCTCCTTTGGTCTACGGCTTTGATCAACCATGTCCAGCAGGGGAAATGCCTTCCTCACATCCTGTATGGTAACCACATTCCGGAACCCCACACTATTTCAGACAGTCAAGGAAGGAAATAGAGCCTGCTCTTTATAGACTATGGGCTGATTTACAAGACACCTAAGGGATTTAGGAGCACAAGTCTCAGTGACTTTCAGTAGGACTTCTGCTCCTAAGTCATGTACGTGATTTCAAACAGCTCACCCCAAGTTGTAAATCCCATTACCCTATAAAAGCTGGGTCATTTCCTTCCCCTACAGAGCCTGCTTGAAGTCCAATATTGACTCAGGGCATTACTTGAAGACCATCCAGAGCACCAGAGATGACAATTCAGATCAAATCCATTCACAGCAATTTCAGAAGTCTCAAGTCTCCAGAGCACAGCAGGACAGTGACTCTCAGAAACATTAGAGAAGGAGGGCTGCCGATTCAGACCTGGTAAGTGGGTGCAAATTCACTAACTTCAGTGGAATTGCACGTGCCTAGATCAACCCAGTGTGGCCTATTAGGTTTAAAGGTTAAAAAGAAAAAAAAGTCTGTGGTTAAACTTGTGCAAGAGAAAACATGTCAGTGATGGAGACTCCAATTTTTAAATCAAGATTGGATCTTTTGCTTAAAAAAATATGCTCTAAGAATTATTTTGGGGAAGTTCTATGACCTGTGTTATATAGGTCAGGCTAGATGATCACAGTGGTCCATTCTGACCTTGGGATCTATGAAAGAAGCTTTCCCACCAATAGTCTCTGGTAATGAGACAGGCGCAGCAGAGATGGAATAGATTCATAGATTTTAAGACCAGGGACCATTGTGATCATCTAGTGTGACCCTGCATAACAGAGGGAAATTCTCTAACTTGTTAAACACTGGTAGCTACAGGTCAGAATAGAACAGATATATTATGGCAAAGCTTTTGTGGGTGGGTTCTAGATTTGGAGCAGCACAGGGAATTAAAGATCAGACATATCAGCAGAGTTGGGGGAGCCTGGGACCCAATCAGCAGAGGAAAAAAGTACACTGACAAAATTGTGTAAGGAAAGATTGCACAGCATCTGCCTATAATATGCTTGACTGCTGCCTGGCATGGACTGTGTTATAAAAGATTACAGAAGCCAGGTGTCTTGCACCAATCACAGTAAAATGGAGGCAGGAAGCATGGACCATAACTAACCCAAAAATCAGTGCAAGAAGCAAAACAGGCCACAAGGGTGCATCCAGAAGAGAAACTCCAACTTAGTCCAAAGTTTCAAGTCTTCCAAAGGGTACCCTCCCAACAAGATGCTCAGAATAAATCAAAAGACCTTTTTCTGCTCCCCCACCTCCCGCAGGCTGACCACACAAGTGTCCCAGTATGTATCCAGATATCACTGCTCCCCAGGCATGGCCAACACAGCACAGTTGTGAAGCTCTGGTGGGACAAGCAGGGTCCACAGCCTCAGAACTGCAAAGGATACTTCCTGGCATTTTCCTCCACTGGCCCCTGCCCAGACACCAGCATACACTTCTCATGGAACTGATGGAAGAGATGCAGGGGGCTGTGGGAAAGGATCACTTGTTCTGGAGACACCTGCAGCAGGAAAAAGAGACCAGCGTCAGCAGGACGGAAACTCTCCATTCCCTACATAGCACTCAGCTGTTATCCCCTTTCCTCTCATTTCATTTGTAAGGGGGGGGCAGGGGAGAAGGGAACCACACAGCCTATCCTGAGGTGGACTACCAGAGCAACCCGCAGCTGCAGGCTGAGTTCCAGCTGGTTAAGCCAACACAGAGAAGAACTCTGCATCCACAACCACCACCCAAACCAACCTGCATACAGATAATACTCTACTCCACTGTATTCTATTCATCATGGCACTAGGAGCAGAATCTGAAATGGAGCTAGACCTCTGAGAACAAGGCCACCACACGTTCCATGCTACTGAATATCTTGGGCTAGAACCAATCCAGCACCATCTTTTGATAGCTTTCTTACCAGCCCCAGATGTCTAATGAACTAGGGACCATCATCATTTAGATAACAAGACTGGAGTGCTTAGCAGTGTAGGGACTGAACACATAGGGCCTGTCCAGAGGCATTTAGTCTAAATATTCAGCCACTATCCTTCTGAGCCTGGTGAATTAAAACACAGCTTTGAGAACTAGTCTGGACTGAACAGCTTTAAATCTTTGGACTCAATGGGTTGATCTGACAGCTCTAGAATGCTAAGTTGGAGAGTATGCCTGGCTACCTTGCTCCACTGGGTCTTACTTGCTGCTCTGATACAAGAAACACGTGGATGAATTAGCTCTATGGTAAGGTCAGAACTGGCAGCAGGGCAGTGCTGGTGTCAGCTGTGCAGCTACCTAACCATTTGGACTTGTTTTGTAGCAGCAGAATAGCTCCTTCCTCCAGCTCAGACATGACATTTTCAGTTACAGACACTGGGATAGGTGACTGGCCAGCTCAGGGAAGTGGAGTTGGGATACAAAGCCTTTTGACAACTACTGAGCATGTTGTTCTTGTGCAATATAGAGCTGGTCACTTGAAACTAGTCTGAGATCACATTTCATACACTCTGCCAAACAGCCATCAGTGGGGAACATCTTCCCAGGACCTCTAACTGGCTCTCTTGCTATTTACATGCTTAGTTTCTAATTTTGACTAAACTTGGGTTCTTCTTTTAGCTTTGGTTTTGCAATCCTATAGTGCTGAAGAAAGTTAAAAAAAGTGAATGACTGCTGACAATGGATTCCCACCGAGCTCCTACTAGGGGGACACTGATGAAGAGAGACATGGGATTTCTGCTGTTGAAGTGAAGAGTGTCCCACACGTGTACTCAGCATTTTTACCTGTGTAGCTTCAATTTAAAACCCAAGGCCTCCAACCAATGCCCCAGAACAGAGGAGGCTGATTCTCTTGTTACCTTCAATCCCAAAGCATCAGAGAGTTCCTGGGCTTTGACATGCTGTAAGCAATTTCCAGCATTTGTCACAAAGACTACCGGCACCCGGAGTTGTCCATTAGAGTCTACCAGTTTCCGGAAGGCCTCCTGGGCAGCAGGAATCACATGGCGTCCCCGAACAAGCACTCCATCAATGTCAAACAGGAACCCAAAGGTCGGAGGAGTCTGCAACATAAGCAGATTTATAGCAATTACTGCAGCACTGGGAAAAAACAGAAAGAGGAAGAACAAAAGGTTCTTTTAAAAAGTGACCAGCTGCTCCTAAAAAAAAAAAAATGAAGGCTAAGAAGGAGGAGTATTATTCCCAACCTATCCCAGGCAATAAACACTCATCCAATCTCACCACACGCCCTCTCCCCCCTTTAGTAAGAAAATGCCAACATGTGTAATTAAAGGGAGGCAACGTAGTCCAGTTTCTGAAAGTCTGGCATCTTAGCTTCATTCCTGACTCTAACACTGATCTCCTGTGTGAGGCTGCCCATCATCTGACCTCTGTGCCTCAACTTCCGTATTTGTCAAATAGATCTAATGACACTTATCTTTGTGAGCACTTTGAGATCTGTGGATGAATAGCCACATGAGAAGGCATGTGCTATTAAGAGAAATGAGTCTGAACCCGACCACCACCAGGTCCATATCTCCCAGTTAGGGGCTAAGTGAATAGATCCAATCTCTGTGGTTCCAAACCATCTCTGGCTTTTGCTTATTATGGTAGAGTGATGCAAACTGATTTGGACTGCACCATGCTCTGCTCTTACAGAAATCAAGGAAAAAATGCCCCTGGGAAGGAGATGAGATGGTCCAGAAGCATGATTACATTATACCTGCCAGTTGCAGATCAAAAGCTCCTTCAGCAAACAAGCTGCCATATTTACCCAATATCCAGGTGACTACCCAGGATTCTGGCTGCTCCTCTCCCAGAGCATCTTGCCCAGAGCCAGCCTTAGGAACATGCAAAGTAGGTGGCTATTCGGGGCTTCCTTCAGTCCAGCATAAGTTCTGTCACTGGGGCATTGATTTGGTCAGAACAGTGAGAAAATAAAAGCAGAGTGAGCTACAGTTACCTTCAGCCCAGTTCTATGGACAATTCACAGCTGTTAATATGTCAGAATGCATGACACATGACAGTGGCACCAGTTAACGTTGCACTAGGGGCTGTATAGAAGCAGCCGTCAGATTGCATTAGAACAGCCCAACCACAGCAGAGCACTAAGAGGCATTTTAAAGCATGCCCTTCATTAACATCTGTGTGTTCCTTAAGTGGCAGGCAGTGAGTGAACACTTTCCAGCATCCCTGTTAGAATTCTGCTCTACAAGACAGGATCAGGACAGGAGCCACTGCTCCCCATGACTTGTGACCAGCCTCCGTCTCCTCCTGGCACAAGCTGTGAGCTTGCACACCAGGCTCAAAGGGACAGATAAGAAGACAGAAAATATCATATTGCCTCTGTATAAATCCATGGTACACTCACAGCTTGAATACCACATGAGGATGTGGTCACTCCATCTCAAAGATGTATTGGAATTGGAAAAGGTTCAGAAAAGAGCAGCAAAAGTGATAAGGGGTATGGAATGGCTTCCGTATGAGGAGAGATTAATAAGACTGGGACCCTTCAGCTTGGAAAAGAAGTGATTAAGGGGGGATTGGACAGAGGTCCATAAAATCATGACTGGTGTGGAGAAAGTGTTATTTATTCCTCATAACACAAGAGATAGGGGTCACCACATGAAATTAATAGGCAGCAGATTTAAAACAAACAAAAGGAAGCATTTCTTCACAGAACACACAGTCAACCTGTGGAACTCTTTGCCAGAAGATGTTGTGAAGACCAAGACTATAACAGGGTTCAAAAAAGAAGTTCATGGAGAATAGGTACATCAATGGCTCTTAGCCAGGATGGACAGGGATGGTGTCCTTAGCCTCTGTTTGCCAGAAGCTGGGAATGGGCGACGGGATGGATCACTTGATTACCTGTTCTATTCATTCCCTCTGGGGCACCTGGCATTGGCCACTGCTGGAAGTCAGGAAACTGGGCTAGATGGACCTTTGGTCTGACCCAGTATGGCTGTTCTTATGCTTTTGTGGACACAGTCATCTAGTGTATTTTTAGTCAACAACTAAAAGGAGCCTCTGTGATGATTTTAAAAATAAAAATAAATCAATGAACTATTTCTGCTTGTTCCAGGACTAGGAGAGAAAAATCTCATGTTCTACTGCTACCCATTGCCTTAACTGGAGATTCTGGTGGCCTCATAGGAAACATTGTATAGTCCGCATGGAGCAAGTCACACTTTCAAAGCACTTTAGAGACTTGCACCAGCTGGAGAGGTTTTGGAGGCCCCTGTGACACAGCTGGAAAAGCAGAGGCAGAGACATGGGGAGTGTGTGGCACGGTCAGGAACTCAGCCCAGGAGTCCCACTCAAACCACTACGACTCCCCCCACCCCCACCAGGTTTCACCCCCCTTGGCCTCACCCACCAGCCGAGCCCCACCAAACAACGAAGCCAGCCGAGGTCTCGCCCTCACACCAGCCAGAGCCAGCATGATACGTAGCCCCCTGCTCTAGGATGACCAGATGTCCCAATTTTATAGAGACAGTCCCGATTTTGGAGTCTTTTTCTTATATAGGCTCCTATTACCTTCCCACCCCCCTCCCGATTTTTCGTACGTGCTGTCTGGTCACCCTACCCCGGCTCCGTTAGCTCCCCCCGCGCCCTGCAGTCTGCAACCCCCAGTGCCCGCCCAGCCCAGCGGGGCTCTTACCTCACTCACCCCGGGGGCGCTCACGGCCAGGCCCCTCTGGCTGATCGGAGGCAGCGCCCGAGGCCCCCCGCGCCGCCATCGCCTCAAAGCAGCTTTGCTCGCGCTGCGCAGGCAACCCAGGCCCATCCCCCGCCGCAGCCGCGAGCAGCCCCCACTCGCCCCCACGCCGCGAATCAGAGGACAGGAAGTGGGGGCCCATAAAGAAGGCAGACGCTCTCATTGGGGGAAACTACAACTCCCAGCATGCCTCACAGAACGCAGCGCCCATTCCATGGCCCCGGGCGCAAGGCATCATGGTAAGTGGTGATTGTGTTTCCGCCTCCGCCAAGCGGCGGCCGGCAGGGACGCTCCAGGACTCCATCTTCCAGAATGCAAAGCTCCAGCTCAGCGCTGGCAGGAAAGGGGGTTTTCCGTCCCGGGAAATGACGGGAACTGTAGTTTTTGTACATTAGCTTCTCCTCAAGCCGGCCCTGGCGCCCGCTGCACAGGTCATTATCCGGGCGGCGTGCCCGCTGCTGTCCCCAGCTGGCTCGCGCGCCTGCGAGCCCTGGAGAGGCTAAGGGTGCCAAGCCCCACCGCTTGGGTGGCACAAAGCCTCTTACGTCACGGTGCTGTGGGATGACGTTTCTCCGGCCCAAACCCTCATGGCGTCACAGGGCAGCGCGCACGGCCTGGCGGGGGCTGTTCTCCCCGCGCTTGAGCTCGGTGGTCGGGCGCCCGGAGCAGCCTTGTGGCCATTGTTGGCCGAGATAGAAACGCAGCCAGTGGGGGTGCGCACAGCCGCAGGCGGTGGGGAGAACGGGAGAGCCTAGGATGAGGAGCGGGGGAGGCAGCGGGAACTGGGGGCTCACACAGCGCCTGGTAGATGGCAGAGCGGGAACAGAGGTGGGAGGCCCACAGAACCTCCACGGGGAGTCACTGGAATTGGGAGGGGTGGGAAGGTGGCACACAGGGAGCTTGTGGGGAAGATTGCAAGTAACCACAGGTATGCGCGACGAGCTCAGCCTACAGAGGCAACAAAGTGTGCCACCCTCAACTAGCAAATACTTTCATTCTTATCACCATGCCCATGGCAAAGAGCAGCAAGTAGATTGTGTCCAGGCTGGTGATTTTTCATGATAAATTTTGAAAATCTAGTATAAAGGTTGCTTTGCAGATCCTGGTACATCCAGGGTAAAAAGCAGGATGAAAACACCGCTTATTTTCAGACCGTTGTACATCACATTCTAAGAACAGACCAGTTGTGAGTTCTGATACCCCACACCAGATGTCTCCCACCACCTGCAGAGATCACCCTGCATTTCATTCGTGCCAGGAATTCAAAGACAATGTTATTCTAACTGGCCAGCAGGTGTCACTTTGTACCACAAGAATACAATCACTGATGCATTAATAAGGTAATAGACGTTGGCGGTCACAGTTAGAGAAATTAGCATACTGTTGGCACTCAGTAAACAAACACTAAAACAGAAAATGCCCACCGATTAACTAAGTCCATCCCCATTGCAAGTCCTCAGAACGTATTGAATGTTAAACTGATATAAATGATCTTAGCAAAAGGCCACCTCTCTGGAAGCGGTAGCAGAAAGATGTCCAAAGTGCCTACATTTAATATGGGGATATATTTTAATAGTTTATAACAAAAACTGAAATTTTCTTGCTGTCAGTTTTTCAGGTCAGTTATGAGGACAGCCTCAGAATTTAATTTCCTATTGGAGACAGATATGGTCCCCATTAAAATTACAGGTTCAGTAACCCCAGATTGAAAGGGCCATTTCCTCCCAAAATATATTAATATTTTGTTAAAGAAACGTTGATTGGGTATGTATATTCTTGAGTATATTCTGCCCAGGAATCATATCAGTGAAAGTGAAAGTGGCTGGCATTAGGTAACACTTTCTTGAAGCTTCTAAATGCTGAAGTGAACTAGGGCCTTATGTTCAGCACAGAAGGGTGGGTGCTGGAACCATGTTCTAGGGGCAGATGTCTTTATGCTCATTACTCCATATGACTAATGCAGAGATCAGCCTTTTGTGCAATGGAGGTTGGTTCTGTGATGGGGGGTGGGAGAGGAGAAGCATTGCTCACTACAGAGTTATTGCATTTGGACAGGCTCCCACAAATGACGTTTGCCCTCCAGCCAGTTACAGCAAATGTTCCTGTAAAGGTGGGAAAAGGAGACTGTACCTATTTTTATAAATAAGACTATCCAACAAGCTGATGTTTGAATGCCATTCACGATCTACTACAACATGGCTGCCAAATATCTGCCCCCTCAACACACACCATCCATTGGCTGCTGAATCCAGATAATTCCAGCATCAGCCATACCTTGATTCTCTCATCTCTGCACTAAATCCCTTCTGGATCAATTCCCATTCACAGGATAGCGAAACTCCCATTAAGTCCAATGAGAGGGTTCTTTTTTCCTGTAGGGTGACATTGGGCCTTAATCCTCCTTCCCCACACAATGCAGCTGCCAAATTCCAGCTCCCACTCCACAGCACCCCATCATCGCTACCTTCAGAGTCTTCACCTCCACCACCCCACTGAAACACCAGACCTTTCTCTTCCTGGCTCCACCCATCACCACCAGGGCACTGATCCCATTTTCCCTTCTTCACTCTCAGCACTAGTGTTTAAACCCAGATTTCTCTTTCCAGGCCTGGCTTTAACAACAGACAAAGCAATCAGTTGCTTGGACCCCTAATTTTTGGGCTATGTATGGTCTGCAACCCAAGTGATTGTCCTATAGCCGAAGGAGTAGGCACAATAATACCCACCTGTAGATCCTTTCACCTGTGACCACCCTGCCCTCTTGGCCTTCTAGCATCAGCCTCAGAAGAGCCAGCATTTAAGCCTGATTTCCTCCTCCCACACACTGGCTCTAATGACTTGAATCCCTACCAGTGGTAGGACAGCCAGTTGCCTTCTGCCTCTCCTCCTCTGCACGGCCCTACATAGCTGCTCAGTCTGCACCATGCTCATCTAGTGATGGGCAAGTCAAAGGGAAAGAAAAATATACTAAAATACATTTCATATACTGTAATGACTAATGGGGAGGGCACTACCAGAAACTAATGACCAGCCAGAAATGGTGAGGGTTCACACCCATCCTCTCTATTAACAGACAGAAGATGCTTGACCCTCTTGTCAGTATTGAACCTATAACCCCTGAAAACACAAAGTTCAGAAGAAGAAGAAGAAAAAAAGAGAGAAATAAATTAATTACCTGATTAGACATTACAGGGCTTGTTTGCTGTTTGTTCACATGGCTGTGAGGTTCTGTTCAAAGAACTGGTTTTTTCCTAGCAATGAGAGACTGATACAGTGACCAAGGCCAGAAGGGTTTGTTCATGTATTGAGGCAGGCTGAGTAGTGGTTGCTGATTGGGCCACATCTCAATAATATTATGAGTTCAGGTGTGATGGTTAGAGGTGGGGCTGTGCTCTAAAGGTCAGCCACAAAAACTTGGAGCTGGAATTTATTCAGTCCCATTGTTGAGATTGTAGTTGACAGGAAGTTTAGATCTAAGGGCTTAACTCTTATTTTTTTCAACCATTTAAAAAGCAGCTATTTTATTTTCCTTCTTTAATGTTTTTATTTGCATGATTTGTGACATCAGTGGTAGGGTAACCATGTGTACCTTGTTTTAAGGAACCATCCCTTATTTAATTGATTTGTCCTTAGAGTGATTACCTGTCCCTATTTTAAGATGTATTGAAACATTAAAACTGATGAACTTCAATTGAATGTTTAAAATGGTACTTAATTGCATTGTAAACTTGAGGACAGTGGAAATGCACACTTGAGAGAAAATACATGATATGCTAAGGGACATGGTGTTTCACTAAAATGTTCCTTAAAATAAAGTATTTTTCCTTTGTGGTTTTCCCTTATTTCCATCCAGCATGCCCAGAATACAAGATGTGGGCCCTCGTCGTCCCTGACCCCACCACTGCCAGTGTGATCTCACACACAGAATGCATGTGAGATCCTACTGGCAGAGGTGGAGCAGGGTACTCTGCAAAATGGCCTCCTCTGTGCATGCTACAGGACAAAACCACGTCTGGTTTTACATCAGCACTGGACAGAGAACAAACCAGACAAAAACAGGACTATCTAGCTTGTTAAAACCAGACGAATGGCCTCCCTAACAACCACAAATGTGTCAGGCATTTCCTGGCTATTAGTGATCAGGGCATAAACATTTAATTTATTAAGGTACTTCCTAGCCAAGGCACTCAGGCCACTGTGCAACACCATACAAATATGATCACAATACAATACATTTATAATGAAGAGCTACCCACTTACCATTCAAACAAATAAAACCAAAGGGGAAATATTACAAAATATTGAGAGAGTGATGGGGAAAGGTAATAAGTGTGAGGCCGGCTGTAGTCATAATAAAACCCATTTGAGGCAAGTGGCAGATTAAGGCCCCATGGGTTTTCTGTTCTACAATATCTGAACACTTCCTGAGGATCCGTCTCAGCCCCTCAGTTCTTCCAGCTGTTCATTCACTGACAGGAAATGGTGTCCCCATTGATCATTATTGCTTAGGGCAGAGGTCCTCAAACTTGCTGAGCTGGTCACATGGTGCCTGCTCTTTTCTTTGATTCTAGCTAATAAACTGTTAAAAGAAGCTAAAAATACTGCTAATAATAATAAAAATACTGATGAAACATTTACTCCTTTGTAAAGAGCTGTGAGATCTACTGACAAGCAGCTCTGTATATTATTATTGTTAAATATTATTGTTATTCAATAATTCCTTTTACTTTCCCACATAGGCAATTGCTGTAGCTGCCACAGGAATCTTACGTGAACACACATGGGAGGTGAGGTGGTCCTGGCAATTGTAAATGGGACAGGAGGCGTCCATGAGACAAACTCTGTACTGGGATTTGGCACACACGTTGAACAAAATTGAGAATCCCTGATTTAGGGGCATGATTTTGAAAAGCCCCATGCACTTTCAACTCCTATTGTACCTCTCAGGATTTGGGCCTGGTCTACACTACGCGTTTAAATCGATTTAAAGAGCGTTAAATCGATTTAACGCTGTACCCGTCCACACTACAACGCCCTTTATGTCGATATAAAGGGCTCTTTAAAACGATTTCTGTACTCCACCCCGACGAGAGTAGCACTAAATTCGATATTAACATATCGGATTACGGTTAGTGTGGACGGAAATCGACGTTATTGGCCTCCGGGCGGTATCCCACAGTGAACCACTGACCGCTCTGGACAGCAATCTGAACTCGGATGCACCGGGCAGGTAAACAGGAAAAGCCCCGCGAACTTTTGAATTACATTTCCTGTTTGCCCAGCGTGGAGCTCTGATCAGCACGGTCTGATTGTCATACGGGGTGACGCGATGCAGTCTCAAATCAAAAAGAGCTCCAGCATGGACCGACTAGGGAGATACTGGGATGCTGATCGCTTTATTGGGAGACAAATCTGTTGTATCAGAGCTCCGTTACAGAACACGAAATGCCCAAAGCGTTCGAAAAATCTCCAGGCTACACAGTGCTGCGTGACAAGCGTAACAGGAACCAGAGACTCAAATGACGCTCATGGAGGGAGGACGGGGTATATGCGGACTCCAGCTATCCCACATATCAACAGCAGTCTCTGAAAATGTATTTGCATTCTTGGCTGAGCTCCCAATGTCTGTAGTTCAAAACACAGTTGTCTGCATGGTCAGGACATAGCTCCCTCCAGTTTTCCACCACATGTGAAAGAAGGGAAAGAAATCATTTCTTGACTTCTTCAGTCACCTATGTGTACTGAAATGCTGCTGTAACGCGATGCTACAGCAGTGAAAGAGCACTATCCGCTCCTCTCCCCTCCCGGGTGGTAGGACGCGTCCAATACGGACTAGGTCACCGTCTCATGAACCCCATGGCCTGATAATTGCTCAATATTCATTGAGGGAATGATTCTGGTTACTCCCAGTAGATTAGGAATACAGTGAGGCATCTTATCATAGGCAACTAGGGGCTTCAGCCCCCTCCCTTTCCCTGTTGTAAAGAAAAGATTTCTGTACTGCCATGACTGATCTAGCCGGGAGGTGCCTCCCCCTCATTTATCTCACTAACAGTTCTCTGTTCCTTAATTCCTGCATTCTTTTATAACTTCATGACACAAATGGGGGGGTGGACATTGTCACGTAGAGCCCAGGAGGTTGGGGGGGGGAAGCACATGGGTGGGAGTTGTCTGCAGGGGGCACCGCCCTGTGATATCTGACACGGATGCAGACTGGTGCTCCTGATACACTGGTCCTCTAATAACATTGCCCTTATTCTAGGCAGGATTGACTCTATTTTTAAGAAGACCCATAAGGACGGGTTGACTTGTCCAAGTGAGTTCAATCCCAATTTTGCTTTTGTGTTTGCGCCCCCGGCCGATTTTCAGCCAGTGGGCACTCATGCTTAGCAGCGGACAGTACAGAGGGGAGAGATAACCGTTCATCTCATTGCCAGTTTTCTCCGGCAGTAGGACGGTACGAACGGGGGGGACCAAGTACAGGTTATTAAAACCCCCATTTTTCTCTTTTTTTGGCTTTATTCTTGCAAAAGCAAGTTGAATGCTGCTGTGTAGCGCTGGATAGTATCGCCTCTCTCTCCGCAGCCATCCAGTTACACCTATGGTGCCGTGGAAAAAAAAAAAAAAAGGCTGACGGGCTCCATGGTTTGCGCGCTATGTGCGAGTCTTGCGGGCAATCCAGGAAAAACGTAGCTTGAGAAGGATTGTCAGCTAGATGTTTTCCCGGAAGAAGGAATGACTGATGACATTTACCCAGAACCACCCGCGACAATAATGCGATTCACCCAGAATTCCAAGGGGCGGGGGCGACGCGGAAACTATGGGATAGCTACGGAAGAGCTACCCACAATGCAACGCTTCAGAAATCGACGTTAGCCTCGGGACCATGGACGCACAACGCCGAGAATTACTGTGCCTAGTGTGGCCGCATGAAATCGAATTTATAATATCAGTTTTATAAAACCGATTTTAGCTAATTCAATATTATCCCGTAGTGTAGACGTGGCCTAAGTCTGAAGTCAAAAGATTTTTTTTAAAGAGCAAGAGACAGAAAGAAACCCACGGAAACAGATTTTAAAACTTATTAAGTTTATTAAATGTTGAAAGAAATAAAGTAGGAGTTATTACTTACTACGTCTGTAGAGCCCTGAGTATAATATGGAGGGTGGTGTCAGGATTCTTTAGGCACCATTACGAATAATAAACAATGGGTCACTCTAAACCAAACCCCACATCCAAACTACTTCTCAACTCTGAGGACATTTGAATTCTAACCTGAATATGTCTGACTCTTTGATTATAAGGAGTCAACCTAAATCCCTGGATGTTAACACACCTGGAGTTGGGGAGGTTTGGCTCTGGAGCCAGACTTTGTGGCCCATCTCTAATATAAGGCAAACTAAAGGAGAGGACTGTTCCCCAGCAGGGAGGCAGTGCAGGCCATTCCCCCTTCCATCTGTCACTCAAGAGAACTGGCTGTAGGACCTTCTCCAGGTGAAATTCATCCACTGCTATAAAGGTCTCTGGGAGACCTGATCCTGACATAAAGTACAGATCTTGTTCAAAGAGAGATACAAGGAGAAACATAGTGGAAATTCACATACAGAGAAGTCAGGGGCCTCCATTCAATTCACTTACTACATTAAAAACAAAGTCTGACTGAGATAGTGATGGGGAAGTGTCTACAAGCAGACCTAACCCAAACTGGGATACCTCAGGTGGCAGGGCAATCGCTGGACTGGTCACTGGTCCGAAGATGAGCCATTTAAGGCAACACTTCATTTATTTGCATTAAGCATCTGGAGAATTTCAAATCCCATCAGATCTGCACAGTATAAACCTTCCTATAATTATGAAGAGTACCATCCACTGAAAGGCTCCAGGCACTGAGAGCCTTGCACCACACTGACTGTCAAGAAGTAAGAGTCCTTGAACACTTACATCATGATTCATGACAGACATTTAACTGGATCCTTCATAGGAAGGTGGGGGTACACTGGTTGCCAGAGCTGGCAATGGTAGAGCAGACATTGCAGAGAATGCTTGCCGGTGATGGCTAGAGCAATGTTGCTGGCCAAAAGGCCATCAAAGATTCAAGCCCGCAGGAGAAGATAAGTATGGCATGTGTGTGCCACTACTGCTATTACTAAAGGCTTTTTGCCAAGGTAGAAATGGAGGGGATGCTGGTGAACCTGTTAAATAGCTCATTTCTTTTTTCACAGTTGTACAGAAATATTATCATTTTCACCCCTTCAAAGCTAATTCCCCACTCTGGCACTTTGAGTGCAGAAGGTGGGGGTCTGCAAGGATTCTAAAAATTAATACTGGCCATTCCAGGCTTGTATTAAACTCCCAAGGTTACAGCTTTTCTCTGACCTTGGATGAGTAAATGCTGCCACCACCCAAGTGCAGAACCCCTTTGAGAACCCAGGAAGGCGCACTTGGGAATTCCTTCCTGTGGTGTGCTATCAAGCTCTTCCTCTTCCCCTCCCCCTTGGGGAAGAGCTGAGGAAAAAAAAGGGAAAACAAATGTTGGCACCAGCTAATTAAACAACATATGCACAAATCTCTTAGGACACAAAAAATCCAATTCTGTTCTTTAAAAAAGGTGAACTTTATTAATAAAAAAAAAGAAAATACACGTGGGAACTCAGAAAAGAGCAACTATAAGGATTAAGCACCAAGAACAGCGTTCTTGAAGTCCAGTTAAAGGTTACAAGCAACACAAAAGCGCCTGGGGTTAGCACAGAGGAATCCCCAAGCCATAATGAAATAAAAGGGATAAACCTAATCGCGTCTTCCTAGACATTTCCTGATCTACTTACATATCTGGGGTTTTAAATGAGTAGTTTCTAGGTATGATACTGATGATTTTTCATACCTGGCCCAAGCTTCTTACAGCATAACTGCTACCCTATCCACCGCTCCCTGAGAGAACAGACAGACAAAAGTGGAGTCTTTTTTTTTTTTCAATTTAAAAAAGTTCTAGCCTTCCCATTGGCTCTTTTGGCCAAGTGCCCACTCACTTCCTTTTACCTATGCCTAGCAGTGAGACTTTTTAACACTTTACAGGTAGAGCAATTGGAGAACAGCTACTAAGAGGGATTTTATAGCTACTAGCTGGCTGGGTGTCCATAAAAGGGAGCTACCACACCCTTCATTTATTACACCCCTGTATCAAAGATTCACACCTAAGGGAGTCTCAACTCACTGGTGAATACAGGCTCCTTCTCCACTCACATGTAGCAAACTGAAATCCACTGAGCATGCTCAGAAGGATCTAAATTGAAACCAGTCACTAACACATATACCTTTTTCACTTCAGTTTCCCCAAATATTACAATAAAAGCATGTTTCACAGCCAGTGTTTATGATGTGGTGCCATAACTCACTCATATCAATACGGAATGAAATACTCTATCACTTATGAGAGCCACAATAACCCCATATTAATGAAAATGTGAACATATAACCAATAAAACTTGATTGGAGTTTAAGAGTGGCTATTGGATGTTCAGGAGGAAGGCAGAGATATGCAGGCTGTGGGTTATGATATGGAGGTAGTTGTGGTTGAGAAAGGAACTGATGAGTGAGGTATAGATGGTATGTTAAATGGACTTCATTGCTTACTTCTGCATTTTTTATGGTTTGCATTGGCGGCTGTGTGGTCTAGCAACCTTAAATTAACCATATTTTTTGCATGGGAATATACATACACAAAAATATGCTCCATGGAGTTTGGATTATTTAAAATTGTGAGTACCGTGCATGCACGCAATACAGCTGAACCACTTATTGTGGTAAATATATTTGTGCTCTACTGAAGCATTGTGACCGAGATTAGTGAAAATAAACACTTTGGCCAGACAGCTCAGGATAATTAGTATATGAGGTAATTAACCTGAGGTGGACAGACCTGGAAATGACAGGTCTACCAAGTCTTACGCATTGGAGAAAAAGACTCCGTTAACTGGGAACAATTTTAAGAACATTTTAAAGTCTCCAGAGCAGACCTTGAGCTGGAGTAAATTGGTGTAGCTCCACTAAAGTCAACAGATCTGTGTGAATTTACACCTGCTGAGGATCTGACCCCACAACTCTTATATTGAAGGGTTTTGCTAAATCCATTTAATTGAGACAGCCAACATCTGAATCAGAATTTTTTTAAGCCTTCCCTATTCAAAACTATCAGACCTGAAATCATCCTGGCACAATCACTTCTACTTCTGTAGTTTTTGTCACAGTTATTTCAAAGGACTCTATCTAGTTACAATTTAAATTGTGCTGTTGCTGCTTTGTCTTTCTTCTGCAGAGCTGATAACTGTGAATATCACTGGCACTGTACTGAAGCCATATTGAGGGACTAATTCTTTAATACATCGAAGATCTGATTGCTATGGACTCAGGGGCTCACTGAAGGCACACTGGGACCAGATCCTTCACTGGGATCTGCCAGTACATGTTGAATCCCATTGAAATCACGAGTACTTCATATGGGTACAGGGGCCTGTACTAGTAGATTTCAGTGCTGGATCGGTGCTTTATTTAATATGGATCTGAGATACCTCTTGAAGGCAGGGGTTCTTTTCCAATTGAAAAGTGCATTGAAATCCCTACAAAGGTGGGTCCCAGAGTGAAGTGCATCTCCTTTCAGCAATCAGTGCTTGCATTCTTTGCTGATCACTGCTTAATAAAATATACAAGTTTTGAAAGCATTTGTACAGGTCCATCAGCTTGTTTCTAGCCCTTACGTCTTGAGATGTCAGACATTAGACCTGGTTCCTCAGTCTAGCAGTACTATTTTGGCACCAGGCCCAGGGTCAAACATAACCAGTCACAGATCTCAGACAAGAATCGCTTTCAACCCTTGCCCTCCTGAAAGTCAAGGGGCTCCAACAGTGGGATGTTTGTACTAGCCGTTTCCTGAGGAGATATTTATTTTATAACAATGTGAGGCAAAATCATGAAGCCCTTGCTCAGGGAAAACTCCCATTCACAATAATTAAAAAGTGAGTAAGCACTTCACAATTTTAATGGTATTTTGACTTTAGTTACTTTGATCATTTACAGCACTTTCTGCTTCAGTTTTAAAGGCTCACTGCTCTGCTTCACCTGCACCCAAAGACATTAATGCATAGAGGTGTGGGCAATTGCTATTAACTATAATTGGCCAAAATCACCCAGCTCCAGGCCACAGCTTGAGCGCTGTTTGCTCAAGTGACATAGAAAAAGAATTCTCTCTGCATTAGCAGTAGCCCCAGTTCCCTCCACCGTGCAGACATTAGAGGAGCCTCCTCCCCACTACTGCTCCCTTGGAAAAGCATTGGAGAGGTCGGCTATAAACTGGTCCCATTTCTTCTGCCAGACCTGTTTGGCCTGGGCTTTCTCCTCTGGCGGCAAGGAGCTGTATCTGTGGGATCAAAAAGAGCGAGGATCAGACATGGGATTGGGGTGGTTGGGGAGGGAAAACTATTTCAAGATCCAAATCCAAAATGAAAAGGCAGGAAGCTAGGAAAGATTAACCCTTTGTGTTGCCTCAGATAAAGATTAAAAATGTCTCTGTCACCTATTCCTAGTGGCAGGAAGTACCAGATTTGTCCTCCAAACCCCTGTAGGATGTCTAGGATTGATACAAGCCTGGGCATCAGCTTTGGGAAAACAGACAAAGATTCAGGTGCAGGCCAGAATGCATTGGGCATATTGGCCAAGCCATCAGAGGATGCATAATGGGCTCTGCAAAATATACAACTAAGTAAAATTCAAAAAGACGGTTACTCACCTTTGTAACTGTTGTTCTTCGAGATGTGTTGCTCATATCCATTCCAGTTAGGTGTGCGCACACTGCGTGCACATTCGTCGGAAGATTTTTACCCTAGCAACACTCGGTGGGACAGCTGGGCGCCCCCTGGAGTGGCGCTGCCATGGCGCCAGATATATACCCCTGCCGACCCAACCGCCCCTCAGTTCCTTCTTGCCGGCTACTCCGACAGTGGGGAAGGAGGGCGGGTTTGGAATGGATATGAGCAACACATCTCGAAGAACAACAGTTAGAAAGGTGAGTAACCGTCTTTTCTTCAAGTGATTGCTCATATCCATTCCAGTTAGGTGATTCCCAAGCTTTACCAAGGCGATGGGGTTGGAGTGAGATGTGACAGAATGCAAGATTGCTGAGCCAAAGGCTGCATCATCTCTAGACTGTTGAACCAGAGCATAATGCGAAATAAAGGTGTGGACCGAGGACCAGGTAGCTGCACGACATATTTCCTGAATTGGAACATGGGCCAGGAAGGCAGCCAATGAAGCCTGAGCCCTGGTAGAATGTGCAGTGAGATGGCTTGAGGGAACATGAGCCAAGTCATAGCAAGTGCGGATGCATGCCGTCACCCAAGAGGAGATCCTCTGGGAGGAGACAGGTAGGCCCTTCATTAGGTCTGCCACTGCAACGAAGAGTTGGGGCATTTTACGAAAGGGCTTCGTCCGTTCGATATAAAATACGAGCACCCTACAGACATCTAGGGAGTGCAACTGTTGTTCCCGTTGTGATGAGTGCGGCTTCGGGAAGAAGACCGGAAGGAAGATGTCCTGATTGGTATGGAAGGCCGATACCACTTTAGGGAGGAATGCTGGGTGTGGTCGCAACTGCACCTTTTCCTTGTGAAACACAGTATACAGTGGGTCCACCGTGAGCGCCCAAAGCTCAGAGACTCGTCTGGCCGATGTCATGGCTATGAGGAAAACTGTCTTCCAGGACAGGTATAGCAGCGAGCAAGTTGCCAATGGCTCAAATGGTGGAGACATAAGTCTGGTTAAGACTAGGTTGAGGTCCGAGGTAGGGGCAGGGCGGCATACTTGGAGGTATAGGTGCTCCAAGCCCTTGAGGAACCTGGAAACCATAGGGTGTGAAAACACGGAGCGGCCACTCTCTCCTGGGTGTAAGGTAGAAATGGCCGCCAAGTGCACCCTCAATGATGATACCGCTAGGCCCTGCTGTTTGAGAGACCAGAGGTAGTCCAGGATGGTGGGGATCGAGACCTTGGTGGGAGTAACATTTTGCGTTTCACACCAGCAGGAGAAACGCTTCCACTTGGCCAGATACGTAGACCGAGTGGAAGGTTTTCTGCTACTCAGGAGTACTTGTTGCACTGGGGCAGAGCAACGTAACTCTGACTGGGTTACCCACGCAGCAGCCATGCCGTGACGTGAAGGGACTGCAGGTCTGGGTGGTGAAGTCTGCCGTGGTCCTGAGTTATGAGGTCTGAACAAAGAGGCAGGGTGATTGGGTTGGCTATCGACAGATCTAGCAACATGGTGTACCAGTGTTGCCTGGGCCACGCAGGGGCGATCATGATCAGGTGAGCTCTGTCCCTGCGGAGCTTTAGTAGGACCTTGTGAACCAACGGGAATGGCGGAAAGTAGTTGGCTCTTCCACGGAATCAGGAAGGCATCCGAGATCGAACCCAGGGAGAGACCTTGGAAGGAGCAGTACCTCTGGCATTTCCTGTTCTCGCGGGAAGTGAAGAGGTCTATGTGGGGAAATCCCCACTTCCAGAAAACAGAATGTATAATGTCTGGACAAATCAACCACTCGTGAGACAGGAAGGATCTGCTGAGTTGATCTGCCAGAGTGTTCCGAACTTCTGGGAGAAAGGATGCTACCAGGTCTATCAAGTGGGCTATGCAAAAGTCCCATAGCTGGATCGCTTCCCGACAAAGGGGAGAGGATCATGTCCCTCCCTGCTTGTTTATGTAGTACATGGCCGTTGTGTTGTCTGTAAACACTGAGACACAATGGCCCTGTAGATGTTGTTGGAACGCCTGGCATGCCAGGCGGACTGCTCTTAGTTCTCGGACATTTATGTGTAACACCAGCTCCTGAGACGACCAAAGGCCTTGAGTGCGAAGATGTCCGAGGTGAGCACCCCAGCCGAGAGATGACACGTCCGTCGTCAGGGACATGGAGGGCTGTGGCGGATGGCACGGCAGTCCTGCACACACCAGGGAGGGCGTCAGCCACCAGTCGAGGGAGCCTAGGATGCTCGGGGGAATGGTGACTACCATGTCTATGGCGTCCCTGCCTGGGCGGTAAACCAAGGCGAGTCAAGTTTGAAGGGAACGCAGACGTAGTCTGGCGTGCTTGGTCACGAACGTGCAGGCAGCCATGTGACCGAAGAGGCCGAGACAAGTGCGACCCGAAGTTGTTGGGAAGTTTTGAAGGCTTTGTATAATTGATACTATTGCCTGAAATCAGGGTCGTGGTAAACTGGCCCTTGTGAGACTGGCGTCCAGGATGGCCCCAATGAACTCTATTCTTTGTGTGGGCACTAGAGTAGATTTCTCTAGGTTGACCACCAGGCCTAGTCGCATGAAGAAGTCCTTGACGACGCCCACATGACTGGTGACTTGGGCCTCAGAGGTCCCCCGAATGAGCCAATCGTCGAGGTACGGGAAGACATGTATTCGACGACAACGGAGGGAGGCAGCGACTACAGCCATGCACTTCGTGAATACCCAAGGGGCTGTAGGAGGCCAAACGGAAGGACCGTGAACTGAAAATGCTGATGGTTGACCACAAACCGGAGGTACCGTCTGTGCAGAGGGTAAATGGCAATGTGGAAATATGCGTCCTTCATGTCGCGGGCAGCATACCAGTCTCCGGGATCCAAGGATGGGATGATGGTCCCCAGGGATACCATGCGGAACTTCAACTTTTTCATGAACTTATTCAGTCCTCGCAGGTCTAGGATAGGCCTGAGGGCTCCTTTCACCTTGGGGATTAGGAAATACCGGGAATAGAACCTCTTGCCCCTTAAGTCCTTCGGTACCTCCTCTATAGCTCCCATGGCAAGGAGTGTCCTTACCTCTTGCAAGAGGAATTGCTCATGCAGAGGGGTCCCTGAAGAGGGACGAGGAGGGGGGTTGGGAGGGAGGGAGTGAAATAAACTGGAGGTGGTATCCAAATTCTACCATGCGTAGGACCCAACGATCTGAGGTTAATTGGGTCCACGCAGGGAGGAAAGGGGAAAGGCGGCTGTAAAACTGAAAAGGATCCTGGGAGACAACTGGTACACCGCTCTCGGGCGCACCTTCAAAAGTTCGGTTTGGGTCCCGTCATTGGCTTGGAGGGACCGTTATTCTGACCCCCTTGAGGTCCAGTCTGTCGTCTGCGGTTGCTTCGACCTCACCTCCTGCCAAAGTCCTGTCTTGGTCTAGGCAGAGGGTAAGGGCGTTGAGGTTGGGTGTGGAAGGATCTTCGTTGAGTCTGTGGTGTATGAATCCCGAGCGAACGCATAATCATCCGATTATCTTTCAGACTCTGTAGCCTAGGTCTTCTCAGAGAATAGACCCTGGCCATCGAATGGCAAGTCTTGGATAGTGTGCTGAAGTTCAGGTGGCAGGCCTGACACTTGAAGCCATGATATACGCCTCATGGCGATTCCAGAGGCCACAGTTCTGGCTGCCGAATCGGCAGCATCCAGCGAGGCCTGGAGAGAAGTTCTCGCCACCTTCTTTCCTTCCTCCTTCCTATAAATTCTTGGCGGGAGTCGTGCGGGACCAGCTCTGTGAATTTCCCTACCGCCTCCCAGGTGTTGTAATTATACCTGCTAAGTAGGGCTTGCTGGTTCACCACCCTGAATTGGAGGCACCCCGCGGAGTAGATTTTACGGCCCAACAAATCCATGTGCCTAGCCTCCTTAGATTTTGGGGCAGGGGCTTGCTGGCCATGGCACTCCCATTCATTTATGGACTGTACGACCAGTGAGCAGGGAGGAGGGTACATGTATAAGTACTCCTACTCCTTAGAGGGCACCATGTACTTCCGTTCAACTCCTCTGGCCGTGGGCGGAATAGATGCCGGGGATTGCCAGATGGTATCTGCCTTAGCTTGAATCAATCGAATGAACGGTAAGGCCACTCGAGTTGGTGCATCCTCTGACAATATATCTACCACCAGGTCCTCAACCTCTGGAACCTCCTCCACCTGCAGGTTTATATTCAGGGCGACGCGCCTCAGGAGGTCCTGGTGTGCCCTGAGGTCAATTGGAGGCGGGCCCGATGAGGATGTCCCCGCTACTACTTCATCCGGGGAAGAGGAAGACGAAAGGCCCAGGATGAGTGGGTCCTGTATGGTCTCCTGATCATGGGGGACGTCAGGGACTGGTGGGACCTGAGGGTCCTGTGCATGGATGGAAGCTTCCTCCGTACCCGCAGGAGGGAGGCGGCTGACAGTGGCCTCTGGCACCCTGTGTTCCGATGGAACGGAGCATGATGTCACTGCGGGTCCACCTTGGGCTTGGTGATATGCCCAAGGTGTCCAGAAGGACCACTGATGAGGTCCCTGGTCAGGGCCGTAGGTCTTTCAGAAGACTCGGCTGTATGTATCCGAATCACAGTCCTGTGCGTAGGAAGCACTGTCCGCGTGTGATGACACAGATGTATGGCGAGATGGCCATGGAGAAGCTGAAACCACTTGGGAAGGGTCTCTGTGTCTGCTTGATCTGTCTCCACGCGGCACCAGAGAACGGTACCGGGCGCCGTACCAGTACTGAGAATGAGACCGGGACCTGCGACCAGAGCAGTGCCAGGAGGTTGACTGGGACCTCAAAGTTCGACGTCGAGAGCGGCTGCGAGAGGTGCGGTGCCGTGAATGGTGCCAGGAGCTGGATTGGTTTCGAGAGTATCAGGTCGGCGAGCAGGATCTCGAACGGTGCCGCAAGTACAACCGGTACCGAAATGGAGAGCAGTACTGGGACTGCGAGCGGCGTCAGGACCGGGATCGGTGATGGGACCGAGAACACCAGTGGGACCTCGATCGTGACGGGTGCCTTTCGGCGGTGCCAACCGAGGATGGTCTCAGCAGGGCAGGCTTGCCTATTGATTGGATAACCTGCACCGGTGGTGCAGGGGGTTGAGGCAGTGCAGGCTCTGTCAGGACAGTCAGCTCCCTTGCCGTAGAGAATGTCTCTGGCATGGAGGGAACAATAAGCTCAACCACGGCGTGTGCCGGGGAGCTGTCAGGCACCGGACTTGACGGCTCTTGCAAGGCTGGAATCAACGGCGCTAAAGTTGTCGGTGCCTGCAGTTGTCATGCCTGGCGGTCGCGATTAGGCAGGTGCTCCTGACTGCGACGTAGGCACGGGAGCTCGCAGGGTCTTGTGCTCTTGACCCCAGGGAGAGAGAGCGGGGCCAGGCAGCTTCTGGGCCGGCAACGTTCGGTTGCCCAAGGGGCCTTAGGGTCTGGTGCATCTCCGGTCTGAAGATGACTTCCCCGGTCGGACTGTCCGGTGGCTTCAGTGCGAGGGGGCGTAAGAGGCTGCCTCCATAAGAAGCTAGTTTTGAGACGAAAAAATCGCTACCTTTTTCGTCCGCAGGCTTGAAGGCCTTGAGCAGACTCGGCACTCGTCTGCGAGGTAGGGATTCCCAGCACTTAAGGCAGAGAGTCATGAGATCTCCAGTCCGCATCTGGCTTGTGAAGCGAGCCAGTTTGAAACCTGGTTGTGAACCGGGCATGCCGCGCCCTGGCCACCGGGGAGGGGAAGGCTAATCCCCAACCCTCTGTAACCTATATACAATTAACTCGTTAAAGGAAACTAATAACTACTAGAAATTAGAAAATGAACATATACCAATAATGATGAAAGAACACGAGGTTAGCTAGGGAGGTGGCAGATCACTAAGCCGCACTCCACTGTTCCAACGAGCCGACACGGGTGGTAAGAAGGAACTCAGGATGGAGGGCGGCAGGGTATATATGCCGGCGTCATGGCGGCCAGCTAACTCCAGCGGGCGCCCAGCCAACCGACCACCCGGTGTTGCTAGGGTAAAATGTCTTCCGATGAACCGCACGCCACGCAGGCACGCGACACCTACCTGGAATGGATATGAGCAATCACTACGAAGAAAGAACAAATGAAAAATGACTTGAAACAACCACCTCTCCTGCCTCCTGCTGGAGGCCAGGTTCCATAGGTAAATTGGCCTGGATGGAGTAGGGAAGGGGAGGGGGAGAAGAGAGACACTCCAGCGCCTCAAATGCCTGCCCTGGGGTCGTGCGCCGCCGCATGCAGCCGACGCCGAGGCTACCCGCCCCCGGGAGTCAGCGAGCCGCCTGTTACCACAGCGGCAGCCAGAGCCCCCCCCCACCCCGGGGGTCAGGGAGCCGCCTGGGAGTCAGTGCGCCACTGCCGCAGCCGGGCAGCCCAAGGGGTCCCCTGACCCAGGGAAACCCCGGGCTGCTGGCTGCCGTGGAGGCGCTCTAACCCTGGGTCAGGGTGCCGCTGCCGCAGCTGGCAGCCCGGGGTTTCCCTGGGTCAGGGCTCCGCCGGAGGGGGCGGCAGGCAGCTCCCGTGGAGCTGCCGTAGTGGTGCCTGCGGATGGTTGGCTGCTCGGGTGGCTCCGGTGGACCGCCCGCAGGCACCACTGCGGCAGCTCCACCGGAGCCGGGAGCAGCGCGGGGGGCGGCGAAATTGCCATCGGCCTAGGGCGCTCAAAATCCTAGCGCCAGTCCTGTTGGGGAGACCCAAATTGTGGGTTACTGCTGGGAGCAGAACCCGGACATAGAGGGGCACCAGGGTCTGGGAGGGACACGGGGGCCAGCGGCAGGCAAGACACCAGCAGAGGGTGCTCTGGGCTGGAAGAGCTAATTCCCAGGATGACCAGCAGGAGGCACCGTGCTGGTGAGTCTCACTTTGCTACACTGCTCTGTGAGAGACATGGGGAGGACTTTGGGTCAGCAGGATCCCAGCCTGAGTGACAGAGGAGACTCGGGGGCTGAAAACAGAATAAGGTGGCTCTCTGCAGAGCAGGCAGATGTCACTCCTAGTGCGAGAGTGTGTGCTTACTTTAGAGAGTTTAGTGCCAGTTGTTTTAAAGTTCTCAGGTCAGCATGCATCCCGCCGATGCCCATGAACACCTCATAGAAGTCATACGACACACCCTTTGATCCAAAGATAGATGGATCGTCTGGACTAACCACCATGGGGTGTCCCTCTGCCATCAATGCAGCAGCAGGATGGTTCCTCAAATCTGCTACTAACAGCAGGACCTTGGGATGAGGGGGAGGAAAAAGCAAGGATGGGTTATTCTTACAGATATTTTCAGTGTATATTTATACTTGTTTGGAAGCTGTTTGGGGCACAGACTCTCTTTCTATCATATCTTTGTACAGCACCTAGAACACTGGACCTGGAGCCTGTGACAGGGTTTCCTTCCCCAGACCTCCTATCTCAGTGTATGGCTAGCTTAGCTTTCCCTACTTCTGTGCCTCTGGGGTACTTGCACACCATACAACGGATGTGGGGTCTGGTTAATTAATACTATGAAACAAAAAATATCTACCCTATACAGGAAGAACTCACCCTGTACCCTTGTTACCCAGGCTTTCCAACTCCTTTCTGGCCCTTCTCCCGAGGCTTCACCGTCACTTGTTTCAGGCCAAGTCCTTCCTAGTCTCTAGCCTCAAGCCTCCAGCCTCCGCAGTGGAGAGCTGTCTTCTTCCCACTCCGGTCTCCCCAGCCTTTTATAGAGTAGAATTTGTAAGGTATTAGCTAACACATGTTAACAGCCTAGCGTAAAAAAAGCAGTGTGCCTTTAACATGTGTTAAACTCCTCAAGGCTTTAACTCTGTTTAACATATGTTAAATGTGCACTGCTTTGTCTACACTAGACTATCAACATGTTTTCATTAACATGTTACAAATCCTAATCTAGACAAGGCTTCACAGAGTGAATCAAGAGTTCTGCTTTATATATTCTCATAGACAGACATATGATCCCAAGTAACCTGATCCCTTAGACATGTGCTCCATCTAATAACTAAAAGTCCCAAAACTCTTGTCTTAAAGGAGCTACTTCCCTGTAAGAAGCCATGCTAGATTGCACACATACCCAAAGGACCAGCCGCCTGTTACAGCCTCTAGACACTACCACAATACAAGTAAATAATCATAATAATAGTTTGTATGCATATTCCTAATGTTATGCTCTGAAGGGGGAAAAAAATCCACCAAAGAGACCATAACAAAGGAATAGGTGAAAGACAAAGCAGAGACCATATGTAATTTCCAACAAGTGTGGCAATTAAACTGAGCAGAGAATGTCTCCATAATGGTTGAGTTAAAGGACAGGGACTTAGTCTCCAGTAGTCCTCTGTCCCCGCTTCCCCACAATACGTTCTTTAGAACCTCCCGCCTTCCAAAAATCCAAATATCCTGTACATAATGTATCTCCCTCTCAGAATGACCTTCTGTGGCCAATGAGACAGGAGAGGCAGTCACGGAGAAGGATAAAAAGCACCTGGAAAATGGTAAAGGATAACACAGATGCATCCTGCCCTTAACTGGTATCTACACAAAGACCAATATATGTTGAGCAACACCCTGCTGCAGATCATTTATCAAATTCTAAATTTCTGGTCCCAGCTCCTGACTTGAGACATAAGGTCACTCAGGTAGGTCCTACCTGGTTGGAGATTGGGCAGAGTTCTATAGGAACATCCATCTTAAGGGACAAATTCTTGGCTACTGGATGTTTAATGAGAGCAAATCCATGGCCAATCCGACTGGTATTGAACAGCAAAGCGTCGAGCACATTGATGTCTACAGAGGTGCCCTGCCAGTCTGAGGAGAGAAAGATGGATCCAAATCACTGCCACATTATAGGGAAACAGATCTTTTCAAACAGGTAATTGATTTATTCTATTTTTTTAAATAAATGCCTCAAATACAAACTAACAGGCTTCCTCATGGCTTGTCTCCTTTGTCTGCCAGGGACTATACTCAGCTTGGAACTCTCTACAGCACCGCACACCATCTGGTGGGTGAATAATATATTGCATGTAAACACGTTATTCTAGCAATGAAGGACAATGGGTAAGTTTAATTATTTGAACAAACATATTTAAGCTAAGACATGTAGCTGACTCAGTAACGTTCATTAACAGACAGGCTTAAAAACATGACTCTGGCTGGTGATGGCCTCAAACGTTCCCTCTCTGCTGCTGGTGCATGTGGGAGAAGACAACTGATCACACATCTCTGGAAAGGAGACGGCTGTGCCACACCAGCAGCACCTCCTGCTGTCTGACTCCAGAAGAACAGGCCCAGGAACATCCCAAGATGAGGAAATCAGTGTGTTCAATGCAGAAGACAAGTGCAGAGGACAATGAGTATCAGACACAGGTAGAGGTGGTGGTGAGGGATATGAAGACAATAGGAGAGAGGGAGCATGTAAGGGATGTGGAACCTGGAAACTGGGAGGAACCATCCAGTGTGCTATGGCAGTGAGCTGATCATCTGCTGATGTAGAAGAATGATGGAAAACGGAAAATACCAGACCACTTCTCAGGATACGACCACCAGCTCTCCTCCTCAGTATCCAAGTATCCACTCCCCCACATGGCCTATGTTCTCATGCTTACCAGTCTCACCAGCATGGAAAAAGTAAGACAAATTGACTCCTTGGGAGTGTGGAATGGTCAGGGCATCCTTCAAGTCCCACAGAGAGTGTCCTTCATCCTCATACCCAACCTGGCGAGAAAAATAAAGACATTTCTGAACATTCTCCAAGTGATCACTAGTCTTTTGACTTGAAACTACCCTACGTTGCCATCTGAAATTCCTGTACTGTATTCCCATTTTTTGTTAAACAGATCCTCCACGGGTAAAAACTAGCACAGTTCCATTGACTGATTTCCAGAGTTATCCTGGTTTGCAACAGCCAGGAACAGGCCCTCTCTGTAAAAGATAAGTCATATACATGTTTTTAAGAAGAGCATGGTGCAGCCAGTAAGGATGCTAGTGCATGTTGCTGCCATTGCATCTCCACCAGTAACAGAATTCCCTACATTTCTGCACTCGTTCCCACATACGCATTCCCAATCCCCACCAAAGCTCTTGAGATAGCAACGAACACAAAAGCAGCTTGAGAATGAATTTGCAGAAAGTCTAGGATACTAGTTGCTCCCTTGCTTTTCACCTTGATAGATAATCAGCTTTTAGATGCTGTGTTTGGTGTCATGAAGAAAGATAACTTACATCCCATTTTTCTGCGGTAGTTTCATTAGGTACTCTTCCTCTGTCTCAGTCCTAATAGTAATGGCCAGCACATGTCTTGTACTGCAGATACAGCTGCTTGTGACTAAGTAAGTGGCATTCTTTTCTCCGAGTAAAGACTTAGTAACATACCTGCAGAGTCTCAGTGGGGCAGCATTTCTTTGCTGCTTTTCCCCTCTGAAATCTCTTTGTACCAATAATCACAACTCAGCCCTTGTGATATTAAATACAAAACCAAGTAAGAAATAATACAAAGATACCAGGTCAAATCCCGCCAGAGTGTTCGGGAACATGGCTCGGAGGTCCATGGCCTTATTGACGGCTTTTTTAATCTCGGTAATGTTCTGCTTTCTGAAAACCAAGAGACAGAGAAAGGTGCTGATGCACATTTCCATGGAACCAATTTCTCAGGTTCTGTCTATATTATGACCAGGAGCCTTAAGGGAATATCCAAAATAAAAAAAACCACATAAATGCCTAGGAAAATCCCAAATGACTGGAGTTAACCAGCATCATACACACTGTTAGGGACTAATTGGCCAACCTGCCCTGTATCAATAAGCCAATGAGGGGGCAGAACCAGAACAGCTGTATAGGTAATATTTAAACACGCTCTGTGTATTATTTTGCTGGAGTTTTTCCATTTTAATTGTGTTTTAAAATTAATCCACTACAGACCATCGGAGTCTATTGGATTTGAGTGTGTATAAAGGTTTCTGGGAAGGCAGCATTTGCAGGGTCTCTGAAGGAGCTTTGAAATATACAGTACCAACCCCCCAGCTGTTCTGCTGTTGCTCCTACTTCCATAGAAATAGATGATGCATCAAGACTCAGGGAGAGAAAATGTATGGCTTTAAGAAAACACACTCACTTCTCATGTGCACGCACAGAGAAACACAGCCTCCTGCTCACTCATTGCCACTCCCTTCAACTCAAGAGTAACCACTTTTCCATACACACCTTCATTGCTATAACCCCAATCATCTTACATGTACACATACTCGTTTCTATGATCAACTGTACACATTCACCCTCAGTCATTTCCACCTGCAGGTGTTTATATGCTGGAAAGCATTTCAGGAGTTAATATTCTAGGCCTCACTACACTGGAAGCAATGCAATCTGGATCACTTCCAGGGTCTCTCTGTTGTAACCACTTGTGCCACTTAATTGTTCCTGCCTGCACGACAGCATGACCATTTACACATAGTACACTTCCACACTCGCCCAATGCAAGCAGTGTCTACCTGCGTGCTGTAAATATAATTTTTGCTCCAATAAAATCAGGGTGATCCTTAACAAACTGCTTCGTCACCTCCTGATACGTTGCCACGGACCAGGATTCATTGTATTGGGTCCCATCCAGTTCATATACCTGTGGAAAGAATAAGCACATGCAAAAAAAAAAAGAGCAGAGGATAGTGAGGAGAAAGAAGTGACACTACTAAACTTTGAAGGAAAGAGAGAACAATTCTGAAGTAGTCTGTGGCTCAAATTAAAAATGGCAGGTGTATAAGGCCAGAAATCCAAACTGTGTCCAGTGCCAGGAAGAAAAAAAAAATCAGTAGTTAAACTGGGTCCACTTCAATGTTGACACTGATAAACAACAAAAGCATTTTGACATTGCAACTGTTTTCTCTTCCCAGCTGCCACAACAGACATTTGGGACCAGTAGGTAAAGCAATATCGGCCAAACACACAAATCTGTGTCATTTTTTTCCCCATTCCAATGTTAGTGCTGGCAGAAAGCGCCAGAGTATCTGCTCTGGGGATACTGTACAAAGAGCTATGTATCTATGCAGGAAAGAATGTTCCTAAAATATGTTTTGGGGATAGCCTTGATAAACAAGCCTGCCTTAGACAAAGGAATGTGGATTTACCTGCCTGAGCCAAGCTTTGTAAGCCATACACATTAAAGTACATTTACATACAAGATAAACAAAGCAATCAAGCTAACAAGCAGCAGAGGAAACAGCTTAGGAAACAAACCGAGGGACAGAGCCTGCACCCCAAGGAAGTCTTCATGGTTCTTAAGGCCAAGACAATGGATGTTCAGAGGCAAAAAGGGACATTCTAGAGCTCCATCACTTAGGAGACATAGGGGACAGCAAACTTGGAGCCTATGAATGGTGGATCCTTTTGGTGAGGGAGGCAGGAGCTACTGGTGGCTAGCTGTAAGCGAGGAACTGTTTTAGGCCAAGATATAGCTTGTTCAAATTAAGTTTTAGGCACTAGAAAGCATGTTATTTTTGTTTTGTTTGTAACCATTGTCCATCTCTTTTCTTCTGCCTCGTGCCACTTAAATCTCTGATCTTTGTTATTAAACTTATTCTTAGTTTTACTATAGACTGTGTTACCGCTGTTGTATTGAAGTAAAACGGAAGTCTTCTGCTAATCTACCAGGCTGGTGTGTGCTCCCTCTCTTTGGAGACAGCAAACGTAAATACCGTCTGTGAGTGTCCAGGAAGAAGGATTGGGCACTGCGAGACATATCTCTGGCGGAACTCAGGAACTGGGGTTCACTGGTTGTTACCTGCAAGGCAAGGTTTTGACTGGCACGTCTCATGGAGTTTGCTGGCAAGGCAAATAGACTGGAATGTCATGGAGCTGACCACACACTTTAGCAGCAGCCAAGCTCTCACTTGCTGAGCCAAAGGGTGACACAGTGGTTTACGGTTCCGGGTTCCCTGAGGAGACTGTCATACCAAGTTCCCAGCAAAGAGCTTTCAAATGAAGCAGATTTTTCCACCCCTATATGGTCAGCTGTGCCAGGGTCTGAATCTAAATACAAGACAGGACTGGAGAAAAGTTAGAGAAACAAGATTTTAAAATAATATTAGAGAAGTCAAAAAGTGTGTACCGGTGGCAATATAGCTCGTATCTCGACATACTGTATGTTATCCTCATAGAGCTCCAACAGTCCCTGATAGAAATAGGCCTTGAACACAGGTGCATAGCAGATGAGGCCAGAAGCAATGAAAAAGATATTATCAAATCTTCTCCAAATGAAAGCCTGCGTTGGGTATGTCAACTCAGGGTTGTCAGTCACCAGGGTCAGGTTCTTCAGCAAACTACAGAAAGAGAAACAGGACAGCTGGATTTAGGAGTGTACACAAGATGAGCTGGCAGCTCTGTAGCCAGGAGTCACAAAACAATATAATCCCTTCTAGTTAAATATGGGCCTTTCCACCAAAGGCCAAGCTGTACAGATATGGGGATCCACCATCCACAGCCACTTCAGAGGTGGAGTGGGGGAGCTTTTCTGCATCAGCAGCACTACGGAGTGTGTTTTAGGTCACATACTGGAGGGGAAGGGACAGGAAGGAACATGAAGAATAGTGTCTCACCCAATGGGGGCCCACTTCCTGACTGGAGCGTCTAGGCATATTATCACAATACAAATACTTTCCAATTTAAACTACAGAGGGGATTGTTTTAAAGTAATTGCCTTCTGCCTCCCAAATTAGAACGTGGCTGTCATAGGGTTAAAAACTTAATCTTGCAAATATAACCATCCCCATCACCTTAATTACAATGATTGGGATCTCAGTTCTACTCTCTACCAACTCCAACAGGGTAACACCCTCTAGTCATTAGGAGGCGGCATTGTTTCAATATCAGACCCTTACTAAACGAGTTACTTTCCTTAATGTCAGAAAGGCACTAAAGTGTGACTTTTTGAATCTACAGAATAAAATGATTATCTATCAAAAACAAAACAAAAAAACAACCTTTAGTCCTACTGAACCATTCTGGCGACTCCATTATACCAATCCAAAACTCATAATTTGCCAACATCAGCAATGGATTTGATTTTTCAGATTTGGCAACCGGGAACCAACTGGCATGACTCAGTTCCTGCATGTTGCTTACTGGGATGGTATTCTGTTTACTTTACAGAACTTGCCTGAGCATACATTTCCTCACCACAAGCATAGAGGGCACCAAGTAGTAATAACAAGGGGAGTTTGGTGGAAATAGAAAAAACTTGATTATCTTGAAATTAACATGAGCAGCTGCAGGCAAGTCTGTTTGCATTTACACTGCGGTAATAGTTATCCTCTAAACAGCTCCAATCCTGAACCCCAGGTGGTCACTTTTCCTATGGCAGTAACTCTCTTAACTTTTCAACTTGCCATCTGAACTTTAGTTTATCAAATGTTGAAGCTGGACATATAAAACCAAAATAGCAATACAACTGGTAAATAGGTTCATTTGAGGATGGAAAAATTGTAGGAGTTACCGTAAGTTGCAACCAAAGGGGAAATAGCTGGATGCTTAAAAGCTGAGTCTTATCAGTCTGAGTAGGTCTGATTTTATCTAATATTAGAAGCTAAACAGGTTTAAGCCTGGCTAGTACTTAGATGGAAGATCACTGGAGAATATTCTCAGGGCTTGCTGCTTCTCTTTGATAACTGTGACTGCTCTTTAATGCTACTTAATGTGTGATGTCTTCCCTGGTGGCTTAGCAATAGTGCTCTGCTGTGTTATATAGAAGAGTCAGATATGATTCACACTCTTATTATCTTGTTCCAAGAGGCGTCAGTGTCTAGAATTAAAAGTCACTGTCCTATTGCTATACGATGTGATCTTGTCTAACCTCATAAACAAGCAATGCGGGGTCTGATCAGAAGGTGGAACAGGAGACCTCGAAGGAGTGACCATAAAATGGAGTCTGTTCACAAGGCATCTTGTGCACTGGTTGCTTTTTTAGTCACTTAAGGAGCCCCTTCCTGTGGTTCTGGCTGCACTTCTTCATCACTTTTATTCATGTGGGGGGTTGTTTTTATTTTTTAAAGCAAAATTATATACAAGTGACATTCATACCACCTTAAGAATGAGATTTTAACCGCACAAGAGTCAAGAAATTCAGAGCTAAGGATTCCACAACAACTTTAGCTCTGTCCTCTTGGGCATGACAACAGGGCCTTCATTCCATTAACACACATCAGCCAACACAAGAATCTGTTCAGGAAACAAGACAATTAAATGGAAAGGAACTGCACCTTAACCAGGGAGGCATATGTGAAGTATTTCGTATTACTGCATGCAATGGCATTCCGCATTTCAGACATGTTCTGGGGAGCAATGAGTGGTGACAGTGGAGCACCACCCTAGAAACCAGGAATGCAAGCACCAGAGGCATCTTTTCAGAAGCTTATCTAACTGAGTTCAGCTGGAGACTGCCCTTAAGTAGAGAGGGTGTGCTCCTGCTCAGCGGGTGAGGGTAGAAAGATTTTGTGTGGGAAGAACCTGGACTGCATACCAAGCCTCTAGGAAAACAGATGCAGAGTTCCAGTTGAAGCAAACTCCCCCAGATACTGGCTCTAGGAAAGCTATTCTCAAAATGCAGAAGGTCAACTGAGAACACCTGCCTGTAGGGTGAGCCTGGAGTTTGTCCCTATCAGGTGTAGAAACACTGAAGGAAAACCTCAGGGTGGGTCAAAAGACCATGTGAGTCTATTCATGTGACCATACGAGTCTATTCATGTGACCACACATAGTTTACTTCTAGATAAGGACCAATAAGCAGTTATTTATCAAAGTAATTTTTCAATCGATTTCCCTGGACACAAAGACTTCTTCAATAAATATGTGTAGTGCTCTTTTTCCCCGTGTATACAGGGGAGAAAGAGTGGCCCCTTACATAGATTCTCTTATATATAACCTGTTGTGTCTATGTAGCCTATGCTCTTGTGTTAGCACTAGTAAGAAGCCACCAACACTCCTCCTAAAAAAATTAATTGTTACATTTCTTACAAATTCCCCTTCCCTTGAAACTAATTATTTCTATGTAAAACTGTGAGGATATAGCGATCCATCCTTGATAACATGCTACTCTTTTAAGGGATCACTAGGCCAACTCTGCCACGAATAACCTTCGCAGACAAATTTGGGGATTGTTGATTCTCTAAGGGAAAAAAAAACAGGTGAGTGGTTGGATTCAGCTAGAACAGACGTGGGCCAGTTACGGACCACAGGCCACATCCAGCCCCCAGGACCGTCCTGCACAGCCCCAGAGCTCCTGGCCCGGGAGGCTCACCCCTGGCCCCTCCCCTGCTGTCCTCCCTCCCCCACAGCCTCAGCTCGCACCTTCCGCTGCCAGCACAATGCTCTGGGCACCGGGACTGTGAGCTCCTGAGGCAGCGCAGCTGCAGAGCCTGGCCTGACCCGGTCTTTGTGCTGCGTGGTGGTGGCAGCGGAATGGCCTGGCTCTAGCTGGGCGGCGTGCCTCTAGTGCTGCCAGCCACCGGTGCTCCAGGCAGCACGGTAAGGGGGCAGGGAGTGGGGGTGAGGGGTTGGATAGAGGGCAGGGGAGTTCGGGGGGCAGAGGTGTAGATAGGAGTCGGGGCGTTCAAGGTGGGAACAGGTGGTTGAATGGGGACATGGGTCCGGGGGGCAGTCAGGAAGGAAGGGGGTTGGACAGGGCGGCAGAGGGCAGTCAGGGGCAGAGGTTCTGGGGCAGTCAGGGGACAGGGAGAAGGGGTGGTTGGATGGGGCGGCAGGGGTCCGAGGGCAGTCAGGGGACAGGGAGCAGGGGTGTGTGGATGGGGCAGGTGTCCCGGGGGGCCATCAGGAATGAGAGGAGGGGTTGGATGGGGTGGTGGGAGTCCAGGGGCAGTCAGGGGACAGGGAGAGGGGTGTGTGGATGGGGCAGGAGTCCGAGGGGGCCGTCAGGGAACGGGGGGGTTGGATGGGGCAGGAGTCTGGGGGAGGGCAGATAGGAGCTGGGGGGTGGGCCACGACCCCCCCCAACTGGCCCTCCATACAATTTACGAAACCTGATGCAGCCCTCAGACCAAAAAGTTTGCCCACCCCAGAGCTAGAAAGACCCTGCTTGGTTCTTGTGTGACTATGTACTGAACAATGTTATTGCAATGCACAAGCACAAGGGGGCAAAATCACAGGAGACCTGCAAAAGTCTGTTCTTCTTCGAGTGCTTGCTCATATCCATTCCAGTAGGTGTGCGCGCGCCGCGTGCACGTTCGTCGGAGACTTTTACCCTAGCAACACTCGGTGGGCCAGCAGGGTGCCCCCTGGAGTGGCGCCGCCATGGCGCCTGATATATACCCCTGCCAGCCCGACCGAGTCGCCGCCATGGCGCCTATATTACCCCTGCGGCCCGACCGTTCCTCAGTCTTCTTTGCCGCTACTCGACAGAGGGAAGAGGGCGGTGTGGAATGTAGGAGCAACACATCTCGAAGAACAACGTTACAAAGGTGAGTAACCTTGTTTTTTCTTCGAGTGCTTGCTCATATCCATCCAGTGGTGATTCCGAGCCTTACCTAGGCGCGTGGGGTCGGAGTGAGATGTTGCGGAAAGCAAGACGCTGTCGAATCGTCTCGGTCTCGAGATTGTTCAACCAGCGCATAGTGCGCATTGTAAAAGTGTGCACGGACGACCAGGTAGCCGCCCGCATATGTTTTGATGGGACTGGGCAGAAGCCGAAGAGCTTAGCCGAGTAGAATGGGCGGTGATCCAGCCAGCGGGACGTGAGCCAATTCGTAGGCATGTCGGATACACGATGTTCCATGATGAAATCCGCTGGAGTTACAGGGAACCTTTCTACGCTCTGCCACCGCTATGATAACTGGCGAGCGTCTGAGGCTTAGTCCTGTTGATGTAGAATGCCAGCCGGCGGACATCTAAGGTGTGCAGCTGCTGGTCACGGCGCATGTGTGCAGCCTCGGGAAGAAACCGCAGGAAAATATCTTGATTAAGATGAATGGTGAGACAACCTTCGGAAGGAAGTGGATTGGTCGAGTGCACCTAATTGTTGAGAATGGTAAGTGGGTCTACGACCAACGCACGGAGGTTGATAGCTCCAGAGAATCTCATGACGAGATATTAGTAAGGAGCATTGCTACGGCTCAAAGGGCCCCATTCTAGAGAGTACCATGTTCAGATCCCCCTAGGAAGGTTTAACCGGAGGTAGATTCTCTCCATCCTTTAAAACCTGGAACGAGGGGTGTGAAAAGGTGGAAGTACCGGACTCTCCAGGGTGGAGGTGGAATTGCGGCCTAATGGACCCTAATGGAGAGAGGCTAGGCTCTGCCCGAGATAGAGCAAGTAGTCCAGGACTACAGAGCTGAACGGTCAGTAGGACCATGGAACTCCGCTGCACACCAGAATGAGAATCGCTTCCCTTTGCGAGATAAGTGGCCCGCGTGAGGGTTTCTGCTACCTAAAGGACTTGTTGGACCTCGGCGGACACTGGCGCTCAGACTCGTTCACGACAGGAGCACGCTGTCGATTAGGACGGATGTTGTGGTGACGAAGCCTTCCATATCCTGTGTTATAAGGTCCAGGTAGAGAGGTAGTGATTTGGAGGGCCAGGGACAGGTCGACAGCAGGGTACCAATACTGTCTCGGCCATGCCGGAGCTGATCAGGATCAGCTTGTCCTTGTCCTGCGTAGCTCGGGCAGGACCCTGTGGACTAACGGGAACGTGAAACGCATACAGAACCCTGTCCATGGATGGAAAGGCGTCCGAGGGGCCGGGGAGCGGCCCTGCAGAGCATAACATCTGACACTTCCTGTTCTCTTGGAGGCGATAGGTCTATCTGGGGAAAGCCCACTTCGGAAACAGAAAAAGGATGTCCGGACGGATGCCATCTGTTGCAGGAAGCTCTAGTCGGCTCAGGTCCCGTGATCAGCCCGTAAGTAATCGAACGAACGGCCCGTTCGTGGAAGGGCTATCAAGTTGATCGACTGCTCACCATACAAACGTCCCACATGTTCTCAGACGTCCTCTTCTGCAAAAAAGCGTGAGATAGATCGGTGTTCCCTCCTTGTTGTTTATTCTAATCTCATGGCCGTTGTGGTTGTCCGTGAAATGAGCAGACAAACGCCCTGTAGCGCTCGGAAATGCCTGCATGCAGCGGATGCCTACTCTGCGGACATTTATGTGGAGTTGGTTTGCAAGCCAAACCTTGGGTCTTACAGATGGCCGAGGTGCGCGCCCACCCCAGAGAGGAAGCAATCGTCGTCAGGAATAGCGGGGTTGTGCGGATGACGGCTGACCGGCCGCACACCAGGGCGGTCCAGCACCAGTTGAGGAGCCCAATTATGTGTATGGTACTGAAACATATGTCCAGGCATCCCTGCGTGGCCGGAAAGACTGAGGCGAGCCAGGAGTTGCAGAGCCGTGCGTGTCTCGCTCGCTCGTCACAAAGGTGCACGCACCTGTGACCGAGAGGACAGGACGGTGCGGGCATGGTAGTGGTGAGCATGGAGTCCCTAACGAGAAAACTATCGCTCTGAACCGTTTGAGAGCGCAAGGGCTGTTGCTCGATTCGAGTCAGCAGCCTCCTATGAAATTCTATTTCTGCAGTTGGGAGCAGGATCGATTTTGTCGAGATGATGATCAATCCTAGACGAGAACAGATCTTTGATGACTGTACATGCCGGTTACCTGGCGCTCGAAGCCCCGAATCAGCAGTCGTCGAGGTAGGGAAAGACTGAATGTATGACGACGGAGTAGGCCGCGACTACTCCATACCACTTGTAAACACTCGAGGGGCGAGGAGAGCCAAGGCGACTCAAAACTAGGTAGTGACACGGTTCACTACGAACGAAGAAACCTCCTGTGACGTGGGTTAGATCGTCGGATATGAAAATGCTCCCTTGTCGAGAGCAGCTTCCAATTCCGGATCGATGAAGGAATGATGTTTCCCAGCATACCATGCGAACTGACGCTTTCCTATAGCGTTGTTCCAGAATCGCAGGTCTAAGATGGGTGGAATCGCCTTTCGCCTTGGGAATCAGGACAGTAGGCCGAAATGAACCCTCTGCCTTTTCATGCCTCTGAACCTCCTCTTGTCCCAATCGAAGTTTGAACTTCCTGTAGGAGGAGTGCTCGTGGAGAGCGAGGTCCTGAGAGTTGGACAGGAGGCCAAGAGGTGGGTAGTATAATTGCACAGAAGCATTAGTGTCAGAGAAAGTAAGACTGTGTATAGTAATGCCAAAGCTGTAGCACACTTTCCCACCGGCCTTGAGGACGCTTCTAAGCGATGCCTGCAGTCTTTTAAATATAGCTGCGACCAGGCAGGAAGAAGCGGCGAGAGCGTTGAAATAACTTGAGCGGTGTTTATACTAGAGGAAAATCGTTGACGATGCATCTACGAGGCACCTTTCAAAGCTAGGTTTCAGGCCCACTGGTGTTTGCGTGATCGAGTTGTTACCCCCTGAGGGCCAGATGCGTCTACGAGAGGTCCTGGCTCTCGCCATGGAGAAAGTCCATGTCTCGGTCGATGTGTGTGGTTGGGCTGAACCGTCGGGGCTGGGACGAAGGGCGTCGTTGAGTCATGTGGTGTGCATCCCAGCGAGCGCATTATCACGCATGCTTTTAAGACTTTGGAGGCGAGGATCTGTCTTCGAGAGAGAGAGACCCTGGCCGTCAAAGGGGAGTCTGTATCGTGTCCTGACCTCCGGCGTAAGCCGGACGCTTGCACCACGCAATACGCTCTCATAGCGACCCCTGATGCAGAGTTCTAGCTGTCGGAGTCTTGCTGATCTAAGAGGCACTTTGAAGGAGTCCGCGCCACCTTTTTACCCTCGCAGGAGCCTGAGAACTCTTGGCGCGAGTCCTGTGGAGACAGGTCAGTATAATTTCCCACTGCCTCCAAGTTGTTAAAACTGGACGGCCTCAGTAGGGCCTTGTGATTTGGCGATCTCTGAGCTGTGGAGGCTCCTCCAGCCCAGAGGAAATCTTCCTTGCCCATGAGTCTCATTCGTCTGTTGTCCTTTTCGCCACGACTATTTCGCTAGGTGTGTCTTGTCTGTTGACTCGATTGTTCACCAGAAAATTACGTCTCTGTTCGTGCGCGGTGTAGAAGAGACTGATCTGTCGAACCTTCATAGCGCAGCACTGCGGAGTTGGAGTAACATTACAGTTAGCGCTACCGGCTTGCTACCTTTACGTATCTAGTCCACCTACTATTATCCCTCTAGTGCGACTCTAAAGTTGTCTGTGTACAAATTGCTCACTGTCAGTAAGACCTGCGGATATCTAAAAATCTTGTTAGTGATAAATACCAGCTCGTGCCGTGATGTACGAATGTGATAGACAGGAAGTGCGTTACACGTTACAGTTGAGTCGTAGCCTCCAGAAAAGTAGAGAGAAATGCATTTAGATGAGAGTTTTCCTGTTGCCATCCGGCTTATTCTCTCTTACCTCGCGTCGACATTGCCTACTCAATTTTTGCCCACAGTCCGTACGTCAGTATCACTGGGATGCTGAGTTTTAGCATTAAGCTCCGCGTTTTGTAAATATGTCTCTTTTCTTGGTGCTCCCTCAGGGAAGTAAATCCCAGAATATATAAGTGCGCGCCATTTTCGCCTGTATTTCGGGAAGCTTACCCTTTGCTCTTCTGATCGTCGGCCGGCGAGATATGAGTTATCCTGCCTTCCGTCGCCTCAGTACGTTGGCCTACAAGACCTGCATTTGTTGCTTGGGGGCTTGCACAGGATTAGGAATCTCCAGACACTCCCATACGGCGATCTTTGTGGGTCAAGGGTGAGCGCCGCGTCCTCAGTACGCATCGAACAGTCCTGCACGCTTGGCTACCATTTGTTATCATACAGCCTCGAACCGTGCCGATAGCTGTTCTTGCGGTGGATATCCTCCATTCTCATTTGAGCTTCGCTCAAGAGATCTAGTTCTTAGCAAACTCTAGCTTTGCAGGCTGACCTTTAGTCATGAGGATGTTTCTTTCTAGCAATTCAGTCTGTGTTGACTTGTAAGTTTACGCAAATTCGACGCACCCATCTACTGCGCGTATAGCATGTTATGTGGCGAGGAGCTTGATCGTAGGGACCCAAGTCGGCAATAGTCTCGCACAATATGAAGGGGCGCTGCGTCGGGGGTGCCCTATAGTGTGTGGAGGCTGGGGAGTTTTTAGATCCTCTCTCGTAACCAATTAATAAACACTGTCCATTCATAAGCAACTGTGTTGGCCCGGCAGACAGAGGAAAAGTGAGATAATATTAGAGAAGTTACTACTGATAAACTCAGCAACTTGTTTTGTACGATTATGTTCTGGTCTTCTACCTGTGGGCAACCTGTATTGTATTGAAGTGCAGCGTAGTTGTGGAGTGTCTGTCGGAGGGGATTAAGCAAAATGTTGTTACCCTGATGCCACTACAAACAGGAACCAAGACATGAGCGAATTATTTCCTAACACTTAAGTTTCAGAGGCACGATTAGGTTGCGGAACATACACCACCAAATACACAAGGACCTGTATGCTCAGTTTGCTCATTTCTAAGGTTTTCTTAAAAATTTGAAGAGCAAGTAAGTGAAAAAGTCGTTAGAAGTGTTTTGAAATAAGCCTTTTATGCTGCTTGGAGACAGAAAGTCTTATTGGAAGCTAGGGCATGTGACCATTGGACTATCTCCAGTTAAGACCATGAATGCTTAACCATTCACGACTGTCGCTCGCGGGCCCAGCAAGCGGCGCGGGATCTCCATAATTTCGAATCCGGACATCTGGGCTGGCTTTCCGCGACCGTCTTGCCGCTCCCGAATAGATGCGCGCAGTACAGCAACCTTCGGTGCATGTGGTGTGACCTCTTCCCCTGGTATATCCTGCCTGTTGTTCCAGTTCTGCGTCTCTCCACGGGCGGGAGTCCCCATAGCCCAGTGCATCGGGTTTCTGTTGGCTCTCCTCGCTCGCTACTACTCCTTCATCTCTCTTTTTTGGTCCGGCGCCGGGATGAGCGGGCAGTGGGCGCAATTACAGTGTTTTTCCGTCTAGAAACTGTCCTCCTCGCGTGCGTACGCGTCATCTTAACCCTCCTCTATCTGACACTGCACCTTAAGTATGACAGTAGCAAAAAGCAGTGGGTTAAATCCGGTTGTGCATCTTATGTGTTAAGTCAGCCTTCCAGAGTTTTTGGTAGTATGGTGAGTTGTGCCCAGCCTGCACCACAGCCTTCTATCTCATAAATCCCTTAGGTCCGGGTGGAATGGATTACGCGGTCAGAGCAGATAGCAGATGGGGTCTCGGTCCCCCTGGACTTAGCCCTACCTACTAAGCCATGACTCCCGCGTGGGAGAGGGATTTGGACAGAACTCAGAGGAAACGCAGCAAGACTCTTTATTGCTCCAAAAGCAAGAAAGACCCTGATCCCTATTTTTCAATTGGGATAAGGGAGTATCCCAGGACCGCTTCAGAACATAGGGGCCTGTGGGACCGGCCAGACCAAGACTTCCTCCGCCTCCAACGTCGTACAAGGTGTGTATTCTTTCTGCGGGAGCTGCGAAGTGAGGGCTAGCACCAAGTGGTCCTCCACAAGAGCCCTAGTGAGAGGCGTGCCTCGCCTCCCAAGAATTGATAAAAGCAGTCTACTTTAAAAGCTAAAAAGGGAAGAAAAAAAAACACACATCCAGGAGAGTTGAGTTCTCGCTCTGACTCCTCCCGTCAGGAGAAGGTGCTGCACGCAGATGTCCTTGCCACGCGTTTGCGGAACCCGACCCGAGCAGAGCTCCCTGCCGATGTGACAGGGCCTCAAAGTAAATTTTTCCTTGCCCAAGAATCTCTACCTGAGCGTGTCCGTGTCAATCTGTCTCCTCATTCTTGCTTTTCCTTCTTTGAAGCAGTGATTGGGATGACGTGGCGTCGGAGCTGACGGGGTAAGGGCAAGGCTCTGAGAATATGTTACACATTCTCAGAGAAGTTAAGGTCGTACGTTAGCCTCGAATGGAGTACATTCAAGACGGTTCGAGCACTGCTGGCTAGCCGGGATAGGCGCTATGTCTTTGATCGGCACCGGAACGCTCGTGTATACTTCCATCAGAGGCGGGCTTCAAACCGAAGGACTCCAGGAGTGTGCTAGACACGATGGGAAGGCCAGATTTGCATTCAACGGTGCAACGGACTTTCGACGCCATAGCATCTCCTACCAGTTCGATATGTCAACCATTGGAGATGTCTGTCTCTCCTAGTGCCGGCTCACTGAAGTGGATCAAGGTTTCAGAGTTGAGCAAAGCGTCTGCTGCCCTGCCGAGTGGTGTCCGTCTCGGAGCATCTCTGGACTCTAGACGTTCGCAGCTCATCTTCTTCCTTCCGGCGTAGCCCAGCATGTGGACTGCAGTTGGAGCTCTACCAGTTCTGTCTTCATATGATCTTACTGACGGGCTTTTGTTCAAAAATTTGGGGTGGTCGTGAGCAGTGAGTTCCTCTCAATCCCTCTCTCCATGCCCCTTGGGGTCAGTTTTTTTTTTTAGCCATGGTGTGCACCACCCCCGAGCTCACTGGTACCTTCCTCCAGTGCTGCTGCTTCTCTCTGCGTCACTGGAGAGGGGTTGTAGCAGCGGGCGCTAAAGACTAGCGCAAATGTGGAAAGCATAGTCTCAGGGTCATGCTCAGCGGTAGACACGGATCTTCTCAAGTGCTCGTTATGGTGAGTTGTGCGCCAGCCTGGGAGCCATGGCCTTCCTGTCCGTAGAGTTCGCTCGTGCTAGTGTTTC